>NC_137272.1:45886847-46486847 GCF_053477335.1 Acartia tonsa
TATTATTCACGTTTTTTTGCCGCATGCATAATTTTTATCAATGTTTTGTTTTTCTCCTCAACACAAGAGGCTTCGCCCGTATAGGCATCTAGGAACACTTTAAAAAGGGTATGGGGAGAGGGGTGGGTAAGTTGAGATAAAAGATCTTTCTGCTTCTTGGCTGTATTGATATTCCCATTACCATTGGTTGATTTTAAAAGACCCAATTGAGAGTCGGCACAAGGTCATTGCAATAGGGAAATACAATTATTTTTTAATCTAATGTCAATATATATTGCTTTCAAGTAGATATTTTTTTCTGGAGGGGGGTATTTTTCTCATGTTACTCTCATGAAATTAAAAGTATCCTCCCCAAAAATAGTTGAAAACCATCCTGTATTCTATAAGAAGCTTGATTGTAAAAAAACACTTATCAAAGTTTCAATACAGACAAACAAATAGTCACCCTAATACTTTTACCTTACCCACAATTCCCTAAACAGCATGGAGTCATTGATCCAGCGGTGTACAAGACTTTACTGGACATACATATAAAAGTAGAATTATTATTTTGATGTCAAATCTCTGTGTTTTGTACAATAAATATTTTGTTATTAAAACGTAATTAGAAATTTATAAGCAAGGTTATGTAAAGATAACAAAAAAAGCAATGCGTCTAAAACCTGAACTTTAACCCTTAACGGTCGGGGGGGGGGGGGGGCGTTGAACGCCCACCATCCGGTTTTTTCTATCTTATTTTCTGTGTTTGAAAGATAAAGAGCCCAAACTGCGTAACTTTTTAAGTGTGGGTATAACACATAACCAAGAGTTGGAATTTTTTTAATATCTCCATCCTGGCGGGCACAGGATGCCAGCAAACCTGGCAGGGTCATCCAGGTAAAGAGCAAAAATATTTTTTGACTTAAAAAAAGCATTTTATCTTACTAAAATACTAAATTATCCTCAAGTAGTAAATCCTTATATGAAATACAGGTGGATCCTCCAGGTCTCCAGAAATCTTTAAAAGGCTCCTGTGACCGCAATTTTTGCCTTAGAGACTTCAAATTTTAAACTTAAGCTTTTCTTACATGTCTACATAACGTATTAAAATTTCATAAAGATCCGCTGCCGTTTTCCCGCCGACCGCCAACTGCGGCGGCTGGCAGCTGCCAAATACAGCTGCGGTCGCTGAAATTTATGTTTTGATATTTCTAATATAAAATTTACATAAAGATAAACATTTTCTGTGAAAAATTGTTCTTCTAGCTTCAAAAATAAGAAAAATACAGCCGTTTAAAATTTTTAAGTGAAATAGGACCTAAAAACAAAGGTTGTTAAATAAAAGGGTGAAGGAAGCGAAAATTGACTTCGTTTCACTTGAGGTCGGAAATTCATTATCAAACAGGAGACTTGCACAAAATTTTTTAGCTCTCTTAGCTCTAATAGGAACTGAGATAATAGTGGGGGGCGTTGAACGCCCCCCACTATTATCTCAGACCGATTAAGGTGCGGCAAGGGCGACTGTAAGGGGTTAATGTGCTTACTTTATTTGTAATAAATAATAATAATTTCTTATAAAATGTAGTTAGAAATCCCAATGAATATTATAGTGTACATAAAGATAACAAAAAAGCAGGGAGTAAGGTAGGGGACAATGGATCAAATATTCAATTTTTGGGAGTCTCAGACTTTGGGTACTGATTAAAGGGAATGTTCAAGAATTTAGCAGTTTCTGACTGACTTTAGGTACTAGCGCACAAAATGCCGCTAACTTGTTTGTTATTTTTGAATATTGCAGACAAGTAATCAATAAACTTAATTTGTTATTGTTATTTGTAATAACAATTTTTTCTCTCCACAAAATATCATTTCATAGATAAAAACTTTATTGTGATATTTGTTTAATAAACAATCTAAGAATCCAATTAAATTTTGGGTTGTGGGGCTATGGGTTGAATGGGTTCCAGGGAAATTTTTCTAGTTATTAATTACAGTCTGATGTGCTGGCAATTATAATTTTTAAATAAATGCTTTTTTCTTGGAACTGTCTTCTTCTTTTAAAGTTTTCTGTATCATTTCCTCCATATTTTCTGGATTAATCTGGATTTCAAGGTCTTTCGGCAAATACTCTTAAATTGAATTAATTGCCCATTGTCCCCTCCCTTACTCCCTGATTACTACGTGTCCAAAACATGAATCGATATACTATTACATGGATATTGCACCAGATTTTCATGTACTTTGATAAAGCAATCACAGTGCATTTACAGGGTGATCTGACTTTTGTGTCAGAACCTGAATTAGGACATTTCATTACCCTAGGTTAGGTAACTTCATTTCACTTTTCAATAAAATCTAAAATGCAGCCGTTATTGCAGGAGGTACCATTTTATGTAAAAATTTTAGAGGAAAACTAAACAGTTTTTACTTATTTTCTACTTCTATTTTCAACTGAAGAAAAAATCCTTTTGGGTAAATACAGAATCATTGTTGTTACTTATCAAAAAATATTTTTTTAAACTAACCCATTTTATGCAATATGGGAAAAATAAAAATATTTCTACTTTCCAAGAGCTAAAATCAAAATTTCAATGCTCAAAAATGTTGTACATCAAAAATAATTAGCAGTTTATAATGACTTTTTGTATCCATCTTCTCATTTAACAGGAAAAAAAAACAATAGAATCTAAAAAAAAAGCATCCCCAATGGTCATACACAAAATTACACCTTCTGTAGATTACAATTAGTGGTTGAAACATTTGGACACTCAGCTAGATGAACCAACCAATGAAATTCAATAAAATTCCCTAAATTTGAACAATGAATAAGAAAACATTATTATAAGACCTTGGGTACTAGTGTAATAAACAACCCAATGTCCCTTCCCTTCTGTTTTTTAATAATAGCGAAGCTTTTCTACATTCTGTCAGTCCGTACGTCCATAGATGATAGCTCGTTAATTTAGGCATGACAGAATTGTCCTAAGATTTTAAATTGGCAGGATAGTTCCTGTAACAGTTAGGTGCAATCTAGAAAGCGGAGCAACTCTATAATATTATTACATACAGATTTTGATTAAATTTACATTTGATATAATTATCCTTGATTCCTAGGACGGTTCGACATAATGCTAATAGCTATGCATCTCTAAAATTTAGTATTGAATTGTAAGTATGGTCTTTTGTCTGACTATTTAGTTTGTTGAGCTTCACTTTTGTGGATGTTTCCATCCTTGTTTTTATTATAAGCAAACATTTTCTATCCTATTATATAAAGTAGTAAAGTTTTATTGTCTGAAGCATAAGATTTCATTAACTACTTAATTGATTAAGTTCTCATTATAAGAGGAAAGCTTCATATAGGTTCTGGGATAATTTAGGCTGTTTATGTTTAGATTTCAGTCTTCAGATTGTTTTAGGCTTTTTCTCTGCAGATTTATTAACCCTTTAAAAATGCCTATATGCCAGGGGCGTAGTCGCTAGTAAATATATTGGGGTATGTTTGAACATTTTAAAATCAGTTAAAGCTACTGTATAAATGACGTCTAAAATTCATTAAAAATCTTGCAAATTAAGTTAATAATGACTAAAGTTGTCTTCATAGAAAGAATTAATGGTCTTGTAATTATTAATTTTAGATCGACTTTCTTTTATCATAACTTTTTTATCATAATTTACCTATTTGATCATTGAATTGTGAATACTTGTGCTAAATAGTATCTAATTTTGTGCTGTGCCTTTTAGGATGTTGTCATCCTAGTTTGTTAGAAAGAAATCTCCAAATTTATTTACTTTATAGATTAAAGCTAAGGCAGTAGCTATTGGCAGCTAATAGTTATTTATCGCATCGTATTATAGACAGCTCTCCACGGATATCAAAATTTAAAAAAAAATAATATATAATTAAAACTAGTTTTGTTAGCCCCGAGGGGCTGAATAACCAGGATAACAAAACTGGTATTAATTTTACATATTTTTAATATTCGAGTAGAAAATTTGTCTGTAATACAATGTCATACTTGATCAGTATTGGTGAGGACTGGTTCTAATCCAGCGGATATTAATAACAATACTGAAAAACAATAATAAAAAAAACAGTCAAATTCTTCTTCAATTATTTTATTTGTATATTTTTGAAATTATTTGTAAAGTTAAATGATAAGTGTGAATTGCTTGCATCAATGTGCTTTATTGTCATGGGAATCTGCATTATGAAAGGATATATTGAAAATACTAATAGAAAACTATTGTGGATATTCAACTACCATAGGGGAAAAGTGTGGATATTCAACTACTCTTGGGAAATATGCGTGGATACTCAGCTACTATTGGGGAATTCGTGGATACTTAGCTGGTATTGAGCCATTTTATTTTTTAAAACTAGTGGCTTTGGCCCGCCTAAGTAGTTATATTGTAGTTTATATTTGTTTTAAGTATTATAGATATAACTGACCGTTTGACGTCAATCAAGGACACGTTAAAAAGTGTTCACTTCTTAAGTCAAAAAATCATAGGAAAACAATAAAGTTTATAAGTAGCAAAGCTACTCTATAATTCACGTTGTATGTCCGGCAGTCAGTCAGTACATAACGTTATGGGGGAAATGATATTTTCTCGGGACTATTTAAGATAGACAGCTGAACTTTTCAGTGAAGATTTCTATAGCATATGCAATTCTAATAAATGTTTTGTTCGTCTGTCTGTCGGTCATGTTTCAAAAGACAAAAAAACTTCTTTATTTAATTTTACATATTTTCCTTTTTTCTTTTCTTTGTTAAGACAACTGAACGTCTGCTATATATGTATAACTCGCTTTTTCCGTTTGTTCATTCCATTAATATTTGGTGCTTCGCTACTTATAGATGTTGTCATCCTTGTTTAACCCCTACAGATCGGGGCTAAAAAGCGGCTAAGGAGCGGTCTGACCGCTATGATTAGAAAAAGTAATTATCTCTAAATATGCACATGAACCACCAGAAAAAAAATTATGTCTCTAACTGTAATAGGAGCCGAGATAGAGAGGGGGGTCAAATTAGCCCCCCCCCCCCCCTCCCCCCAATCTATTAAGGTGGGTATTGGGGCCCGATCTGTAAGGGTTAAGATATCAAGGATTGACGTCAATGAAGGGCACGTTAAAAAGTGTCAATAAAGAATAAAAGTTTATCCTAATCACGAAAAACAAGCATGATTTTTAAAAAACAAACGTTTTAAGGATCGTAGCTATTCTCAATAACAAGAATTTGTCCGACCGTCATATCGGTCTTTCAAGCAGGTTAATTCTCCGTTAAGCGCGTAATCCCAGGGATCTTAAGGCATAAGACAATGGACGATAAATTGATGTACATCCCCAATGTCCATTTTACGAACTTTTGTAGATTAAAACTGAACCAAACATTCAAAATTCAATAAAAATACCAAAAAATTTTGAACCAACGAATAACATTTCGTAAAAAAATTTGGTTTTCTAGTATCATTCTATTTTCCCCTCCTTCTCTGTCTTTATATTGGTGTCTTAAATTTCACTCTTATGTTGTAAAGGACTGACTGAATGACGGACAGACAATGTGAATTATAGAGTAACATCGCTGCTACAAGGATAAAACTCTTGTATCATGCAAAAGCGTATTCTCCCCCTTCCCCCTGGCAAAATTAAGGGGAAGGACAAATGTCCCTAGGTGTTCCCTCCTCCCCCTACACCCCCCTTTAAATTTGGGAAATACAGAGTAACGTAAAAACGTGCATACGAACATACCATAATCACAGAGTATCTGCTCTAGAAAAATTTCATATTTGTTTCAGTGGACAGCATTTAAAAAAGGCTTTCTATTTAATTTCTATCTAATCCTCAAAGTTTTTTAATAACGTTTTCTTATTGGGTTGCTTAACAACTTTGGGAACTTTCTTGAATTTGATTGGTTGATATATTAAGTTGAGTGTTCAAACATTTCAACTATTTTCACTAGTTTTAATCTACAGAAGGGGTAATTATGAGTATCATCACATTGGATATACATCAATTTAACGGCCATTGTCTTATCCCTTTAGATTCCTGCTTTTTCTTTCCAAACAACCAGGGTGTTAGGTAAAGTAACACCCAACAGACAACCAACATGTTGATTGCACGTCCTTTGTCTGGAAGTCCCATAAAGTTGCTCCTGTTTTGATCCAAGGCATTTTCTTACACTAACTATTAATGTCATGCACCTGGAATTTTTCACCTCTTTAGTTGTGACAGGGTGTTAAGGCCACAGTTATTCCAGAGGAGCAAAGCTTCTCTACAACTAAATTAAGAAATACGTTTATTGATAATTGTAACTCATGTATGTGTACCCAACTCTATATCTTCCTTAATTTTATGTTTATTGTAGCTGCCTTGACATTGGGAGGAATGGGAGAAAAAGCCACCAAGAGGAACAGTCAGACATAACCTAGTTATAATAGAGTATCTGCGCTACTTATGTAAATATTTTATCACTTACCAAGCTACGAATGTCAACGACAAGGCCACAGTAATTCCAGAGGAGCAAAGCTACTCTACAACTAAATTAATTAATATGTTTATTGATAATTCATCATACATATGTGTATCCAACACTATATCTTCCTTATTTTTATCTATAATGTCTGTTTGTTTGTTTGTTTGTACCAAAGGATCTCGCTAACTACTGAACCGATACGATTTTCCGAAAAAAATGGTAACCCACCCCCCCTCCCCAAAAAAAGATAATTCAAAGGCAAAGTCCTTGAAAGCGAAGCTTCTCTATAACTAAAATAATAATTATAAAACAGAATAAATGTACCTAATTCATAAGTACCTAACAATATATCTTCCTTACTATGTTAAACTCTTTTTCATTTTTATAATCATATTTCAAAATGAAAGTTTTAAAATCAACAAATGATTTACACAAGTAAAAAAATATATACCCATAACTTGGTCTAGTAAAATAATAGCTGTGCTACTTATAAAAATAAATATCTTAACACTGACCTAAGGGGTTAAATAACTGTATTTCCCTATCCCAATGACCTTGTGCTGACTCTCAATTGGGTCTTTGAAAATCAACCAATAGTGTGGAGAATATTAACACAGCCAAGTAGAAGAAAACAATTTGCAAGCAGACGAAAAAGGTCATTGGAAAAAAGGGGCGTTAGTTATCTTTATATACATCTATACTATAGATCTGTTAGTTAAATAATGTTTACATATTTGCTTCGCTTATGTATGGATGTTGCCATTCCTGTTATATTCTTATTCGTTATATCATAACTAGGGGATACGCTCCTAAAAGCCTCTTGGGGCACTTAAGGTAGGAGGGGGAAAAGTCGACCTCATCCCATTTAAAATTTGAGTTTCAATAGAGTAAAAAAAATATTTATTGGGGGGAGGGAGAAAAGACAACCTCTCTAAAAATAATTTAAAATCTTCCCAGGACCTATAAGAAGCCTCATTGTAAAGGAAGACAATATCGGTTCAGCAGTCAGCGAGATCCTTCGGGACAGACAAAAAACGCTTACTACTTCATTTAATACTAGTGGCTACTCCCCTAGTAGCCTCTAGGGGCACTTAATTTAGGAGTGGGAAAAGTCGACCTGATCCCATTTTAAATTTGAGTTTCAAAAGAGTAAAAATATTTTTTGGGGGGAGTGGGTGAAATCACCCTCCCCAAAAATAGTTTAAAACCTTCCCAGGACCTATAAGAAGGAGAACAATATCGGTTTAGCGGTTAGCGAGATCCTTCAAGACAGACAAAAAACGCTTACTACTTTATATAATAGTAAAGGATGATGTAAACGTGTTAATAATTACCTTTTAAATAAAACCTATAACTAATTGCTTGTTATTATCACAACGAGGTAAAGAAACAACTAAAATATGAATATCCCTTTCTTATCTTCCAGTTTAATATTTAATAATACGTGGCAAATCAGCATTCAGCCGCCTGGATGTTGGGGCAGCTAGCACAAAAATAAGCTGCTGTCATTTGGTAGATTCTGTAGATTACAATTAGTGGTTGAAACGTAAGAACACTCAATTAATTAAATCAACCAATCAAAATTTATCAACAGTCCCTAAAAAGAAAAAGTTATTATAAAACTTTGGGGACTTTTAATGAATTAAACAGCCCATTGTCCCCTCTCTCTCTCTCTCTCTCTCCTTGACAGAGCCTTGTTTTTTGTAGACTAAAAATCTAGGACAGGGATATAATACCTGTAGATAAACTATTTTACCCCAAGCTTTATACTCTTTGTTGATAAAGATTACAGTATTTTTTTACAGCAAGGCTGAGGGGTTCTTTGTTCCATAAGGCACATTGAGGGAAACAACCTGTCAAACAAAAAGTCCGAATAATTTATTGAGTAGAACTTTAAAAAAAACAAGAGCTCGATCTTTAAATCATTTTAGTGGTGAGCCAGATCGGGATGCGCTGAATTTCAGCCAATCACAGCGCGGCATTTCACTGGTGGAAAGTTGACTCACCTGATCTGGCTCACCACTAAAAAGATTTAAAGATCCAGCTAAGGATGACAACGTCCGTAAAAGCGAAGCTCTTAAATATTACTATTAGGACTTGATTATAGAGAGCTTATAACATTGTACTTTGTAGTCCTAGGAATCAGTATTCCAAAATTATGATGAATTTGATAATTACTTCACATGAAAAAGTGTTATCAAAAAAGTTAATCCAACATGTTATAAATGGACATACGGACATTCTAATAACGATTATAGAGTTATAACGCTTTCTAAATCGTACCTAACTGTTATAGGAATAATCATGCAAAGATTGAAAAATTCTAAACTGTCCAAATTAACGAAAACAGTTACAGACGGACGGACCGGCCCTAATTATAGAAAAGATTCGCTTTTAAAAATGACAACAAAATCAGCCTTTTATCTTATAGAAGTAAAAAAACACTTCCAAACTGAAATAATGTTACGGACAAAAGTAAGTTATATTCTTATAATAAAGTAACAGGATGTTTTTCTATCTATTTGTCTGTACCAAATGATCTCGCTAACTGCTGAACCTATCGGGTTCTCCTTAACAGGGTAGGTCTCATAGCTCCAGGAAAGGTTTATAACTATTTTGGGGGAGGGTACCACCACTTTACCAAGATAAATCGCCCCTGAAAAATTTCCCCTACCCATTTTTTTTAAAACTGAAATTGAAAATGGGGGGGGGTCGACCTACCCCATAAAAAACTAAATTTTTTTTTTTTTTAAATATTATTTGGTTATCAAATTCAACTCTACCCTTTTCAAGTGCCCCTAGAGGCCTCTAGGGGCGTGGCCGCTAAAACACATTAAAGTAATAAGGCCTCTAATTAACAAATTTCTTTATTCATAGCTTTTAATTAATACCAATCAAACAAAGTGAGTTAAAAAATATCTTTGCTTCAAGAATGAGGGGTTATTATAATTGAATTATAGATGATAAATAACCAAAGAAGATAGGGTCAGGAGGGTTTAAGGCTAATTTAACTTATAGATTTAAGTCTTGGGATGGTTTTGCTTTTTCAGAAGCTACCTACACCTTTTAATACAAAACTCCTGGAAACTAGGGTCGCAGCTGCAAGTTTTACATGGTTCAATTCGATTAAATTTGTGAAGAATAGTCTATGTTCCTTATTTTAAATTAACTCTACAACAAGTAACATTGTAAATAGGTAGCTCAGCCATTACAGTTAACAAAGTTTACAGAGAAAGAGAGAGAGAGAGAGAGAGAGAGAGAGAGAGAGAGAGAGAGAGAGAGAGAGAGAGAGAGAGAGAGAGGGAGAGAGAGAGAGAGAAAGAGAGAGAGAGAGAGAAAAGAAAAAGACAGGTAAATAAATAGATAGTAAGAGAGGGAGAGAGGGAGTGAGAGAGAGAGAAAAATAGAAAGAGAGAAAGAAAAATCAAAGAGATAAAATAAGAAAGAGAGAGAGAGAGAGAAAGAGACAGAACATAAAGAAAGAAATAGAAAAAGACTGTGAAAGAAAGAGATAAAGTAAGAAAGACAGTGAGAGAGAGAAAGAGACAGAGAAAAAAACTGAGAAAAAAAGAGAGAGAAGATAAAGAGAAAAAAACAGAGAAAGAAAGAGAAAGCAAGAGAGAGAGAGAGAGAGAGATAGAAAGCGAGAAAAGAAAGAGTTAGAGAAAGAGGGAGTGAGAAAAACAGAAAGAGAGAGAGAGAGAGAGAGAGAGAGAGAGAGAGAGAATAGCGAAATTAGAGAGAGAAAGCGAGAAAAGAAAGAGTTAGAGAAGGAGGGAGTGAGAGAAACAGAGAGAGAGAGAGAGAGAGAAAAAGGAGAAAGAGAGAGAGAGAGAATGAAAGAATAAAAGTATATAAAAACTAAAGTTATGCTTTGAAAAACAGCTTATCTGCTTATATAAAGATAAGAAAAAACAAAATTTAACATTTTCCTCTGGATTTGATTCATATCCGGTGGATAGAAACCAGTTCTTTATTATTTCCGCATCCGCGGCCAACTGATTATGGAACCATAAATACAACCTTGGTGGAATGATTTGTATTTAGAACGTATAATATTTGGGGCTATATTTCACAAAAAGTACCTTCTTGAGCATTGAAACCCCCAATCCACCTTTTTAAAAGCAAAGCTTTTTATAATTAGGTTCGGTTCGTCCGTCCGTACGTCCGTCCGGAACGGATAGCTTTTTCGTTAATTTAGACATGTTAGAATTGTCCTATCGATTTCAAACATTGCATGGTGATTCCTGTGTACAATTTAGAAAGCTTAGCAAATCTATAATCATTACCAGAATGTCCGTACGTCCATTTTAAACATGTTGATTTTTAACTTTTTACAACAAATAATCATGTGATAAAATTATCCGATTGATCTGATTTTTGAAATACTGATTTCCAGGACAACAAAGTACAATGTTGTAAGCGAAGCATCTCTATAATCAGATCCTCAAAATGTAAGTATGTCCTTAAACATTATCTTGTACTGTTTTTTTTTCAACAAACTGTCATCCTTGTTTGGCTGAAGCTTAGGATATAAATAACTACTGAAACGATTAGATAATAGGTCCTATAATGGTTTTAGGCTATTTCCTTAGATTTAACTCTTGAGATTCTGCCTATATGAATTAATAGAGAGTCCTTAGATTATAGGAATGCAAAGTAGAACGATGTCTGTCTGTCTATCTGAAGCTTAAGATCTCACTAAACAGATTGACCTCTAGTCTTCAGGAAATATCTCCCCCCCCCCCCCCCCCAAAAAAAAATAGTTTTTTTACTTTTAAGACTAAAATCTAAAAAGAGGGTTGACGATTAACCCCCCCTCCTCAATTACCCCCCAGCGGCCTCTAGGGGCGTAGCCGGTAGTATATAATAAATTAATAATTTCAATTTTTATAATACAAAATATTTCTTTATTATCCTACATATGACGACTTTTAAAGTTGTTGTAGTAACAATAATAAAATGAAAGCAATTTTTTTTTAGGGGTAGGGTGAGCATTTTAGACAGCTTTTCGCAGATATAAAAATATTTATTAACCTTTCCTGGACTTATCAGAAGCTACATTGTAAGTAAAGGAGAACCATATCGGTCCAGCGGTTATCGGTTAGCGAGACAAAAACCTTACTACTTTATAAAATAGGATACAAAAATTTTATAATTATCTTACATATGAAGACTTTTAATGTTGTTGTAGTAACAATAATAAAAGAAGGATGACAACATTTATAAAAAGCGAAGCTCTGAAATGGTTGGACATACGGACATCGGACATTAACACTTGTATAGTATCACAACTGAATAATCAGAATATAAATGAATAAGAGGCAAAGAGCATGAATATTTGTTGTTAAAAAGTAAAAAATCAACATGTTTAAAATGGACGTACGGACATTCTGGTTATGATTATAGAGTTGCTAAATAGTACCTAACTACTGCAGGAATCATCATGCAAAGTTTGAAATCAATAGAACAATTTTAACTTGCCTAAATTAACGAAAAAAGCTATCTGTTACGTATGGACGGACGTACGGACCTACCCTAATTCTAGAAAAGCTTCGCTTTTAAAAACAGCCAGTTAAGTTGTAGTTCTGCTGGTTGTAAATGATGATACACTAAATATATACTTTTGTAGATTAACTTGAGGGGTTGAAACGTTTTGACTCTCTTAATAATCAACCAATCAAAATTAATTAAAAGTTTCTGAGGTTTTGATTTCATGAACCCATGGACAAGCGCCCTATTCGCACTACCAACATGGTTATTTCAGAAAAGCTAGTTAGAAATTTTTAGGATTGTTTTTAAAGCAAATCTTTTCTATTTTAAGTGTTTTTCCATAGGTATGTCCGTCCGCCCAGAACGAATAGCTTTTTTCATTAATTTAGGCATTTAGACAACAAGGTATAATATCCTTATACTAAAGTAACAGGATGTTTGTCTGTGTGTGTGTCTGTGTATCTGTGTGTCTGTACCGAAGGATCTCGCTAACCGCTGAACCGATGTTATGGATGTTGCTATCTTTGTTAATCTTTAAAGTTTAATGATCATATTAAAATGTCTAAGATTAGAAATTATTAAGTAGACTTTGTTTTAAAAGATGAAGTGTCTAAATTGAATTGAGTGATAGCGAATCAAATATTTTGTAATATATGTGTAAATGTTTATTTCAATGTATCTAGGTACTAGCGGCTACGCCCCTAGAGGCCTCTTGGGGCATTTGAGGAAGGAAATGTCGTATTTGATAACCTAATTTATTATTTTAGATTTTTCAAAGAAAAAGTTATAAAAAAATGGGGGGGGGGATTTTTTTCTAAGGGCGATTTCTCTTAGGAGGGTAATGGTACCCTCCCCCAAAATAGTTATAACCTTCCCGGAGCCTATGAAAAGCTACCCTGTTAAAAAGAACCCGATCGGTTCAGCAGTTAGCGAGATCATTCGGTACAAACAAACAGACAGACAAACACACATCCTGCTACTTTATTATAAGGATTTCCAATTTCTTTATAAACACACTGATAAAATCAGATAGAGAGAGGGGACAATGGACTGTCCCCAAAGTTTTAAAAATGTTTTTGTATTCGTTGGCTATACTGTTTGGGGACTTTTTCAGTTAATTGAGTTGATTGTTCGAACGTTTAAATCAATAATTTGGAGTAATTTTGTGTATCATCATTATGGATGTACATCATTTTTTCGGACATTTTCTTATCCCTTTAGATCCCTGGATAATATTTTTTTATCAGCAAATTGTCGTTTCACTGTTAGTTAGGTATGTTTACAGTTTCACTGTTAGTTAGGTATGTTTACAGTTTCACTTTTAGTTAGGTATGTTTACAGTTTCACTGTTAGTTAGGTATGTTTACAGTTTCACTGTTAGTTAGGTATGTTTACAGTTTCACTGTTAGTTAGGTATGTTTACAGTTTCACTGTTAGTTAGGTATGTTTACAGTTTCACTGTTAGTTAGGTATGTTTACAGTTTCACTGTTAGTTAGGTATGTTTACAGTTTCACTGTTAGTTAGGTATGTTTACAGTTTCACTGTTAGTTAGGTATGTTTACAGTTTCACTGTTAGTTAGGTATGTTTACAGTTTCACTGTTAGTTAGACATGTTTACAGTTTCACTGTTAGTTAGGTATGTTTACAGTTTCACTGTTAGTTAGGTATGTTTACAGTTTCACTGTTAGTTAGGTATGTTTACAGTTTCACTGTTAGTTAGGTATGTTTACAGTTTCACTGTTAGTTAGACATGTTTACAGTTTCACTGTTAGTTAGGTATGTTTACAGTTTCACTGTTAGTTAGGTATGTTTACAGTTTCACTGTTAGTTAGACATGTTTACAGTTTTAAATCGCATGGTATTATAGACAGCTGTCCGCGGATATTAAAATGAATAGTTTTGTTACCCCTGATGTTCCAAAGGTTTTAATAACTATTCATTTAATATCCGCGGAAAATTGTCATTATTTAATACGATGTGGTATAAGATTGTTTTCAGTATGGCTGAGAACCGGTTCTTATCCAGTGGACATTAATCGGTTTCAAAGCCATATATACTGGAAAGATGATTACTGTGATAATAAGGTATTATTTTAACAAGCCTAACACCTCTACAATGTTTTAACAACAAAATGTAAATGATATTATTAATATATATAATTGTACTCTTATTAAACCGATTGTTGAAATGATGATTCCTATATCTTTTTGGCATAGTGTTATAAATAAACCAAATATATCCCATTATAATAAAGTAACAGGATCTGTGTGTGTGTGTGTGTTTGTACCGAAGAATCTCGCTAACCACTGCACCTATTATCGAACTTTTTTTTTAAGGGGGGGGGTAAAAAGCGAAATAAATCTAAAATAATTTGTTATATGTGTTGCCCCCCAATGACATCTGAAAAACACGTATAGGTTTCGTGATTTTTCCGAATTAATTTCATTGTTGAAGCTGGTTCGTTTGTCCTTCCTTCTTATTTTATAGCTTCGCTTTTATGAATGTTATATAAAATACTGAAAAAAATCCAGATTTGATAATATTTTAAAACTTAAATCAAAGTTTATCACTTACAAATGTCGTCAGTCTTGATTATCAAATAACAAGGATGACAACAACCATAACAGCGAAACTATGAAACGGGAGGACAAACGTACATTAAAACTTGTATAGTGTCAGAGCTAAAAAATCTGAATATGAATGTATAAAAGTCGAAACGAATTGTAAGTAAATTTGTCTAAAAACTGGTTAAAACAGGATAATGTTTAAGGACATACTTACACTTTTAGGACTTGATTATAGAGATGCTTCGCTCAAAATATTGTACCTTATTGTAATAGGAATCAGTAATCCAAAAATCAGATCAATTGGATGATTTTATCACATAAAAAATTGTTGTTAAAAAGTTAAAAATCAACAAGTTTGAAATTGACATACTGGTAACGATTATAGAGTTGCTACGCTTTCTATATCGACCTAACTACTACAGGAATCATCATAGAAAGTTTGAAATCGATAGGACAATTCTAACATGCCTAAATTAATGATAAAAGCTATCCTTTATGGACGGATTGACGGACGGACCGTCACTAATTATAGAAAAGCTTCGCTTTTAAAAACTAAGTTAAGTGATTCAACAAATAAAAGTAGGGTTGATAAAATGTTTCATATTTTGAAAACTAAAACCATAATATAAAGTATTAGGGTGTTTGTCTGTTTGTTTGCTAACCACTGAACCGATACAGGATAGCTTCTTATATGTCCTGGGAAAGTTAAACAATAACCCCCCCCCAAAAAAAAAAAAATGCTTAAACTTAAATTTACAATGGTTGGGGCTGGTTGACCCCCCCCCCCCCCTAAACAAAAAAAAATTTAAATCTAACAAACAAAATCTAATTCAACACCCACTTTCTAAAGTGCCCCTAGAGGCAAAAGATCTAAAAAAAAGAAGCTACCTATGGACAAGATTGTCAGTAGAAATTAAATTACGTCAAATATGCATATAAAAAAACGCGAAAACTTTTATTTAAATCACGTAACTTCTAACCCACCAAATATAAAATTTAATGATATACAGTAGAATTAAAAGCCATAAAATGAAAACGATTAGTAGAACTACAATCCCTAAAATCTATATGAATCAAAACCACTTGCAAACAAAATTAATTATAGAGTAGTGGAAGTCATAAATATGACTATAACAAAAACATTTTTTAACTCTTATTTTTCCCTAATATACATATTATAAAAATACATTATCATTAAAAAATTACATTATATACAAATTTTTATGGATGGTATGTAAAAGTGGTATTAAAGAATAATACAGTTTTTGTATTTTCTTATTGATTTGGAAGGTTGTTGACTTGTTCTACTTCTTTAGTTGTATGTTCTTGCCCCTTCAATAGGTTTGTGTTTTCTTTACTTATGTATTCATGTAGGTTATCATCCTGTATTAGATTGAGAGCTTCTTTAGGTTGTTCCACCTCTTTACTTATGTATTCATGTAGGTTATCATCCTCTATTAGATTGAGAGCTTCTTTAGGTTGTTCCACCTCTTTACTTATGTATTCATGTAGGTTATCATCCTCTATTAGATTGAGAGCTTCTTTAGGTTGTTCCACCTCTTTACTTATGTATTCATGTAGGCTATCATCCTCTATTAGATTGAGAGCTTCTTTAGGTTGTTCCACCTCTTTACTTATGTATTCATGTAGGTTATCATCCTCTATTAGATTGAGAGCTTCTTTAGGTTGAATAAATGTATCTATATTACCATCATGAACAATTATTGCAAACTTTGCTTGTGATTCCCAGATAAAATCTCTGCTACGTGTTTCACTTCTTTTTCTTACCTTCTTACTCCAATTAGAATTAATCCTTGTCTCTATATCTGAATAATTTAAATCAGTCTCGTATCCCCAACCTGCAAATTCATGTTTATGATTAACGTTTTCATCAGCAAATACAATAATATTCCTTGCTCCATTGAAATAAAAATCTGATTCATAATTAAAATTGATATAATTAATATGTCTTGGCTTATTTACTAAATCTTTTATTTCATACTTATCATGGTAGCTCCAAGATATTTCATCATATTTTCTAGAAATATTTCTCTTTAATTCTTTATAAAGCACTTTGTTTTCTAATTTAATTTTTTTCCAAACTTGTTTCTTTTTTTCTTCTCTAGTTAAACTGAGAAACTTATCTGTATTTGCCTCTCTAATTATATTCTTAGAAATTCTTTTGTAAGTTACAATCACAATACCCTCATCCTTGTCCAATAGTTTATACTTATCTAATATTGTCATAGTAATAGCACTAATATCATGTTTATCTTTGTTGTGATAGTGATGACAATCTATAGCTTTTCTATCAGCATAAATAAAGTCATGTAAATTTTCATCTACAATTGCTCCAAATTTGTTTCCATTAGGAACTTTCTCTCTTGAAACAATAATTGCAAATGACATTGCTCTAAGTATCATATTTCGTAAAAAGACATTACTATATCCTTCTCCTACTAAATCATCAATTATGATAATGTTCCTAGCTTGAGCACCCTGAAATTTCCAGACATTTGTTACTAATATTCCTTCAGGTTTGTTCATATATGCTTTGACTTCTGACACAACTGGTCTAGTTGAGGAAAAGTGTTTGTTTAATAAATCAAACATTAAGTTGTAATTTAGAGTTGTTAATACAACTACACCTTCTTGTGGTTGAAGTGAGAAATATTTTTCTACTGCAGCAATAGCTAATATGCCAGGTGATATTCTATGAATATTATGATAGTAATAAATATGGCTACCAATGACATTATTGTCAGGAAGCTTAGGAGGTATTTTTGAAATTAAAGCTTCAGAAAACTTGTATATTTGATAGCTGTTTCGCAAGTTCTTTGTTAGATAAAAACATAGAGCATTGTGATTCTCTATCATAGTTTCCATCCACTCTGATCTCTCATTAGGCCATAAAATACGGCCATAATAATCTTTCATAAAGCGCTCATCTATTTTCATAGTCATGCAAATTGTTTTCACAGAGCCAGGAAATTCACAACTTCCACTTATCATTTCATCAATGAATAGGTGATCACAAAGATTATCTCTAAAGAATTGATTTATTGAATACATAATTTCTTCAGTATTTTGAAATGAAAATGAAAATGTAGATATGCTAATAAGATGTCTAATAGTAATAACTCTTACATTAGGATAAGATTCAAACTCCATCATAGCCATTTTATCCATAACAGATGTTGGGGATATATAATTGTCGCTTTCATCATATGTTATTGCTGTTAAATCAACGTAAAATATTATTTCTTCATGATTGTCAGTGGCACACTTTTTTGCTCTTTCTTTTAAAACATATGTTTTCCCAGTACCATAGTCGCCATCTATGATAAGGAACTTGGCTGGTGAGTTAACTGCTTGCAGTTGTTCATTATTGAGCATGTACACAGGAACATTATTATCTATTGATATTCCATCAGACTTTCCTGTCAATGCTTTCTCAACTTCTTTGTTAATGGTTAATGGATCAGATAACAAATGATTAAATCTACTTGATTCTTTAATGGATATGTGGTATATAAGTTCAGCAACAAGATTTTCATATACTGTCAGATCATGATTATCAGATGTAACAAGTTTGTGATCAATTATCTGCTTCAACCAAGGTGTAACATCATCAACATATTGTAAAATGAATTGCTGACAGTTGACACAAGGTATTTCTGCACCTTCAACAATCTCTAAATAAGGAACACATGCAGCCCTGACAAACACCCAATCTTTGGAAAGCATGCCTCCAAATAATTTCTGCATGAAAGAAAAGTGCTGTTTTGTTTGATCTGATGCATTTTTTAGTAGTTTAAGTTTGTCACCACTATCTTCTGGTCCAAGCTTTACCTCTATATTTATAATAGCATTGTGTTCTGGAATAATGATTAGAGAATCCCATTCTGTTTTTGTTTCTTGTAGACTGTAGTTATAGTATTGATAGGTATAAAATTTCTCTAGACTGTTGGTAGGAAACTTGTACAAAAATGTATTTTCAATTTTGTTTTTCTTATTGCCTACATGCTCTTTATGCACCTAATATAATAACTGTTTTATATCTTTATATCAAATGAATTTATTAAAAAAGAAAACTGCTATTAATCCCCAACCACAATTAAACTTGCATTATCTATAAAACATTCCTTTCTAAACAGCCAGCTCTTTGCATCTTTATATTCAAGCTTGTTTTCTTTCCATTTAAAATGTTCCTCTATGCATAAATCTAGTTTTTCCTTGGGAATATCTTCAATGTCCAACAATACCTTTATTCTTTTTTCATGCTCATTAAAATCTGCAGTTTGATTTTTTCCTCTGGTGTCTTTTCCCTTCTTAACTAGTTGTTGAATGCAATCTCCAGATTGAAATCCTAACATCACGAAATATTCAGTCTTTGATTTTCTAGCAGCATTAACAATGTGATCATGTAAAAGTTCTTCACAATGTTTGTCCAAAATTTGATCATCTTGATTCTTTCTTCCTTCTTCACCTAACACAGTTGGTTTCTTAGGTACTAAATAATGATTTGGAATAGCTATAACTTTACACTCTGGATCATAATAATAATCAGCAACTTTTTCTTTTATCTCTTCAATCTTTTCTTTGGCTAGAATTCTTTGATTTTCTCCTGCAGGCCCTTGGAAGTTTATACTTAGGTTATTCAATTCTTTAGTCAAATGCAATGTTTGAGAATCTTGTGAAGATAGGGGATATACACCAAATTGAAGGCCACAATTGCTGGAACAAGTTGGTACTGAGCCAGGACCTTCCATTTCACATTCTAAAATTAAGATTTTTATGAGGGATTTTTATTTTCTAAAAACTTTTTTGAAAGAAGGTGTCCTAACTTTTAGAGTATTTTTTTAAAACAGCTAGTTGGTGATTTAAGTTATTAGCAGATGTAAAATGATCCATAGAATCCATGCAATCGGTGTTTTTGTAAAACTCTTATTTTTGAACTAATTTAAGTTTTTTCAAATTAGGTTGGTTTTAACCCTTAACAGTCGGGCCCCTTGCTGCACCTTAATCAGTCGGGGGGGGGGGCGTTCAACGCCCCCCCTCATTATCTCAGTTCCTATCAGAGCTAGAGGGCTAAAATTTTTTGTGCAAGTCCCCTGTGTTATGGTGAATTTCCGACCTTAAGTAAGTCAAGGTCAATTTCCGCTTCCTTCACCCTTTTATTTAACAACCTTTGTTTTTAGGTCCTTTTTTACTTAAAAATGTCAAACGGCTGTAATTTTTTTATTTTTAAAGCTAGAAGAAATTTTTTTTGCAGAAAATGTTTATTTTTATTTAAATTTTATAATTGAAATATCAAAACATAAGTTTCAGCGGCCGCAGCTGTACTTGGCAGCTGCCAGCTGCCGCAGTCGGCGGTCGGCAGGAAAACGGCAGCGGATCTTTATGAAATTTTAATACATTATGTAGACATGTAAGAAAAGCTTAAGTTTAAAATTTTAAGTCTCTAAGTCAAAATTTGCGGCCACAGGAGCATTTTAAAGTTTTCTGGAGACCTGGAGGATCAGAACCTGCAGGATCATACCTGGAACCTGAAATTGATTTGAACACCTGTATTTAATATGAGGATGTACTACTAGAGGATATTTTAGTATTTTGGTAAGATAAAATGCTTTGTTTAAGTCAAAAACAAATTTTTGTTCTTTACCTGGATGACCCTGCCAGGTTTGCTGGCATCCTGTGCCCGCCAGGATGGAGATATTCAAAAAATTCCAACTCTCAGTTATGTGTCATACCCATACTTAAAAAGTCAAGCAGTTTGGGCTCTTTATCTTTCACACACAGAAAATGAGATAGAAAAAACCAGATGGGGGGGCGTTCAACGCCCCCCCCCCCCCCCGACCGTTAAGGGTTAAGGTACTAAAGCACAACAAAGAAAGAACCTCTGTTTAATCAAAACTTTGAACTTAAAAATATCCTAACACAGGCATAAAAAATATGTGTTCGTATATACCTTTAGAATGTTAAAAATATTACGAATCCATTCTAAGCAAAATTGAAAAAAAGTTAATAAACTACTATAAAAAATATAAGTTTTTTTGACAATTGTAATTAGCCTATCACAAATCACCAAAAATTGACAAATAGAGAATCTTATTATCAAAAATTAACAAATAGAATTGCTTGAAAAAAGGATAATATTTATACAATATACACAATAGATACCACAATGAATAATAATACTTACATAACATCTAAAGAATGAAAAATTATGAACAAATATGCTTCAGTGTATGTTTGTTCTTAAAATAATCTTATATTTTTTATTCTAATTTTATTACTTTTTTTCAATTTTGCTTAGAATGTATTCGTAATATTTTTCTCATTCTAAAGATATATACGAACACATATCTTTTATGCCTGTGTTAGGATATATTTAAATGACTTCAAAAATAAGAGGTCCACAAAAAAATTGATTGCATATCTAAATTCTATGGTTCATTTTACATCCACTAATCACTGAAAGCACTGAATGGCTGTTTTAATAAAATATCAAAAAGTTAAGACACTTGTATATGCACAGCATATAATTCAACAGATTTGAATGCAAATACAACATGCCCTACCTGGCTTTCTAATTTACTTCTAAATCACCAAAGAAGAAATAAATATTACATTATCAAAAGTATCTTTAAAAATCCCCTCTGAACATATAGGCACATTGCTTAATAATTCCAAACCTTAGTCATATTTTCAAGAATTAGAAATCATAAGTAATAAATGTTAAGCAATCCCCCCCCCCCCTTCTCTATTATGTCTTCCTAAATAAATTCTAAGAGTTGAAAAAGGAATAATTTCTTTCACACTCAATGTCCATGTCTTACAGAATATGTTTCTAGATTTTGATAAAATAAACATTTACCTGCAATTACACCAAGGTATTTTACAAGTGTGAAGGTAAAATCTACAGTTGTATAGTCCTCCTCTTTTCTCTCATCATCAAGAATATTTTTATTTTAATTTAGATAAGACCACTCTTTTACCAATCTCTCTCTTCATGCATTCATACCTAAACAAATATTAATTATTTCTCATAGTATATTCTATACTAGTAACTACGCCCCTAGAGGCCTCTAGGAGCATTTATATGTTTTTTTTTTACTTCAAATATGTATATGTTGCGTTCAAGTCTCCTCGTACAATCAAGTATAATAAATTTTTTTCTTGATTATTTGTGATTTCTCTTGGGAGGGTGGTAGTACCCTCCCCCAAAATAGTTAAATTAGTTCCTTGGACCTAAAAGAAGCTTCCCTGTAAAGGAGAACCTAATCAGTTCAGAGGTTAGCGAGATCCTTTGGTATAAACATATACACAAACACACAGACAGACATCCTGTTACTTTATTATAAAGATTTTTAATTTTAGTTTAAAAAAGAAAAAAGTAATTTTTCTAGGGTGTCTGGTGATTTGTTTCTAGACGCAATTTCTCTTTTGAGGGTGGGAGTACCCATCCCAAAAACAGTTATAAACCTTCCCAGAAAATATGAGAAGCTACCCTGTAAAGGAGAACCATATCATTTAAGCAGTTAACAAGATCCTTAAGACAGACAAAGATCCTGAGGTGGATTCTTATAAAACTTCTTTGGCTTCCTGGCTCACTAAAATCTGTGAGGGTTGCAGTGTGGCAAAGTTATCCCCACCTAATTTATAACGAGCCTCACTGTTTATAGTAAGGCAGTGAGCCAAAAAGTTTTTTTAAGAATCCACCTCTGCTATTTTTACATAAGGATTGCCATTTCAGTATTAAAAACTTTTTTACACTTAATGTCATGTGACGTCTTAAAAATCCATTGATTGGTGGTTAAAGTTTACAAATGTTAAGTCATACAAGATATCTAATTAGATACAAACTACTTATTTACCTTTCTGGTAGACATATTTATATTAAACAAGAGTTGGCTCGATATAATTATCTCCCTATTGGCTAGTTTTCTATATGCATATCTATTTCTCAATAAATCTATTTTCCTCACCCGGCATTACTATCTAAAAGAAAGTAAATATTTAATAATTTAAATGATTTTTTAAAGATTTTTTTAAATTATATTTTTTTCTTTACATTACCATCACCAAAGGGTTAATGATGATGATTACAATTTTAGTTTAATATTTGAACACACAAAATGTCGCCACAATCGAATTCTTTTAAAACATAGTTTTCTTAAATTTATCATATTATAAATTTAAATTTTCTTTTTTATGATTAGAAATTAAATACATCAATATAAGGTAAATAGCAACATGAAATGAAAAAAATGAATTTATTTTTAATAAAGTAAAATAATGGGTCTTATCGTTCTGGGCAATGAGAGTTTATTATGGATTATTGGAGCACTATGAGTTTTAATCATATATTCCTTGGAAAACTTGAGCTTGTTTATAGACATTTATTTCCTATATAGATCTGACATGGATCTTGAAGCAATTAAGCAGGCCGTTTTGTACATGTTAAAAATTGGAAGATTTCATTAAATAAAAGTAATCGCAAATATACTTAGTAAATAAGGTGCTTCCTACAATATTCACACTTTAACTCTAAATTGCTCTTAACAAATGCTCTTTAAATCTTGTTGTTTGTATTTTTATTCATGATTTTTTGTGCTATGCTAAATATTGATATTGTCATCCTTGTTTATAATGTAAGTCACTACCTTTATTAAATACAATCCATGATTGTGTAACTGAGCAACTTATATTATAAAGGATAGAGTTAAAGGAGGTGGCTACAATGAAATCCTTCAATTACAATTGTTTGTCAGAATCCTTGTCTCTTGTCTCTGCGCTACTTCATAGTT
This sequence comes from Acartia tonsa, assembly GCF_053477335.1. NCBI lineage: Eukaryota > Metazoa > Arthropoda > Copepoda > Calanoida > Acartiidae > Acartia > Acartia tonsa. The sequence continues at coordinate 45,910,177 of NC_137272.1, forward strand.
TCTTACCTCAATCCTAGATAACAAAAAAAATATTTAATGTTTTGGCACCTGAATATTAAGCCTGCCCAGAGCAAACTCTTGTTAGAATACTTTATTGTTTTTTATCATACCTAATCCATTCCCTTATATTGGACTGATAATCAAATCAATATCATTCAATTTTTTTAATTCAATCCACTTTATGTCTATTCATTCATTTCTAATTTAAACTTATAATCCACTATATATCTATTTATTCATTTCTAATTTAAACTTATAATTGATAATACTTAATATCCTTGGGAATCATTACATATAATAAAGTAACAGGATATGTGTGTGTGCATGTGTACCAGGATCTGGACTGATATGGTTCTTCTCTCATAGGTCGTGGGAAAGTTTACATCTATTTTGAGGTAGGGTACCACCACCCTCCCAAGTAAAATATCCCCTAGAAAAAATTACTCTCCACGAAAATGTTTTTTTTTCTTTTTAAAAATAAAATGTAAAATACAGTGTTTTTTTTTTATGAGAACTTTTTTGAAAGCAATTTTACCCCACTTATAGTTATCAGAATTTAATGATTAATGGCTTATTTTTTTTCGTTTTTTATAACCATTTATAGAACATCAAAAAAATAATTCAGTTTTTATTAAAAAAGTACAGTAAAATAAAAAATAAAAACCTAGGTGTCAACATCTAAAAATAGTTTTAGCACATTTTTCTCATGCTTAAACTTCTACTTGCAAGAATGGCTGTAAAACGCTTCAAAGTTGAGATACAGAGTTAAAAATTTATACAGATACTTTTGGGGACATGTACCACAACATATTAGTTTAAAGGCCATATCTCAACCAGGAAGGGAGTACTGGCCCCCCAAAGTGGACTACTGAAAATCTAATTTTTTTCTTGCAAAGGGTAGAAGATTTGAACTTAAGAAAAATGCGCTTAAACCTTTTTTTAGATGTTGACACCTAAGTTTTGAATTTTTGATTTTACTGTACTTTTTAAATAAAAACTGAAATATTTTTTGATGTTCTAAAAATGGTTATAAAAAACGAAGAAAATAAGCCGTTAATCATTAAATTCTGATAACTATAAAAAGGTAAAATTGCTTTCAAAAAAGTTCTCATAAAAAAAAAACACACTGTAGTTATGGGTTGAAACTATCCTCCCCCCTCTGTGTGCCACCAGAGGCCTCTAAGGGCGTATCCACTAGTTAAATTAACCATAATAATTATAAATATGTTACAGACTGACGGACCAACTCTAAATACAGAAGAACTTCACTTTTAAAGATTATTATTGAAGTTTACCTTTAAATGCATATCTTAATTCTAAAAATAAATTATGAACCATACTGCTAATTTATCTGAAAAACAGGAATTTTTGGAATACTTGATAAATTTCAATATAAACAAGGATGAAAGAAAGGAATAAAGAAAGGCTGATACTTTCCCTTAAAGGGATTGCCTGTCAATAAACATCCAACCCCTATTTTGAAAGCAGATTTTAAATAAAGAAGAATGTTTTTTTATAAAATACCATCCCCTCTAATGTAAATTTCACAATACGATTTAGAAAGCTTAGCAACTCTATAATTATTACCAAATTGTCCGTACGTTCATTTTAAACATGTTGATTTTTTAAACAATAATCTTTTATGTGATATAACCATCCAATTTATCTGATTTATGGAATACTGATTCCTATTACACTAAGGTGCAATATTATAAGCGAAGCATCTCTATAAGTAAGTCATTAAAATGTCAGTATAGTCTTAAATAGAATTCTGTATATAAGAAGTTTTGCAATAGATTTACATATAATTTTGTCAAAATTTATATATTTATATTTTTTATATTCATTTCTAACACTCTGCAAGAGTTAATGTTCGACAGTCATACCGTTTCAGATCTTCACTTTTATAACAGTTAGGTACGACCTAGGAAGCATAGCAACTCTATAATCGTTACCAGAAAAACCGTACGTTCATTTAAAACATGCAGATTTTTTTTCTTTTTGTATGTTAAAATTATTCTGATTTTCATCTGATTTTTTAACAGTGATTCCTATTTCAACCAAGTACAATCTTATAAGCAAAGCATCTCTATAATCATGTCCTTAATATGTAAATAAGTTCTTAATCATGTATTTAATTACTTTTGCAACAAAATTATAGTTTAGTCTTAAGCATTAATATTCTGCTTTTTTCAGTACTGACACTTTACAAGTATTAACGTTTGTTTGTCCATCCATTTCAGAGCTTCGCCTTTATGTACATTGTCATCCTTGTTATAATAGGAGTTGGAGAGATGACTCACAAATTGTTTAAAGCTTGTTGAGGGGGAATTTTAGATTTTAAAGAGCACAAAATAATAATCTTATCTAATAAAGAAAGTTTTTTTTGTGATAATGAAAATGGAAATAAAAGTTTAAGTCCATTGTCCTTTACCTACAAATAAATATATCTTCTTGATTATTTAATAATCCTAGAGATGCAGTGAAAGAACTATGGATGATTCATTTGTCTTCTCCCCACCTTTCAAGATTTTCTTTATAGAAAGAAATTGGGAGAAGAATTCATGCTAGATTAATTTAATCACTCTTGTACTATCCCCTACTAAAACTATTCAAAGAAGTAAACCTAGTCACAGCACACAAAGAACTGAACTAGCCAACTCAACTCTCTCTTTTGCCTCTAGACAGACAGACTAGATTCATTAATCATGGGTCAAAAGTCTTATTCTGTTGTAATCACAGTAGAGTATACACATAACATCAACTTAAAAGTGATATAAATATGAATCTTTAGGAACTAGCTAAAAATTTCAGCATAAAATACAAGAAAAATATTTTCATGGTTGGTTAACTCCAGGGAAGGAAAGGAAAATGGCAAATAAAATAAAATATTTCCCTTCCGTATTTTACAACATAATTAGGCAAAAATGTCGAATATTTCAGATAGGCAGAACGTTTTTTTTATTTTATTCAACATATCCTTGTATCCCTGCATGTATTCAGAATGTACATATAATATCTCTCCTTATAAAACCTAGTTGGTTGAAATAATCCCATTAATTTAAAATGTCCATGTGAAATAACCACTTTATAAAATTTCAAATTATATTGAAAAGCATATTTATATGTTATAACTTATAATTACTTTCCATTTATACTACTTATCATTATTATAGTGGGACCCCTCCCCCCCCCCCTCTATTTTCCCAACTTTGTCAAATTGTAAGGGTACCCTCCTAAAAGGTTGTATGGTTAATTAGTATATTTTTCCTTATCTACCTGATTTAAAATATAGCAGCAACCAATGACGTCCAAGCTTTTTTTTGTGGGAGGGGGGGACACAAAACCTACATTGTGGAATGTGGTTTCAAAAATCATTACTATGGTAAAATTCATATTGGCGGGTAATTACCTCATCCCCCCCCCCCCAATCTGTAAATTTAGTTTTAGGAAAAACCCACATTTTGTGTTTAAAATTTACCCTCCCCATCTTAGATGTCAATCCCGACAATATAATATCTTCAGAGTTCAAAAAAAATGTTTGGTTCAGAACAAGTTACAGAGGAAATTATAAAAATCTACAGAGTATTTTTCTTTCTCACCATCCCTCCCTCAGGCATAATTTATACGTAACTAAGCTTGTAGCTGGGTGTGTGGGTGTGTGTGCGCGTATTAAAAGTGTTGTAGAACTGGATTGAAAGTTTGACGTCAGAGAGTGGTGGTATTAAATTATATGTATTTATGTGTCTATCAATCATTTTCTTATGGTTACTTTCTCCAAAGGGGGAAGGGGTGCCCCCCCCCCCTCCCTCATTTTTAATTTTAGTTTATTTTTTTTTTATGGGGGTTAATTTTTCGGGAGGGTGGTTGTACCCTCCCCCAGAATAGTTATAAACCCTACAGGACCTATGAGAAGGTACCCTGTAAAGGTGATCCTGATCGGTTAAGCGGTTAACGAGATCCTTTGATACAGACAAACAGACACACAGACAGACAAACAGACAGACATACTGTTACCTTATTATAAGGATTTGATACTACATTGATCAAAATTCTTATATTTTTTCTTTTTAAAAGCACAGCTTTTAATATAATTAGGGTTAGTCCGTCCGCTTTTATTTCCAATTTAGGCATGTTAGAACTAACCTATTAATTTCATACCTTGCTTGGTGATTTCTGGAGTAATCATTACCATGCAAAACTTTTTGGTTTTTAAATTTGTTAAGAACAAATTTTTATGTGATGTAATTTTCCTAGTGATCTGATTTTTGGAATACTGAAATAACCCTCTACACATTTTATATTTCTAAATATATTCTATTGTTTTCAAACCCATGTCAATACATCAAGAGGGGTTGCACTCCAGCCCCCTAATCCCCCCCCCACAGCCGGCCTTTTATTCCTATACTTTTGATTTTTGATGTGTAGCCCCTCTATCCCCTGCAGATTAAATCATGTGCACGCCCTTAATTAAAGAAGGTTGAATGGATAAATTTGTAAATTTGTATATTTTTTTTTTGGGGGGGGGACTAAATATCTGGAAAGGGAGAAAAACAAGGTTGATTTTTAAATTTTCCCTTGGGATAAAATTACAATTAAAAATACAAGGGGTAATTAACCCCCCCCCCCCTGACGTTTTTAAAGGTGTAGGCGTAAACCCATTTTTAATAAATCTATAGCTTTCAACTATTACACAAAGCGGGGTTTCAAGCTTTGGAGGTATGTGTCTGTGACAGGGAGTGAAAAGTAATGTAATGTACCCCCCCAGATTATCAAAGTAAAAAAACATATTAAAAGATGGGTTCAGAACATGATACGGAGGAAATTATGAAAAACTGTGGCCATACCATGCAGGCCTAAGGCATATTTTATATAACCAAGCCCAGAGGTATGTGTGTGAAAGTGTGTGTGTGTGTTTGTGTGTGTTAGTGCACGCATCAATTGTTTTGTACAGTACAAGAAAGACAAAAAAACTTGTTGACAAAAACTGTTTATTCACATGATAATGTTTGGGGACATTTTAGGGCTTTACTGCTTCGCTTATAATATTGTACCTAGTTGCAAAGGGAATCCATATTCCAAAAATTCTAACATGCCTAATTTAATGATAAGAGCTATTTGTTTCATATGTACGAGCGAGCCTACCCTAATTATAGAAAAGATTTTCTCTTAAAAGGATGAATATCTTTTGTGTCTAAAGAAACTTATTTTCAAAATTGTGAAATCTGGATTAAAAGTTTGACGTCAGAGAGAGGTGGTTTTAAATTATATGTACGTGTCTATCAATCATTTTTTTATGGTTACTTTCTACTGTATACCATGAGAAATAAATGTTCACAGAAATATAGTAGGAACCACATGAACATAAAATAAGAATTTAAAATAAGTTAATTATCTAAAAATTGATAAAGCTCTTATTTTTTTTTATTTTAGTTTTATTATGAAGTTGTCTTCAATAAACATAGCCGCTAGAAATGATTGACAACAGCTTGGATAAGAAATTAGAGTAAAACACTAGAGGGAGAAAGGGTTAAATAACTGTATCTCCCCATCGCAACCACCTAGTACAACCTTTCTATTGTCATTGAAAATCAACCAATGGTGTCGCTTATATTAACAAAGCCAAGTAGCAGAAAATAATTTAGAAGCAAACAAAAGAGGAAGGGAGGTAGTTGTGTTGTATAATATACATCTATGATATAGATCTGTTGATAAGAATATAAATTTACAAAACATTTTTTTAAATTCCTAGCATAAAAATGATTTTAAAAATATTTATCAACAAGGTAAAATTTTTCATTAGACAATTTATTCTTATCAGTGCAGCTATTAAGGGTTAGGGGAAAGTTGGGGAATCCACTCTCCAATATACAGTTTAGTTATAAGAAGATAATTAAAAAGATGGAGGGAGGGGTTTTAAGAAGCAATTTTTTCTAGGGAGAGTGGAGATACCCTCCCCCAAAATAGTTATACACAGACATACAGAATCACATCCTATTATTTTCATATAAGAATTATTAATCGGTGCGGGAGGAAAGGGGGGAAACTGCACTAGCTAGTGGTAGACACGAGGCTAGAAATTATACTTCTTGTCCCAGAAGTTTTGAAAACAATTTCAAAAAACTTTTAACAAGTTTCCAACAAAATTTTAATCTAAAGAAAAGGCAATTTTGTTGAACATAATTGGAAACAAATATAATATAGTATGTAATTACAAAGAAATTAAAAATATTAAAGAGAGAAAAAGAGAGATATAGAAGGAGTAAAATATTGAAAAAGAGATAGTAAAACAGCATAGATCTTCAGAGATAGGATAGATTCAAACATAAAATTACCCAAATTATAGATTACCATAGAAATTAAAAATATTAAAGAGATAAAAAGAGAGATATAGAAGGAGTAAAATGTTGAAAAAGAGATAGTAAAACAGCATAGATCTTCAGAGATAGGATAGATTCAAATACAAAATTGCCCAAATTATAGATTACCATAGAAATTAAAAATATTAAAGAGATAAAAAGAGAGATATAGAAGGAGTAAAATATTGAAAAAGAGATAGTAAAACAGCATAGATCTTTAGAGATAGGATAGATTCAAATACAAAATTACCCAAATTATAGATTACCATAGAAATTTGAAATTAACTAAAATTTTAAATCTTAAAAGCAAAGTTATTTTTACATATATCGTAATCCTAGCTTATTTGTTAACATGGATGACAACAGCTATAAAAGCAAAGCTCTGAAATAGTAGGACAAATGAACAATAACACTTGTAGAGTGTCAGGACTGTATATGACAAAATATAATGTATTTGTAGGTAAATTTTTTTGCAAAACTGATTAAATACTGGATATTTTTTAAGGACATACTTACATTTTAGTAATTGATTATACGAATGCTTAGCTTATAACATTATACCTTGTGTAATATCAATCATTTTTGAAAAATCAGATGAATAGGATAATTGAAACCCCAAAAAATGTTTGTTAAAAATCTAATAATCATAGAGATACAGTGAAAGAATAATGGATGATATATTTTTCTTCTCCCCACATTATAAGATTTTCTTTATAGAAAGAAATTGGGAGAAGAATTCATACTATATTAATTTAATCACTATTGTTCTATCCCCTACTAAAACTATTTAAAGAAGTAAACCTAGTCACAGCACACAAAGAACTGAACTAGCCAACTCTCTCTTTTGCCCCGGGCCCAGACAGACTAGATTTATTAATCATGGGTCTAAAGTCTTATTCAGTTGAAATCACAGTAGATTTTATGTATAATACTAATAAAAAGGTGTGTGAATTTGAATCTTTAGGAACCAGCTAAAAAATTAAAATGTGAAACACCGGAAAAATATTTGTATGGTTCAGTTACTCCAGGGAGGTAAGGACAATGCAATTAAAATAAAATATTTCCCTATTTTACAACATAATTAGGCAAAAATGTCGAAGGTTTAAGATAGGCAGATCTTTTTATTTTATTAGACATATCCCTGTATCCTTGCATGTATTCAGAATGTACATATAATATCTTTGCTTATGAAACCTAGTTGGTTGGTATAATCCCATTAATATAAAATGTTCCATGTAAAATAACCACTTTATGAAATTTCAAATTATATTGAAAAGCATATTTATATGTTATGACTTATTATTACTTTCCATTTATACTACTTATCAATATAATAGTGGGACCCTTCCCCCCCCCCCTCCAAATTTTCCCAACCCTTTTACTTTGTCAAATTGTATGGATACCCTTCTAGAAAGTTGTATGGTTAATTAGTATATTTTTCCTCATCTACCTGATTTAAAATATAGCAGCAACCAATGACGTCCAAGCTTTTTTTTTGGGGGGGGGGACACAAAACCTACATTGTGGAATGTGGTTTCAAAAATCATTACTATGGTAAAATTCATGTTGGAGGGTAATTACCCCATCCACCCCTCCCCCATATTCTGTAAATTTAGTTTTGGGAAAAACCCACATTTTGTGTTTAAAATTTACCCTCCCCATCTTAGATGTCAATGCCAGCAATATAATACCTTCAGAGTTCAAAAAACATTAAATGTTGGGTACAGAACAAGTTACAGAGGAAATTATAAAAATCTAGAGAGTATTTTCTTTCCCACCATCCCTCAGGCAAAATTTTACACATAACCAAGTTTGTAGCTGGGTGTGTGTGTGTGTGCGTGTGTGTGTGTGTGCGCGCGCGTATTAAAAGTGTTGTAGAACTGGATTTAAAGTTTGACGTCAGAGAGAGATAGTTTTTTTTATATGTATGTGTCTATCAATCATTTTCTTATGGTTACTTTCTCCAAGAGGGAGGGATGTGGCATCCCCCCCCCCCCGTCATTTTTAAGGATTTGATACTACATTGATCGAAATTCTTAAATTTTTTCTTTTTAAAAGCACAGCTTTTACTACAATTAGGGTTAGTCCAACCGCTTGTATTTCCAATTTAGGCATGTTAGAACTATCCTTTTAATTTCAAACCTTGCTTGGTGATTTCTGTAGTAATCATTACCATGCAAAACTTTTTGGTTTTTAAATTTGTTAAGAACAAATTTTTATGTGATGTAATTTTCCTAGTGATCTGATTTTTGGAATACTAAAATAACCCTCTACACATTTTATATTTCTAAATATATTCTATTTTTTTCAAACCCATGTCAATACATCAAGAGGGGTTACACTCCAGCCCCCTAACCCCCCCCCCACACAGCCAGCCTTTTTTTCCTATACTTTTGATTTTTGATGTGTAGCCCCTCTATCCCCTGCAGATTAAATCATGTGCACGCCCTTAATTAAAGAAGGTTGAATGGACAAATTAGTAAAATTGTGTATTTTTTTTTGGGGGGGGGGGACTAAATATCTGGTAAGGGAGAAAAACGAGGTTGATTTTTAAATTTTCCCTTGGGATAAAATTACAATTAAAAATACAAGGGGTAATTACCCCCCGCCCTTGACGTTTTTAAAGGTGTAGGCGTAAACCCATTTTTAATAAATCTATAGCTTTCAACCATTACACGAAGCGGGGCTTCAAGCTTTGGAGGTATGTCTCTGTGACAGGGAGTAAAAAGTAATGTACTTTTTTAAACCTAGGGGGTGATTTGTCACCCCCTATATTTGTATGAAGGGTGTATTTACCCATTTACACCCTTCCCCCCCCCCACTTTCTCACTTTCCCACTTTCTTTAAAAAAAACATATTAAAGGATGAGTTCAGAACATGGTAAGGAGGAAATTATGAAAATCTATGGCTATAACAGAATACTTTTCTTTCTCATCATAGAGGCCTAAGGCATATTTATATATATAACCGAGCTTAAAGGTGTGTGTGTGAGTGTGTGTGTATGTGTGGGAGTGTGTGTGATAGTGCGCGATTCAAATGTTTTGTACAGTACAACTTTTTTATATGTTGTATGTATGTATCTATCTATCTATATATCTATCTAACTATCTATCTATCTCAGTGGCGTGCGAACTGAAGGGGGCATTTGGGGCAATCGCCCCCCCCCCTAGCGATCAAAACGCCCCCCCCTGCCCCCCCCTAGCAACCGCCCCCCCTGCCCCCCCCCCCTAAATGTTAAAAAATGCCCCATTTTGCCCCCCCCTGGTCAACAAAAATGCCCCTTTTTGCCCCCTACCCTACAAAAAGCAAAACTATCCCAGTTTCCAAAAAAAAGATCAAGAAATACTCCAAAAAAAAAATTTTCGCGCTTCGCGCCAAACAGACAGTTACTATTCATTTAACCTTACCAAATTTTTAAATTAGTGTAGAAATTAGGTTATAATCTTTTTTCACTGAAAATAACAAACCAGGTTATAGGAAGTATTTTATTTGGTATAATATAAACTTTTTACCAAAGAAATTTTGTACATCCCCAATGATGATACACAAAATTACCCCTTATATAGATTACAATTAGTGGATGAAATGTATGGAAACTTGACTTAATTAACCAACCAATCAAAATTCCATTAAAGTCCCCAAAGTTGTTGAGCCAACGAATAAGAAAATTTTATATGAAATATTGGGGACTAATGTAATAAATAGCCCAAAAACTCCTCCCTCCCTGCATATTTGAAATATTGGGGACTAGTGTAATAAATAGCCCAAAAACCCCTCCCTCCCTGCATATTTGAAGAAAAAAATTTGCGCTTCGCGCCCTTCCAAATGGTTTCTGCTATGAAATATTGGGGACTAGTGTAATAAATAGCCCAAAAACCCCTCCCTCCCTGCATATTTGAAGAAAAAAATTTGCGCTTCGCGCCCTTCCAAATGGTTTCTGCTATGAAATATTGGGGACTAGTGTAATAAATAGCCCAAAAACCCCTCCCTCCCTGCATATTTGAAGAAAAAAATTTGCGCTTCGCGCCCTTCCAAATAGTTTCTGCTATGAAATATTGGGGACTAGTGTAATAAATAGCCCAAAAAAACCCCTCCCTCCCTGCATATTTGAAGAAAAAAATTTGCGCTTTGCGCCCTTCCAAATGATTTCTGCTTTTTATCACAATGAAAGGACAAGTAATTTTTTTTTTATTTTATACACAGTTCATTATATCTTTGGTTTTTATGCTACGATAAATTTTTTTGTGGAATATAATATTAAAAAAATAAAATTTTTTGCTGTTTCGAGCATCCAGTATGTAATTTACTTTGACTGTCATCACACAACATACAGGAATAAGGATTTGTGACTTTTTCTACCTAAAATATATATTTATTTCAACAGATGCTATTTAAATCTACTTGTCTGTATTCTTATTAATGATTTTTTGTGCTTTGCTACTTAAAGATGTTGTCATCCTTGTTGTCATACAATAAAGAAATATTTCATATCATTTTTTCATATTAGGTTAATTTTTGGTAAATTATTTCCAAAATGAGTGTTTTTATCTCCCCCCCCCCCCCAATTTTTTTAATGGGGTTATTCATCCTTCCTGCTGAGATTTTATAACATCCCCTTCCACCCATTAAAAATGTTTTGTGGTAGAGGGGGGGGGGGGGGAAGGTTAATTTATCTTTTGTACAATTTTTTCGAAGATGCTTTCTAGCTCCCTTGGTCATTGCAGGGTGGGGAGAAGGGATGGGGGAGAAGAAATGGGGGGGGGAAGAGATGGGGGGGAAGAGGTGGGGGATATAAATGGGAAATAAGGATGGGGGAAGGGATAAGGACTAGGAGGCCCATAATCAAATAATCCCACCCCTTAAAACGCCCTTATTTAAAATTAGTATATATAATCAAAATGCCCCCCCCTAAAGCAAAGTGCCCCCCCGGGGCACTTTGTTTTAGGGGGGGCAAAATTTTACAAAATCTTCAAAATGCCCCCCCCTAGACAAAGTGCTTCGCACGCCACTGATCTATCTATCTATGTAAGCTTAATATAAAAAAAGTAAAAATCTTTTTGTAATTTAAAAAAACTGGATAGAAAGTTTGACGTCAGAGCTAGGTGGCTTCAAATTCATAATATATATAAAATACATGTTTAAGTGCCTGTCAATCATTTTCTTATGGTTATTTTATCTTTTATACAATGAGAAATAAAAAGGGGGGAGTTTAAGGGGCAATTTTTCTAAGGAGAGTGGAGGTACCCTCCCCCAACAGAGTCATTAATTTTCCCAGGATCAATAAGACGTTTCACTGTAAAGGATCCATATAGATCCAGTGGTTAGAGAGATATTTTAGTTTACACAGACAAACAGAAACACAGATAAAAATTCTGTTACTTATTAATCATAAAGACATCTCATTGGGTGGAGATATTGGGATGTAAATTATACTTGTCCCCAAAGTTTTACAAACACCTTGTGTCATTTAATTGCAAAATCTTTTGGGCACTTTATTAAGTTTCCAACAATATTTTAAATCTAAAGAAAAGGCAATTTTGTTGAACATAATTGGAAACAAATATAATAAAGTACGTAATTACAAAGAAATTATCTATAATACAAAGTAGAACGATGTCTGTCCTTCTGTCTGTCCGTCTGAAGCTTAAGATCTCGGTAACCGCTGAACCGAATGGGCTCTACTCTTCAGGGAATATACCTACTGGTCCTGTGGTGGTTTTAAGATATTTTCTTGGGGGGTGGGACACCCCCAACCCCCCAAAAAATAAAAAATACCCCTCCCTTCCAAATTTTTCTTTTTCTTTTAAAACTAAAATTAAAATAGTGGGGTCGACTAACCCCCCCCCCCAAAAAAAAAAATCCCCCCCACCAAAAAAATTAGTTTGATCAAACCTCTTGGGGCAAAGCCCCTAGAGGCTAGGGGCGAAGCCGCTAGTAAATATTAAAGATATAGAAGGATTAAAATATTGAAAAAGAGATAGTAAAACAGCATAGATCTTTAGAGATAGGATCAATTCTAATATATAATAACCTAAATTATAGATTACCATAGAAATTTGAAATAAACTAAAATTTTAAATCTTAAAGGAAAGTTATTTTAAAACATATATCTTATGAGTTAACAAGGATGACAAAATCCATTTAAGCAAAGCTCTGAAACAGTAGGACAAATAGACAACAACACTTGTAGAGTTTTAGGACTGTATATTAAGAGATATAAGTTTTCCGGAATTGTAATGTAGGGAGTAGATTTGAAATCTGCATCAAATTTTAAGGATTTTTTATAAAATTCGTTTTTTGTATAATTCTTTATCTAAAAGCGGAAATACAAATTAAGTTAATTAATTTTGGCATCTGTGATTGGTGGATTTAAAAAATCTGTGCTCTGATTGAATGTCGTACATCATTCAACCAATTAGAGCGCAGGTAGTTTAAAATCCACCTATCCTATTGGTCAAAATTAATTAACTTAAAATGTATTTTCGCTTTTAGATAAAGAATTTTACAAAAAACGAATTTTATAAAAAATCCTTAAAATTTGATGCAGATTTCAAATCTACTCCCTACATTACAATTCCGGAAAACTTATATCTCTTACTGTATATGACAAAATATAATGTATGAGTATAAACAAAATTGTAGGTAAATTTTTTTTGCAAAACTGAGCAAATACTGGATATTTTTTAAGGACATACTTACATTTTAGTAATTGATTATACGGATGATTTGCTTCTAACATTATACCTTGTGTAATATCAATCATTTTTCAAAAATCAGATGAATAGGATAATTGAAACCTCGAAAAATGTTGTTAAGATTAAAAATCAACATGTTTTAAATGGTAATACTTACAGAGTTGCTACGCTTCCTAAATCATACCTTAGGAATCATCAGGCAAAGTTTAAAATTGATAGGACAATTCTAGCAAGTTTAAAATATAGCACGCTGAAACTGACTGAAATAGACTGTGAAACATCCATGGCCAACGGACTGCTTATTTGCTGGTTTTTGGCTATTATAATATTTTTCACATTATTCACCATGTCTTTGGTGCTTTTGGTCAAAATTACAAAATTTTTGAATATCTTAATATATTAGATTTCCCTTTTTCAGTATACTTTCAAAATCCGCTTGTCCGTTTGATATTATTGAAAAATAATTACACTAAATTCTAAAATATCAGAATATCTATAATATCTGTGTTTATGTACTCTACTGTATATTGACTTGTCATAACTAAAGATGCTAAAAATTATAGTCTATATCTTCTAAAATATCAGGATGTCTATATATCTGAGTGTATGTACTCTACTGAATCTTGACTTGTCATAACTAAAGATATTAAAAACTATAGTCTATATCTTCTAAAATATCAGGATGTCTTTATATCTGTGTTTATGTACTCTACTGAATCTTGACTTGTCATAACTAAAGATATTAAAAACTATAGTCCATATCTTCTAAAATATCAGGATGTCTATATATCTGAGTGTATGTACTCTACTGAATCTTGACTTGTCATAACTAAAGATATTAAAAACTATAGTCTATATCTTCTAAAATATCAGGATGTCTGTCTATATATCTTAATGTATGTACTCTACTGAATCTTGACTTGTCATAACTAAAGATATTAAAAACTATAGTCTATATCTTCTAAAATATCAGGATGTCTATATATCTGAGTGTATGTACTCTACTGCATTTTGACTTGTCATAACTAAAGATATTAAAAACTATAGTCTATATCTTCTAAAATATCAGGATGTCTGTCTATATATCTTAATGTATGTACTCTACTGAATCTTGACTTGTCATAACTAAAGATGTTAAAAACTATAGTCTATATCTTCTAAAATATCAGGATGTCTATATATCTGAGTGTATGTACTCTACTGAATCTTGACTTGGCATAACTAAAGATATTAAAAACTATAGTCTATATCTTCTAAAATATCAGGATGTCTATATATCTGTGTGTATGTTCTCTGCCCTGAATCTTGACTTGTCATAACTAAAGATGCTAAAAACTATAGTCTATATCTTGTAAAATATCAGGATGTCTATATATCTGAGTGTATGTACTCTACTGAATCTTGACTTGTCATAACTAAAGATATTAAAAACTATAGTCTATACCTTCTAAAATATCAGGATGTCTATATATCTGAGTTTATGTACTCTACTAAATCTTGACTTGTCATAACTAAAGATGTTAAAAACTATAGTCTATATCTTCTAAAATATCAGGATGTCTATATATCTGAGTGTATGTACTCTACTGAATCTTGACTTGGCATAACTAAAGATATTAAAAACTATAGTCTATATCTTCTAAAATATCAGGATGTCTATATATCTGAGTGTATGTACTCTACTAAATCTTGACTTGTCATAACTAAAGATATTAAAAACTATAGTCTATATCTTCTAAAATATCAGTATGTCTATATATCTGAGTGTATGTACTCTACTGAATCTTGACTTGTCATAACTAAAGATGTTAAAAACTATAGTCTATATCTTCTAAAATATCAGGATGTCTATGTATCTGAGTGTATGTACTCTACTGAATCTTGACTTGTCATAACTAAAGATGTTAAAAACTATAGTCTATATCTTCTAAAATATCAGGATGTCTATGTATCTGAGTGTATGTTCTCTACTAAATCTTGACTTGTCATAACTAAAGATGTTAAAAACTATAGTCTATATCTTCTAAAATATCAGTATGTCTATATATCTGAGTGTATGTACTCTACTGCATCTTGACTTGTCATAGCTAAAGATGTTAAAAACTATAGTCTATATCTTCTAAAATATCAGGATGTCTATATATCTGAGTGTATGTACTCTACTAAATCTTGACTTGTCATAACTAAAGATATTAAAAACTATAGTCTATATCTTCTAAAATATCAGTATGTCTATATATCTGAGTGTATGTACTCTACTGAATCTTGACTTGTCATAACTAAAGATGTTAAAAACTATAGTCTATATCTTCTAAAATATCAGGATGTCTATGTATCTGAGTGTATGTTCTCTACTAAATCTTGACTTGTCATAACTAAAGATGTTAAAAACTATAGTCTATATCTTCTAAAATATCAGGATGTCTATATATCTGAGTGTATGTACTCTACTGTATCTTGACTTGTCATAACTAAAGATGTTAAAAACTATAGTCTATATCTTCTAATATATCAGGATGTCTATGTATCTGAGTGTATGTTCTCTACTAAATCTTGACTTGTCATAACTAAAGATGTTAAAAACTATAGTCTATATCTTCTAAAATATCAGGATGTCTATATATCTGTGTATGTACTCTAATGAATCTTGTCTTAACACCACGTCATAACTAAAGATGTTAAAAAATGTTCCTAGTTCTGCAATGTCAGATGTGTGACATTAATATTTATATTATGAGAAATGCCTTGGCCCAAAACTCATTACCATGCACAGTCAGGACTTCCAGACAAAGGTTGTGCAGTCAAAATGTTGTTTGTTGGGTGTTACTTAATCTTTTATCCCGACGCCGATACGATTTTTGAAATGTAAGATTCCCCTTTCCCCTCTCTTGGTGAAGATATCTTCAACGCCGATACGATTTTTGAAATTTAAGATTCCACTTTTGCCTCTCTTGGTGAAGGCGTAAAAAACAATATTATATAACATTAAGTTTGTTTTTATATCTTCAACAAGAGAGACAAAAGTGGAATCTTATATTTAAAAAATCGTATCGGCGTTGAAGATATCTTCACCAAGAGAGGGGAAAGTGGAAGGGTAGATAACAGTTTTAGAGGGTCCAAACCATAATCATAGATTATATTTCTGCTTCTATAAAAATGGATTCAACTCCCTAACTGTATTAAATACTGGGAAAGTTTATTACTATTTTGGGAATATCAACACCCTCTCAATTTTTTTAAAAATAAATCAAAAATTGAGTTATCCAATTCAACTTCCCTCCTCCTCAAGTGCCCTTAGTTTCCTCTAGTGGCGTAGCCGCTAGTATAATATATATAGGTAAGATTTTTTATCTGAAGCTGAAGATCTAAATAAAGCAGCTACCTATGGACAAGATTGTCAGTGGTAATATTAAGTATGCCAAATATACAGGTAAAAAAAGAATTAAAAGACATTCTGTTTACGAAAAACCTATTGAATGAAAACAATTTGTAGAATTATGTATAATCCCTAAAATCTTTATAAATCACAACCACTTGTAAACAAAATAAATTATAGAGTAGTGGAAGTCATAAAAATAGAAGAAAAAAAAGATATTTTTTAAGCCCTTATTTTTCCCATATCATAATAAACATATTATATTATACATTATTATTAAAACATTATAGTATATACAAATTTTTATAAAATATATATATGATCTTAAAGAATACTACAATTTTTGCGATTTCTTATTAATTTGGAAGAATTTTCCACCTCTTCAGTTTGGTTATCATCTTCTTTAGTTATGAATTCATGTAGGTTATCATCTTCAATTAGATTGAGAGCTTCTTTAGGTTGACTAAATGTATCTATTTTACCATCATGAACAACTATTGCAAACTTTGGTTGTGCTTCCTAGATTTTATCTCTGCTACGTTCTTCATATTTATTTCTTTTTATCTTAATCCAATTAACCTTTATGCTTGTCTCATTATCTAAATAATTTAAAGTTCTCATTTCCCCAAGCTGCAAATTCTGATAAATATGGCATAAAAATATTTTTTCAAATATAGGAGAAGATATGAAACCATAGACTATGCTTTTTCTATTGATTTTAAAGGTCAGGTTTTGTTACAGGTATGTGTTCCTGTAGATTAGCATCCTAAATTAGATTTTCTTCTGTCACTGCTACTGCTGTCACCGCTACTGCTGTCACCGCTACTGCTGTCACTGTTGCTGCTGCTATCACCACTACTGCTGTCACTGCTGCTGCTACCATTACTGGTGCTTCTGCTGTTAATGTATTCATATAGATAATCATTCTTAATAAGGTCTAGAGCTCCTGTAGATTTCTGTACATACTGCCTATAATGCTTTGTCCATGCATTTTTCTAGAGTTGTCTCTTGGAAATCAAGGTTCTGCAGATGTTACACTTCTTTCTTGCCGCTGGTGGTCTTGGACCAGATTGTTGAGGGTTCTTTTCTACAGAAATGTATTCATGTAGGTCAACATCCTCTTTTAGATTTAAAGCTTCTTTAGGTTGACTAAATGTCTTTATATTCCAATCATGAACAACTATTGCAAACTTTGGTTGTGCTTCCCAGATAAAATCTCTGCTAAGTGCTTCACATCTATTTCTGTTTATCAAACTCCAATCAAAATTTATGCTTGTCTCTTTAACTGAAAAATTTAAAGAAGTCTTGTTACCGTATCCCCAAGTTGAAAATTCATGTTTATAATCAACATTTTCATCAGCAAATACAATAATATTCATTGCTTCATTGAAATAAAATTCTGAGTTATAATTGATATTGATATAATTGATATGTCTTGGCTTGTTAACTAGATCTTTAATTTCATAATCATCATAGTAGCTCCAAGATATTTCATCATATTTTCTAGAAATATTTCTCTTCAATTCTTTATAAAGCTTTTTGTTTTCTAATTTAATTTTCTCCTCAACTTGTTTCTCTCTTTCTTCTATAGCTAAACTGAGAAACTGTTTTGTATTTGCCTCTTTCAGAATATTCTTAAATATTCTTTTGTAAGTTACAATCACAATACCCTCATCCTGGTCCAATAGCTGGTACTTATCTACTATTGCCATAGTAATGGCACTAATATCATGTTTATCTTTGTTGTGATAGTGATGACAATCTATAGCTTCTCTTTCAGCATATATAAAGCCATGTAAATTTTCATCTACAATTGCTCCAAATTTGTTTCCTTCAGGAACTTTCTGTCTTGAAATAACAATCACAAATGACATTGCTCTAAGTATCATATTTCTTATCCAGACATTTTTATATCCTTCTACTCCATAATCATCAATTATGATAATATTCCTAGCTTGAGCACCCTGGAATTCCCAGTAAGGTGTTACTAATATTCCTTCAGGTTTGTTCATATATGCTTTGTAGTCTGACACAACTGGTCTAGTTGAGGAAAAGTGTTTCTTTAACAAATCAAACATTGAGTTGTAATCTAAAGTTGTTAATACAACTACACCTTCTTGTGGTTGAAGTGAGAAATATTTTTTTATTGCAGCAATAGCTATTAAGCCAGGTGATATTTTATGAATATTATGATAGTAATAACTATGGCTACCAATGACATTATTGTCAGGATTTTTTAGAGAAGTTTGTGAGTTGAAAGCTTTAGAAAGCTTACATATTATATGACTATTTCGCATATTTTTTGTAAGATTAAAAAATAGAGCATTGTGATTCTTTATCATAGTTTCTATCCACTCTGATCTCTTTTTCTTAATGCCATCAGCCACTTTCATAGTCATGCAAATTGTTTTCACAGTGCCTGGAAATTCACAACTTCCAATTATCATTTCATCAATGAATAGGTGATCACAAAGATTAACTCTAAAGAATTGATTTATTGAATACATAATTTCTTCAATATTTTTAAATGACAATCTACATATGCCAATAAGATCTCTAATAGTAATAACTCTTACATTAGGATAAGATTCAAATTCCACCTTAGCCATTTCATCCATAACAGATGTTGGGGATGTATAACTTTCTCCATTATAATAGTAAATTGTTATAGTTGTTAAATCAATGTAAAATATTTTATCTTCATGATTGTCAGTGGCACACTTTTTTGCTCTTTCCTTTAAAACGTATGTTTTCCCAGTACCATAGTCGCCATCTATGATAAGGAACTTGGCTGGTGAGTTAACTGCTTGCAGTTGTTCATTGTTGAGCATGTAAACAGGAACATTGCTCTCTCCTGTTATTCCATCAGACTTTCCTGTCAATGCTTTCTCAACTTCTTTGCTAATGGTTAATGGATCAGAAATCAAATGATTAAATCTACTTGACTCTTTTATAGAAATGTGGTATATCAGCTCAGCAACTAGATCCTCATATACTTTTTGATCATGATTATCAGATGTAACAAGTTTGTGGTCAAATATCTGATTCAACCAAGGTGTTACATCATTAACATCTTGTAGAATAAATTGCTGACAGTTGATACAAGGTATTTCTGCACCTTCAACAATCTCTAAATAAGGAACACATGCAGCCCTGACAAACACCCAATCTTTGGAAAGCATATCCCCAAATAATTGCTGCATGAAAGAAAAGTGCTGTTTAGTTTGATCTGAAGCATCTTTTAGTAGTTTGAGTTTATCTCCTTGATCTTTAGGTCCAAGTTTAACCTCTAGATTTATAATAGTACTATGTTCTGGGATAATTATTAGAGAATCCCATTCTGATTGTGATTCTTGTAGACTGTGGTTATAGTATTGATAGGCATAAAATTTCTCTAGATTGCTGGTAGGAAACTTATACAAGAATGAGTTTTTCTTGTTTTTCTTATCACCTCCATGCCCTTTAAGCACCTATAATATTAAATGTTTTATATTCCTAATGCAAAATATTCATGTACTTTAAATATCTTTTCTAGCATATTTCAGAAAAAAACAACAACAGGTATTTATAAAAAGGAAAATTCTATTAATCCCCACCCACATATTAACTGGCATTATCTATAAAACATTCCTTTCTAAACAGCCAGCTCTTTGCATCTTTAAATTCAAGCTTGTTTTCTTTCCATTTTAAATGTTCCTCTATGCATAAATCTAGTTTTTCCCTGGGAATATCTTCAATGTTTAACAACTTCTTTATTCTCATTTCATGCTCATTAAAATCTGCAGTTTGATCCTTTCCTCTGGTGTCTTTCCCCTTCTTAACTAGTTGTTGAATGCAATCTCCAGATTGGAAATTATTCACAATGAAAGCTTCCCACTTTGAATTTCTTGCAGTATTGACAAGCTCATGATGTAAACATTCTTCAAGATGTTTATCCAAAATCTGAGAATCTTGTTTTTCCTTCCCCTCTTTTCCTAACACTGTTGGATTCTTGGGTGTTACAAAATTATTTGGAATAGCTATAACCTTACACTCTGAATCATAATAATAATCAGCTATTTTGTGTTTTATCTCTTTAATCTTTTCTTTAGCTAAAATTCGTTGAGTTTCTCCTGCAGGACCTTGAAAATTTATACTCATATTACCAAGTTCTTTGGGCAAATTTGAAGATTTTGAATCTTGAGATTTTAGAGGGGAAAATCCAAATTGAAGTCCACATGCAATTGTACACTTGTTGGAAGGATTTGTATTCCCCATCTCAACTTCATTCTAAATGTATCATGTGTTATTTCATAATTTTACTGCTGTTTTTCCTAGTAATAGAATCTTTAATGAATATAGCATCATGGGAATCAGTTTTTCACAAAATTAAAATATGTAAGATACATTTAAGTTTAAAAATGAGAAATTGTTGACCAAAGAGATATGCAAAATTTCCTGTAGACAATGAGGATAAGGGTCTGCAAGATCATACATGGATTTTAAAATTGTAATATGCATTTATACTTTAGAATATCTTTTACTAGGTATTGGTATTTTTGGATATATTTGTTTTTTTACAACTTTGAATGTTTTGTTAGAGTAACTGAAATATTTTTTTGTATAATTTTCAAGATGAATACCAAGTTTTATGCACAACAAAAATACAGAATACATACCTTTTTAGTATCACTACCAGGACCTGCACAACCTGTGTTTTTATAAATTTCAGTTCCACTGGCTAATTCATCCATTTCTAAACAAAAATTTAAAGATTATATAACTAAATAAACTTAGGAGCTCTTCTATCCAATTTTTATTAAATATAATCAAATTTAAATTTTAAATAACACAATGACATCAATGTCCATTTTGAACTATATTTTTTCTTTCTTCCCTCAGCTCTGGCAAATTAATGTTTTTACAATGATTGGCTTGGCCTCCAATCTTTAGTATTGTCCAAGTTAATTTACTTCCCTGCCATACTGCCATAAAGTAGATAATAATCTTTTAAAGAGGTAATTGTAGTTGTTAATGAATTCTTTTGCTACAATGAGATTAAGATAATTTCTACAAGTGAATATAAGTTATTCCCTGTTGGCAAGACTTACCTCAAACCAGTATGCAGCTATCTCACTGAAAATAAGTTCATTCTCTGCAGCAGCAATAACAGCACTTCCATCTGTTGTTGTGGCAGCTACTGGAACACTGTCGCCAGTTTTGTCAACACCACCCTCTTGTCAACAGAACTGCCTAAAATTGAAAGAAGTTTAGTAAAAACTAAATCAACATAAAGGTCAGTTATATTTCTTTTTAGAAATCTAATTGTTGAGTACTACCCCTGCTTCATGCTAAATAATGATAGTGAAGCTACACTTATATTAAAATTTACTTCAAGTACTACAATTATTTCATCAAATTATGGAAAGTAGTTGTTCTTGTCTTGATGTCTATGAAAAGTATTTTTGTGTTATATTATGATCAGGGTTTATATTTCATGATAAAGATAAAACAAATTAGAAAATATAATAATTATTTGATATATTACTTAAAATACCCTTTTTCGAATTTCATTCTTCTGCTAACCTAAATAGTTACTTTAGGAGCCTAGAAATACATGTACAAAATTTCAGCTCTCTATCTCTACTGGCGACCTAGCGCCAGGCATGTAAAACATCAACAGATAAAGGCAGCACGGTGGTTTTAACAATATCTCAGCGATGAGCAGGTTTTAAGCTCTTCTGCATATTTCAATTTAAACTCATAAGGACAAAGATATTATATCCCAAAAATCTTTTGTCAAAGTCTACTCTACACCTAGCGCCAGTCAGTTTTCTAAAATCATGCATTTTATACCTGTGAAAAAAGAAATCGCCAGCACTAGGTGTACAGTAGATGGTAGACTGACAGCCCTTATTTATCTATTTATTAATTGTACATTTTACTATTTACATCAATGTATTCGCCATTTATCTTCAGTTCAAAAAAATTCACTCTACAATCAACAGCTGCAGTTTTAATCCGGCCGCCAACTTTAAGCCTGCGGAATTACACTGTCCAGTAGGGATTAGAACCTCTCACCCTATGAGATAGACTTTAACAAAAGATTTTTGGGATAGTATATCTTTGTCCTTATGTGTTTAAGTTTAAATATGCAGAACACCTAAATTAATCTTCCAAGACATTCTCTAAGCATTTTAATTTTTTTATGAAATAATTGGATTTCAAAACTGCCCTTTGAAAAGGCCTAAAAATATATTTTTTTGTCACTTTTTTCATTGTTTATAGTTACAACTTATTAAGATATTAGTCTCAGTTTTAAAAAATTGGCGCCTTCAAAAACTGGCAGTTAAACTTCTGTACCCCTACTTGCCCCTCTTTTTGGCCAACAGTAGTTATCTCAAGAAGTAAAAGAAATATCAACACACAGAAAGAAAACTTTTTAACCCTTACAGATCGGGGGGGGGGGGTCATTTTTTTTGTAGGTAAGATAGAGAGTTGTGACTTCGTGACTTTTTAAGTTTAGTAATTATACGTCGGCAAGAGTTGATTTTATTAGGATATCTGGTCTGTGTCGGTCGTGTTGTCCGGTCAAAGTCGGTTGGGTAGCACCAAAATTGAAAAAAAATTCTAAATAATTCTTAATTACTACATTATGACTTTGTATATAAGATAGAAATTTAAATTTTTTTTGTTGAATACTTAGAAATCAATAACCTTTTGAGAAAAGTGGTGTTATGACTGTTTGACCGCACCCTGACCGACTTTATGACCGGCTTTTACTACAGACATATATCATGAATATCGTGGCTTCTATTACAGCTAGAGACCTATAAATTTTTTTGGCAAATCCTTGAACAATAATAGACAGATAAAAATATTAATTGGCGCCGCCAACCGCCGTTTTACCGCCGAAAATGGCGGTTTCTGTTATTTGCCGTTTTTTGGCGATGATCAGAAAAAGTAATTTTTTTGTTATGAAAAATAAAAGTTCGTCCTAAAATTTGGTCATCCTAGCTGCAAAATTGGCCGCTCTACAGCTGTTTTAAAATTTATTGGCTGGCCGCTAAAAAGCGGCTAAGGAGCGGCTAAGGAGCGGCCTGACTGCTATGACTAGAAAATTTTCTCTAAAAATACACATGAACCACCAGAAAAAAAATTTACGTCTTTATCTGTAACAGAAGCCGAGATAGAGGGGGGGGGGTCAATATGACCCCCCCCCCCCCTCCGATCTATTAAGGTGGGAATAGGGGCCCGATCTGTAAGGGTTAAATAAAACTGAACTAGGTAACCATTACACATTTCATTTTGGGACATTCCATCTGGGGGCTTGTGGAGCAAAAGACCCACCAAACAAAAAAATGAGTTCTGAGCTTATTTTTAAAGATATCAACCTGATTTAAAAAAAAAAACTTTGTTAACATAACCAAACTCAGTTACATTTACAGATTACATTTTGAGACTTTTCTACTAGGGGCTATTGGAGCAAAAGACCCCCAAAAACACTAAAAATATGAGTTCTGAGCTTATTTTTAAAGATATCAACCTAATTATTTTAAAGAAAACTTTTTTAATAAAACTAAACTAAGTAACCATTAAACATTTCATTTTGGGACTTTCCTTCTAGGGGATTGTGGAGCAAAAGACCCCCCAAAAACACTTTAAATATGAGTTCTGAGCTTATTTTCAAAGATATAAACCTGATTTTTTTAAAGAAAACTTTTTAAACATAACCAAACTAAGTAACCATATAGGTTGATATCTCATATTTTTGGTGTTTTGGGGGGTTTTTGCTCCACAAGCCCCTAGAAAGAAAGTCACAAAATGAAATGTGTAATGGTTACTTAGTTCAGTTTAATTTAAAAAGTTTTCTTTCTGTGTGTTGATATCTCTTTTACTTCTTGAGATAACTACTGCTAGGTCGCCAGAAAAGATAGAGAGCTGACATTTTGTAAAGAGTTGTAATTAATGGTGAAATGTCAGAATGGATCCTGGTGATCTTTGGAGTTCCACAGGGCTTAGTACTTGGCCCTTTCCTGTTCATTATTTTTATTAATGATCTTGATCAATCATTAGATGAAACCATTTCCATTTTATACACATTTGCAGATGATACAAAGTGTGGAAAGATAATTTGGGAAATATAGATTAACGTAAAAACGTGCATACAAATATACCATAATCACAGAGTATCTGCTCTACAAAAATTTTATATTTGTTTCAGTGGACAGCATTTAAAGAAGGCTTTCTATTTAATTTCTATCTAATCCTAAAAGTAATCCTTAAAAAACGCATTTCTCTTAAAACACCCTGTACGTTATTTTTATCTATAATGCAAAGAAGAACAATGTCTGTCTGTCTGTTTGTTTGTTTGTAATGAAGGATCTCGCTAACCACTGAACCTATCCGGTTTTCCCTAACAGGGTAGCTTCTCATAGGTCCTGGGAAGGTTTATAACTATTTCGGGGGGAGGGTACCGCCACCCTGAAAAGAAAAATCGCCCCTAGAAAAAAATGTAACCCCCCACCAAAAAGAAAAGATAATTAAAAGGCAAAGTCCTTGAAAGCGAAGCTTCTCTATAACTGAAATAATAAATACAAAACAGAATAAATCTACCTAATTCATGAGTACCTAACACTATATCTTCCTTACTATGTTTTCCTTTTTTCATTTTTATAATCATATTTCAAAATGAAAGTTTAAAAATCAGTAAATTATTTACACAAGTAATGCTTGGAAAATATACTCTACTAAAGTAGTAGCTGCGCTCATCATAAAAATGTAATAATTTTATTACTTACCTAAAAAAGAGATAACACCGAGGCCAAGTTATTCCTTGGGAGCAAAGCTTCTCTACAAATAAAATAATAAATTGATGGATTTTAAATTTTAAAACTAATGGATTGCTTTGCAGCTTGACAATTTTTTCTTATAGGATGGAGGGGGGTGTTTGGGTGTTTATTGCTTGCTTTAAGTCAAGCTTGGTTGTTATATTAGGTACAGAACAGCCCTGCAGGGTTAGGATGCCGCAGTGGTTATGCTAAAAGAAAAACTATTCCATAACTGACACCCTTGTTTGAATTTATCAACAAAAAAGTGGTGTTTTTTTGTGCTTTATTAAGCACTTTGGGGGAAACTGCCAAGAATAATATTTCTCGTATTCATTTGAATCCGGTGGATAGGAACCGGTTCTCATGAATACGAAAAAACTATGTCTAGCATCGTATTATATCCAGTTTTCTACGAATATAGAAATGTACAATCATAAGATTAAAACCAGTTTTTTTAGCCGGTGCCTCCGTACATTCTTGTACATTCTATATCCGCGGAAAGCCGTTTATAATACGGTACGAGAAATAACTATTCCAGTATAGCTTCGAAACTAATTAATTTTAGGTGGATGAAAAATCTTTTATAGCATCATATTATATCCAGTTCTCCGCGGAAAGCTGTTTACAATACGATGTGCTAAATAACTATACCTTGTCTGTCTGTACTATTAAAACAATTTTGTATCTCGGCTACAATGAATGATATCATGCCTTTCTTTATAAAGGGTGTGCAAAAATAATTATGTAGATTTTTATAACTCTAATTGCGCGGCTTGTGTTTTAAAAGATAAAAGGTATGTATACCGTTAGAACCGCTTTGAAATCTAAAAAAAAATTCCAGATATTTAAAAATCTACGCAATTGTTTGGCCTCCATTTAGAAAGAAAACGAAAAATGTAGAAGAAATTTAATTGTTTTACCCTATTTAACAAAATATTTTATAAAATTTGTCCACCCGTTATGTCAGAAGCATAATCTATAAATCAAAGTAGCTTGTCCGTCTCTCTGTCCGTCCTCCCCTTAAGATCTTGGTAACCACTATACCGATCGGATTGGTCCTGTGGTGGTTTTAAGCTATTTTCTTGGACGGTGGGACCCCCCACCCCCCAAAAAAAATGTTTTAGGCAGTTAATTTACAATAAATGGCAGCACCAGAAATGCCTAATTTTTTTTTCAACTTTTAGGCCAAAGAGGCTCGGGGCGAATCCGCTAGTTAACTATAAAACAACCATTGCGGTTGGACTGCTTTTTAGCAGGTTCTTAGCTATTTTTATATTTTTAACATTTTTCCCCATATCTTTAATGTTTATGGTCCAATTTTCAAAAATTTTGTAGTTAATAATATACAAAAATAGATTTCCCGTCGTTTTAAGAAAACATTCATAGCGGTCGGACTGCTTGTTAGCAAGTGTTTAGCTATTTTTGTATTTTTACTTATTTAGTATGTAATTTACTTTGATCTTTGGTCTGTCAGTCATCATACAAAATAAATGAGGTTTTGTGTTTTTTTTCCTATAAATCTTTTCTTGATTTTAACAAATAATCTTTAAATCTTCTTGTATGAAATTTCATCCACGATTTTTTTGTGTTTCGCTACTTATGGATGTTGCCATCATTGTTTATAATAATGTTACGTAAAAGTAATATTTACCTTTTAAACCTAAAATATAAATAATTGCTTGTTATTATCACAAGGATGGTAAAGAAACAACTAAACTAAATACCTCCCTTATCTTCAGTTAATAAAAAAAAAAAAAAAAACGTGGCAAATGAGCATACAGCTGAATGGCTGCGGCTGCAATTAAGACAAAAATAAGCAAATTCATTTTTCGCTGTGGCAGAATTAATGGTGACAGCTGCTAGCATCTGCAGATGATAGAGGTTGAGAACAGCTGAAAGAAGCTGTAAGTGACTGATAATTTGGCAACAGTGTCTAATAACAGTTGCGGCTGCCAAGCCTTGGGTTTTATCAACAAATATTACAGGATAAGGATATACATTTTTTCCATCATGTTTTGTTAGGCCGGGCCTTCATTCCCCGCGGAGCTAACAAAACTGGTTTTAATCATACAATTTTTTAATATCCGCGGAAATCTGTCTTTAAAACGATGTGATAAACCCAAGCTTTAATGATGTTTTATGGAAAGAATTTAGAGAGTAGATACACATTAGTTTGAGGAAATTAAGATATGGTTCAACTTTACACATTTATATTTCTGAAGAACTATCTATGTTCCTTATTTAAATGAATTCTATAATGACTAACATGTCCAGAATTATACCGCAGCTATAAAAGTTAACATAGTTTAGTTGCAACATTACAAAGCATTATGGCAATATGTTATTGTTATATGAGAGAGAGAGAGATATTTAGAGAGGACAGAGATGAAGCAAGAGAGAGAAAGAGAATTAAGTAATAAAGAAAAGGAAACAGATAGTATTGAAATTGAGTAAGCTTAGAGAGAAAGAGATAGAGATAGATAGAGAGAGAGAGAGAGAGAGAGAGAGAGATAGAAAGAGAGAGAGTGAGAGAGTGAGAGTGAGAGAGAGAGAATTAAGTAATAAAGAAAAGGAAATAGATAGTATTGAAATTGAGTAAGCTTACAGAGAAAGAGATAGAGAGAGAAAGAGAGAGAGAGAGAGAGAGAGAGAGAGAGAGAGAGAGAAAGAGAGAGAGTGAGAGAGTGAGAGTGAGAGAGAGAGAATTAAGTAATAAAGAAAAGGAAATAGATAGTATTGAAATTGAGTAAGCTTACAGAGAAAGAGATAGAGAGAGAAAGAGAGAGAGAGAGAGAGAAAGAGAGAGAGAAAGAGAGAGAGTGAGAGAGTGAGAGTGAGAGAGAGAGAATTAAGTAATAAAGAAAAGGAAATAGATAGTATTGAAATTGAGTAAGCTTAGAGAGAAAGAGATAGAGAGAGAAAGAGAGAGAGAGAGAGAGAGAGAGAGAGAGAGAGAGAGAGAGAGAGAGAGAGTGAGAGTGAGAGTGAGAGTGAGAGAGAGAGAGAGAGAGAGAGAGAGAGAAAGAGAGAGAGAGAGAGAGAGAGAGAGAGTGAGAGTGAGAGAGAGAGAGAGAGAGAGAGAGAGAGAGAGAGAGTGAGAGATAGATAGCAATAGTCTAATAGTGAAAGAATTAAAGAGAAAGAGAGAGATAGATAGAGAGAGAGAGAGAGAGAGAGAGAGAGAGAGAGAGAGAGAGAGTGAGAGAGAGAGAAAGAGAGAGATAGCAATAGTCTAATAGTGAAAGAGTTAAAACAAGGATGACAACATCCATAAAAGCGAAGCTCTGAAACGATAGGACACACGGACATTAACACTTGTATAGTGTCAGAACTGAATAATCAGAATATAAATGAATAAGAGTCAAAGAAAAATTGTGAGTAAATTTGTTGAAAAACTTCTTGATACAGGATAATGTTTATGGACATACTTACACTTTTAGGACTTGATTATAGAGTTGCTTTGCTTATAATATTGTACTTTGTTGTCCCATGAATCAGTATATCAAAAATCAGAACATTCGGATAATTAGATCACATAAAAAAATTTTGTTAAAAAAGTAAAAAAACAACATGTTTAAAATGGACGTACGGACATTCTGGTAATGATTATAGAGTTGCTACGCTTTCTAAATCATACCTAACTACTACAGGAATCACCATGCAAAGTTTGAAATCGATAGGACAATTCTAACATGCCTTATTAACGAAAAATGCTATCTGTCTCAGACGTACGGACGTACGGACCGACCCTAATTATAGAAAAGCTTCGCTTTTTAAAAGAGAAAGAGAGAGAGAGAGAGCAATAGTCTAATAGTGAAAGAATTTTAAAAAAGAGAAAGAGAGATAGAAAGCGAGAAAAGGGACAGAAAATTGATAGAGAGAGAGAGAGAGAGAGAGAGAGAGAGAGAGAGAGAGAGAGAGAGAGAGAGAGAGAGAGAGAGAGAAGAGAGAGAGAGAGAGAGAGAGAGAGAGAGAGAGAGAGAGAGAGAGAGAGAGAGAGAGAGAGAGAGAGAGAGAGAGAGAGAGAGAGAGAAAAGATAAAAGTATATTATATAAAAACTAGAGAAAAGCTGTGCTATATAAAAAATTACCTTTATTTGCTTAAAAGAAGATAAGACAAAACAGAAATTTAACAAGGACATTTTCCTTCGGATTTGATTCATATCCGCTGGATAAAAACAGTTCTGCACTGTAACTTTCCTCCGGATTTGATTCATATCCGCTGGATAGAAACCTGTTCTGCACTGTAACTTTCCTCTGGAATTTATTCATATCCGCTGGATAGAAACCAGTTCTGAACTGTAACTTTCCTCCGGATTTGATTTATATCCGCTGCATGGATAAAAACCAGTTCTGCAAAGTGATCAAAAACAAAATTGGTCCGCGGCCAACCGACTATGAAACCATATTTATAAAAGCTTGTATGAACAAAATGTATTTATGTGGTGCAATAATTTCGGCAATTTACCACAAAGTGCTGATTTAGCACTGCCCCCTCACCACCACCCCCCCCCCCCCATCCCACGAGACGTCCAATTTTAAAAATACATCACCACCACACCCCTACACAAACCTTTGAAACTTCTCATTTTACACCACTCATAAAAAAAGCTTGTTGACTTTTTCCTATGCCTAACCTCTGCGGGGGACCCTAAAACCCGCGACCGTGGCTTAACACGTATCACATCCGCTTGTCATTGGGTAGGTGATATCTCGGCCCGAGACCACGTCATAACTAAAGATATGAATTATGGTTCCTACTGCTGCTATGTCAGGTGCGCGACACAAATAGTTACAGTAGGGGGAGTGCATTGGCCCATAAACAGGAACAACTCATTACCTAAATAATAGCCTTGGGTGTTATAGTATTGCATCACACGACAAGCGGATGATGCTCTGGATTCCGATCAGTTCAGCGGTTAGCGAGATCCTTCGGTACAAACACACAGACACACAAACAGACAGACATCCTGTTACTTTAGTATAAGGATAATGGGTTCGGCTTATCCAGGGATCTAAATGTATAGGACAATGGCCGATACAATGCTGTACATCACCTCTTATGTAGATTAAAATTGACGGTTGAATTATTTTGACAATTATTTTTTTTTATTTTGATCAGTCGCTTTGTTCATTGATTAAACGTTTGGGGTATGATCATTATGTAAACAAGGATGACAACATCAATAAAAGCGAAGCTCTAAAACAATATGACAGCCAAACATTAACTCTTATAGAACTGATATGCAAAATATAAAAGTTTTGACAAAATCTTTGTTGCAAAACTTCTTGAATACAGAATTATGTTTAAGGACATACTTACATTTTTAAGAGTTGATTCGCTTGTAATATTGTACCTTATTGTAATAGGAATCAGTACTCTAAATATCAGATTAATCAGATGATTATTAGGGCGGGTTGATTTCCAACTTATTTGGAATTTCACATTTTTTTACATTGGTAAGGGTTACTGGGCCTATATAAAACCATGTAAAACTTGAAACAGGGTTTTTAATCCAAAAACAACGGGCGCGCAGGGGGTATAAAAAGTGCCCACCCCCTTATAAGACCAAAAATTGAAATTCCTTCAAACACAGGCATGTTGCATATCAAAATGACCGCAAACGAAAAAAGCTATCCGTTACGTATGGACAGACGTACGTACCGACCCTAATTATAGAAAAGCTTCGCTTTAAAAAAAACAGCCAGTTGTAAAAATTGCGGCGTCCCAAACCAACTTTATCCAAGGATCTTAAGGGATAAGACAATGGACGATACATTGATACACATCCCCAATGATGATAAACTAGAGTATTCCCTTGTGTAGATTAGAATTATTGGTTGAAAAGTTTGGAAAATGTGGTATGTAGACAACATTCCCTCAAAACAGACGTCCAAGCTTATTATTTAGAAGGAAAAAAAATTATCAATAGAAATTGTTTTTCAAGTTCAAGATTTTTTTATTTCGTGGTGAAAGCTGTTTATAGCAGGGATATAAAGGGATAAGACAATGACTGTTAAATTGATGGACATGGTTATGATGATAAACAATTAATGGATGAAACTTAGTAACCAACCAATCAAAACTAATTTAAAGTTGTTGAGCCATCGAATCGGAAAACGTTGAAGACGATCAAAGTCCTTCAACAGATTTTGACGTCATACGATAAAATAACCAATGAGAGGCCAGTATAAACTGTAATTTAAAAAAGGTAATGGTAAAATTTATACTAGCCTCTCATTGGTTATTTTATCGTATTACGTCTTAATATGTTGAGGGACTTTAATCGTCTTCAAAACGTTTTTATAAAACTTTGGGGATAAGTGTAATAAATGTCCCCTTTCTCTCTGGTCCATACAATACAAATAACCAATAATAGGCCAATACTTAGACTAAATTACCAATGGCAGGCCAGTTTACATTTGGATTGACCTATGATAGGATGACGTCATTTTTTATAGGCACTAAAAAAACCTCTGATTTCATGGTAAATTAATAAAACCCAGTTAGACATTTTTTATTTTTTTAGGTTGAGGGGGGGGGGGAGATAAGTTTTGCCACTTTTGCTTACGTGATTATTATCCCAAATAACCTATAGTCTCACATTAATGCCTAGCCTAATAATCATAGAGTAAGCGAAAGTGGCAACCCCTTAGCACCCCCCTTAGTAACATGTTAAAATGTTTAAGATTAATTTTAGAAAGAAGGTGTATTAACTTTTATTTTTATAACTAGCCGGTGCTCACTGCTATTAGTAAGTAGTAGATGTAAAAATTTTCATAGAATTCAGATATGCAATCGGTTTTTTTTGTAGACCTATGGAAAAATTTACATCTACTACTTACTAAAAGCACCGGCTAGCTATAAAAATAAAAGTTAATACACCTTCTTTATAAATATTAAGTAACCTTTTTTATTGTTTTATAAGATGAATTGTCTAAATTAGATTAAGGGATAGTGTGATTAAATATTTTTATGTGTAAATGTTTATTTAAATGTATCTATTTAGTTATTTCCAATTAATTTAGCAAAACACTGATAACAGGGATCTAAAGGGATAAGACAATGTCCGATAAATTGATGTACATCCCCAATAATGATACACAAAGTTAATCCTTTTGTAGTTTAGACACTCAACTTGATGAACCAACTAATAAAAATTCAATAAATGTACCCAAAGTTGTTATGCTAACGAATACGAAAAATTATTATAAAACTTTGGGGACTAGTGTAATAAACAGCTGATTGTCCCCTCCCTCCCAAGATAATACTTTTAGAAGCAAATCTTTTCTACGTTTAGGGTTTCTTTGTCCGTTACAAGTTTCTCAGATCTTTAGGCATATTTACAGTTATCAATCGCATGGCATTATAGACAGGTTTCCGCGGATATCAAATGGAAATTTATTAAAACCAGTTTTGATAGCCCTGAGGGGCTGAAGCCCTGGACTAACAAAACTGGTATTATTTTTAAAGAAATATCCGTGGAAAATTGTCATTATTTAATACGATGTGGTATAAGATTGTTTTCAGTATGGCTGAGAACCGGTTCTTATCCAGCGGATATTAATCGGTTTCAATTCCATATATACTGGAAAGAGGATTACTATGATAATAAGCTACAACTCATTTTTTTCATTTTGACCTCAACATTTACACGACAGAGATGTCTGATTAAACTGATTGTTGAAATGATGATTCCTATATCTTTTTGGCATAGTGTTATAAGTAAACCAAATATATACCATGATAATAAAGTAACAGGATCTGTGTGTGTGTGTGTGTACCGAAGAATCTCGATAACCACTGCACCTATTATCGCACTTTTTTTTGGGAAGTAACAAGCGAAATAAATCTAAAAAAATTTTACAATGTGTTGCCCCCCAATGACAGCTGAAAACCACATGTAGGTTTCGTGATTTTTTCGAATTAATTTCATTGTTGAAGCTGGTTCGTTTGTCCTTCCTTCTTATTTTATAGCTTCGCTTTCATGAATGTTATATAAAATACCGAAAAAATTCCAGATTTGATAATATTTCAAAACTTAAATCAAAGTTTATCACTTAAAAATGTCGTCAGTCTTGATTATTAATAAACAAGGATGACAACAACCATAACAGCAAAACTCTGAAACGGAAGGACAAACGTACATTAAAACTTGTATAGTGTTAGAGCTAAAAATCAGAATATAAATGTATAAAAGTCGAAACAAATTGTAATTAAATTTGTTGAAAAACTACTGAAATACAGAATTCTGTTTAAGGACATACTGACATTTTTAGGACTTGATTATAGAGATGCTTCGCTCAAAATAGTGTACCTTATTGTAATAGGAATCAGTAATCCTAAAATCAGATCAATTGGATGATTTTATCACATAAAAAATTGTTGTTAATTTTTTTTAAATCAAGGTTTAAAATGGACGTACGGACATTCTGGTAAAGAATATAGAGTTGCTACGCTTTCTAAATCGGACCTAACTACTACAGGAATCACCATGCAAAGTTTGAAATCGATAGGACAATTCTAATATGCCTAAATTAATGATAAAAGCTATCCATTATGGACGGATTGACGGACGAATTGACACTGATTATAGAAAAGCTTCGCTTTTAAACTGTTTTTAACCTATTTTTGAATGGGGGGTCAAAAATATACTAGGACACCTATAGAATCAGACTGCAGAGCCCAAATTTGAATTAAGTGCCCAATAAACTTTTTTTGGGGAATTTAAAAATTAATTTTTAGTGTTGCTGTAATCATTTTGACCGAAGCAAAAGCTCTTTTTTTACTTCGGGTAATATTGTGGCTTACAGAACATTTTTATATAATTCACTTTATATTGATACAATAAAAAAACATTACTCTGTTCATTGGAAATAATTTTTTTTCCCAAAACAATTAATTTCATTGAAAAATCTAAGATTTACAATAAAACAAATAATTCTGAAATCTAACCAATAATAAGTCTAGTTTTATATAAATCTTTACAATTCAAAAAAAGAGTGTTTTCACAAAGTGACGTATTTCCAATGTAGTTAAATATTTTTTATTTAATTAAAATGAAAAGAATGAAAACCATACACATAAAAGATACATACTTTTTAAAATTATTTTAAAAGATAAGTTTGAATAATCTTATTTTATAACACATTTGTATATGTGACAAAAATAAATTTGTTGTATTGTATAAACATTTGTTGTCATTTAACCCTTTACAGCCATTTTTTATGTTTTTAAAATAAGTGAGAGAATACAAACATGTTAATGTTAATTCGTTGATATATTATAAAGAATTAACTTTTTAGTGAATTTTTATAGTAAAATCATAAGGCCTAATTTTACTCTATACCAGAATACAATATTTATGAAGCAAAACACTCTAAAAGCTACGAATTTTACCCAAATAAAAAAAGACCTTTTGCTTCGGTCAAAATGATCACGGCAACAGTAAAAATTATTATTTAAAAACCCCCAAAAAAGTTTATTGGGGACTTAATTCAAATTTAGGCTCTGCAGTCTGATTCTACTGGTGTCATAGTATATTTTTTATATACGTTTTAAAAATAGGTTAGAAACAGTTTAAAGACAAAGATACGCGATTCAACAAATAAAAGTAGGGTTGATAAAGTTTCTTTGCTGCGACAAAATAAAAAGTAAGATTCATATTTTGAAAACTACAACCTTAATATAAGGTAACAAGATGTTTGTCTGTCTGTTTGTAACAAAGGATCTCGCTAACCGCTGAACCAGTATGGTCCCCCCTTACAGGGTAGCTTCTCATATGTATGTCCTAGGAAGGTTTATAACAATAACCACCACTCTCCAACCCCCCCAAAAAATGTTTAAACTTCAATTTAAAATGGTGGGGGTTGCTCGTCCATCCTCCCAAAAAAATTTATTTAAAATATAACATACAAAATCTAATTCAACTGCCCCTAAAGGCTAAAGATCTAAATAAAGAAGCTACATATGGACAAGATTGTCAGTGGTAATATTAATTATGTCAAATATACATGATGTAAAAAAACGCACAACCTTTTAATAAAATCACGTAACTTCTAACATACCAAATACAAAAATTAATGTTAAAAATAGAATTAAAAGGCATTAAATGAAAAAAATTTAGAACTAATATTCCTAACATCTTTATTAGTCATAACCACTTGCAAACAAAATAAATTATAGAGTAGTAGAAGTAATAAATATAAAAAAAAATATTTTTAAGCTCATATTTTTCCCTAATATACATATTATATTTTATTAAAAAATTAAAGTATATACAAATCTTTCTGGAATATAAGTAGAGTTTGTATTAAAGAATAATACACTTTTTGCGATTTCTTATTGGTTTGGAAATTTTTTCAACCTCTATAGTTTGTAGGTTATCATCTTCAATTAGATTGAGAGCTTCTTTAGGTTGTTCCACCTCTATAGTTATGTATTCATGTATGTTATCATCTTTGATTAGATTGAGAGCTTCTGGTGGTTGACTGAAATTTCCTAAATTCCCATCATGAACAATTATTGCAAACTTTGGTTGTGCTTCCCAGATAAAATCTCTGCTAAGTGCTTCACATCTATTTCTGATAAACTTACTGGAAACAAAATCAATACTTGATGTTTTTGCTTTAAAAGTACAGCGCTCTATTTATATATTCGTTACTAGTAGCTACACCCCCTCTTTGTAGTACAGTAACAGGATGTTTGTCTGTCTGTTTGACAAACAATGTTTGTTCCAGTGGATCTTGCTAACCACTATGGTTTTCCTTTACAGGGTAGCTTCTTATATGTCCTGGGAAGGTTTAGAACAATAACCACGTCCCCCCCCCCTCAAAAAAAATTCATTTTAAATCTAAAATACAAAATATAATTCAACTCCCCCTTTCTAAAGTGCCCCTAGAGGCTAAATATAGATCTAAATATCTTTATAAAGAAGCTACATATGGACAAGATTGTCAGTGGTAATATTAATTATATCAAATATACATGTAAAAAAAACGCGCAACCTTTTATTCAAATCATGCAACTTCTAACCCACCAAATAAAAAATTTAAAGTTATAAAGAGGAATTAAAAGCCATTCTGTTTAAGAAATGCTATTAAATGAAAACAATTTGTAGAACTATAATCCCTAAAATCTTTAATAATCACTTGTAAACAAAATAAATTATAGAGTAGTGGAAGTCATAAATATAGAAAAAAAAAGATATTTTTAAGCTCTTATTTTTCCCTAATATACATATTATATAATACATTATCATTAAAAAATTAAAGTATATACAAATTTTTCTGGAATATAAGTAGAGTTAGTATTAAAGAATAATACTATTTTTGCATTTTTTTCATTGACTTGGAAGGTTGTTGACTTGTTCTACTTCTTTAGTTGTATGTTCTTCCTCCGTCAATAGGTTTGTGTTTTCTTTAGTTATGTATTCATGTAGGTTATCATCCTCTATTAGATTGAGAGCTTCTTTAGATTGACTAGAATTTTCTAAATTCCCATCATGAACAACTAATGCAAACTTTGGTTGTGCTTCCTTTATTAGATCTCAAAGAATATTACACTTTTTGCGATTTCTTATTGATTTAGAAGATTCTTCCACCTCTTCAGTTTGTAGGTTATCATCTTCAATTAGATTGAGAGCTTCTTTAGGTTGACTAAATGTATCTATTTTACCATCATGAACAATTATTGCAAACTTTGGTTGTAATTCCCAGATTATATCTCTGCTACGTGCTTCACATTTATTTCTGACTAACTTACTCCAATTAAAATCTATGCTTGTCTCATTATCTAAATAATCTAAAGTTAACTTATTTCCCCAAGCTGCAAATTCTTGTTTATGATCTATATTCTCATCAGCAAATACAATAATATTCATTGCTTCATTGAAATAAAATTCTGAGTTATAAGTGATATTGATATAATTTATATGTCTTGGCTTGTTTACTAGATCATAAATTTCATGCTCATCATGGTAGCTCCAAGATATTTCATTATATTTTCTAGAAATATTTCTCTTCAATTCTTCATAAAGCTCTTTGTTTTCTAATTTAATTTTCTTCTCAACTTGATTCTTGCTTTCTTCTATAGTTAAACTAAGAAACTTCTTTGTATTTGTCATTTTCATAATATTCTTAGAAATTCTTTTATAAGTTACAATCACAATGCCCTCATCCTTGTCCAATAGTTGGTACTTATCTAATATTGCTATAGTAATGGCACTAATATCATGTTTATCTTTGTTGTGATAGTGATGACAATCTATAGCTCCTCTTCCATCATAAATAAAGCCATGTAAATTTTCATCTTTAATTGCGCCAAATTTGTTTTCTAGAGGAATATGCAATCTTGAAATTACAATTGCAAATGACATTGCTCTTAGTATCATATTTCTTATATAGTAATTAGCTAATCCTTCTTCTCCATAATCATCAATTATGATAATATTTCTAGCTTGAGCACCCTGGAATTCCCAGTAATTTGTTACTAATATTCCTTCAGGTTTGTTCATATATGTTTTGAAGTCTGACACAACTGGTCTAGTTGAGGAAAAGTGTTTCTTTAACAAATCAAATATTGAGTTGTATTGTAAATTTGTTAATACAACTACACCTTCTTGTGGTTGAAATGAGAAATATTTTTTTACTGCAGCAATGGCTAATAAGCCAGGTGATAAAAAATGAATATTATGATAGTAATAAATATGGCTACCAATGACATTATTGTCAGGATGTTTTAGAGAAGTTTGGGAATCAAAAGCTTCAGAAAACTTGTATATTTGATGGCTGTTTCGTAAGTTTTTGGTCAGAACAAAATGTAGAGCATTGTGATTCTTTATCATAGTTTCTATCCACTCTGATCTCTTTTTCATATAGCCATCATATACTCTCATCGTCATGCAAATTGTTTTCACAGAGCCAGGAAATTGACAACTTCCACTTATTATTTCATCAATGAATAAGTGATCACAATGATTATCTCTTAGGAAGCTATTTAAAGAATTTATTATTTCGTTTCTTTCTATGCTTACAAGTTCATCAATATCAAATAGACTTTTCATTGTAATAACTCTTATATTAGGATAAGATTCAAACTCCACCTTAGACATTTGATCCATAACAGATGTTGGGCTTGTATAATTCTCTTCTTCATTAATAATTGTTAGTGCTGTTAGATCAATGTAAAATATTATATCTTGATGATTGTCAGTGGCACACTTTTTTGCTCTTTCTTTTAAAACATATGTTTTCCCAGTACCATAGTCGCCATCTATGATAAGGAACTTGGCTGGTGAGTTTACTGCTTGCAGTTGTTCACTGTTGAGCATGTAAACAGGAACATTATTCTCTATTGATATTCCATCAGACTTTCCTGTCAATGCTTTCTCAACTTCTTTGCTAATGGTTAATGG
This sequence comes from Acartia tonsa, assembly GCF_053477335.1. Classification (NCBI taxonomy): domain Eukaryota; kingdom Metazoa; phylum Arthropoda; class Copepoda; order Calanoida; family Acartiidae; genus Acartia; species Acartia tonsa. The sequence goes on from NC_137272.1 coordinate 45,948,832, forward strand.
ATCAGATATCAAATTATTAAATCTACTTGAGTCTTTAATGGATATGTGATATATCAGTTCAGCAACTAGATCTTCATATACTGTCTGATTATAATTATCAGATGTAACAAGTTTGTGTTCAAATATCTGCTTCAACCAAGCTGTTGCATCATTAACATCTTGTAGAATGAATTGCTGACAGTTGACACAAGGTATTTCTGCACCTTCAACAATCTCTAAATAAGGAACACATGCAGCCCTGACAAACACCCAATCTTTGCAAAGCATACCTCCAAATAATTTCTGCATGAATGAAAAGTGCTGTTTTGTTTGATCAGAAGCATTTTTCAGTAGTTTGGTTTTATCTCCTTGATCTTTAGGTCCAAGTTTTACTTCTATATTTATAATAGTGCTGTGTTCTGGGATAATGATTAGAGAATCCCATTCTGTTTTTGATTCTTGTAGACTGTGGTTATAGTATTGATAGGTATAAAATTTCTCTAGATTGGTGGTAGGAAGCTTAAACAAGAATGTGTTTTCAATTTTGTTTTTCTTATTGCCTCCATGCTCTTTATGCACCTATATTATTAAATGTTTTATATTTTGTATGCATATTCATTTAGTAATAATCTGCAAATCTAATTTATAGCATGAAAAAATATTATAACAAGAGATATTAATAAAAAGGTAACTGCTCCCACCCTTGCATTATCTATAAAACATTCCTTTCTAAAGAGCCAGCTCTTTGCATCTTTATATTCAAGCTTGTTTTCTTTCCATTTTAAATGCTCCATTATGCATAAATCTAGTTTTTCCCTAGAAATATCTTCAATGGTTAACAATGCCTTTATTTTCATTTCATGTTCATTAAAATCTGCAGTTTGATCTTTTCCTCTGGTGTCTTTTCCCTTTTGAACTAGTTGTTGAATACAATCTCCAGACTGAAATCCATTCATCACAAAACATGAAATGTTTGATTTTCTAGCAGCATTTACAATTTGATGATGTAATAGTTCTTCATAGTGTTTATCTAAAATTTGATCATCTTGAATCTTTTTTCCATCTTTTCCTAACACAGTTGGTTTCTTGGGTGTTACAAAATGATTAGGAATTGCAATAACCTTACACTCTGGATCATAATAATATTCAGCTACTTTCTGTTTTATCTCATCAATCTTTTCTTTGACTAATATTCTTTTATTGTCTCCTGCAGGGCCGTGAAAGTTTATACTCATATTACTTAATTGTTCAGCAAAATTTGATGTTTCAGAATCTTGTGATGATATTGGATATACACCAAACTGAAGGCCACAAGTGCTGGAGCAAATTGTTACTGGACCAGGTCCTTCCATTTCACAATCCACAATCTAAAAACAATATTTTCATAAGGGGTAGATATTTAAATCATTATAAACATCTTTGAAATTTAGCTCAAAATGATAAGACACTTGCAAAAATATAAACATATAATTCAACAGGTTTTATGCAAAAAAAAACATCCCCAACCTGGCCTCCCCTGTGCCTAAACATTCAGAGGGAATTATTAAAGATACTCTTGATAATGTAATATCTATTTCTTCTCTGATAAGAAGGTGTCCTAACTTTTGTGATATTTTATCAAAACAGATTATTATATGTAAAATTAACCATAGAATTTAGATATGCAAACGTTTTTTTTGTAGATCTCTTATTTTTGAAGTAATTTAAGTTTTTTTTAATTAAGTTGGTCTTAAGGTACTAAATTGCGACGAAGTAAAAAGCCAATTGCCATTATGAACAAAAATTGTAAGATCTTTAAATTGACACCTTACTTTTTTAATTCTGTCAGGTAATCATTGAAAAAATCTATTTTTTAAAATCCCAGTGAATCAAAACTTTGAACATAAATACCTTAAAACCCACTTAATTATTAATTAACTCAAAAATAAGAGGTCTACAAAAAAAATGATTGCATAACTAAATTTTATGGATCATTTTACATATACTAATCACTGAAAGCACCAACTAGCTGTTTTTTTTTTTAAATCACAAAAGTTTGGACACCTTCTTATCAGAGAAGAAATAAAAAAAAACATTATCAAAAGTATCTTTAAAATCCCCCCTGAACATTTTGCTTAACAATTCCAAACCTTAATCATATTTTCGAGAATTAGAAATTATTGCTAATAGATTCATGCATTGATACCTAAACAATATTAATCATTTTTCTCGGCATATTCTATATTGAGAACTATTTTTAATTTTAGTTTTATTTTATTTTTTTCTAGATGCAATTTCTCTTTGGAGGGTGGGAGTACCCATCCCAAAAACAGTTATAAACCTTCCAATGACATATGAGAAGCTACCCTCAGAAAGATATTAGTTCAGCAGTTAAAGAGATCCTTTAGTACAGACAGACAAATAACCTGCTACTTTAAGGATTGCCATATTATCCTTTTAGGATTTTTTTTTCAATTTTGAACTCTGGTTGCTTCGCTTGGTACCTTTGCCTGCCCAGCTGCAGCGCTCAACCCCTTAGCCTACCTAGGCCCAGGGCTTGACCCACTAGCCTGCCTAACCACAGCGCTTTGCCACCTAGCCTATAACCTAACCTAAATGTAAAAAAAATTGTTGTTCTCTGCCAGAGTCAAAGATCTGTCGGGGGGTGTATACAAATTTTCAAAATTGAAAAAAAAAACATTTCTAAGAGGATAATGCCAAACTATCTATTTACCTTTCTGGAAAATATATTTCTAGGAAATAAGGTGTTTCATGCAATGTTCACACTTGAATCCTAAAATGTGAAACTTATTAGAATATTTTTTGTTTAAAAAATGTTAATTAAAGTCTCTTATTTAGTATCAATGAATTCCACAGATAGTTTTATAGTAAATTATGCATTAAATTGTGAAAAGTTTAATCTTAAATAGTTTCCTCAGTTTAACTCCTTGGCTATTTGTGATGTTCAATTAAGTTTAGTTTTTATATTTTACAACAAATAAATAATACATTTAATTAATAAGACATTCAAGAAAAAATAATAATTTTTGACTGTCAGTCCTCATAAAAAATATAAAATTAATAAGAAAGGTTTCATATTTTTTCATCCTTGTTTATATTACAAGTCATTACCTTTATTAAATACAATCCATGATTGTGTAACTGACCAACTTTTAGTATAAAGAGCAGAATTCAAGGAGGTAAGTTAAATGGAATCGTTCGATTACAATTGTTTGTCAGAATCCTTGTGTCTTGTCTCTGCACTATATCCTAGTTTCTTATCTGAATCCTAGAAAACAGAAAAAATATTTAATGTTTTGACACCTGAATATTAAGCCTGCCCAGAGCAAGCTCTTGTTAGAATACTTTATTGTTTTATATCATATGTAATTCATTCCCATATATTGAACTGATAATCAAATCAATAACATTCAATTTTTTAAATTCAATCCACTATATGTCTATTTATCCATTTCTAATTTAAACTTATAATCCACTATATATCTATTTATTCATTTCTAATTTAAACTTATAATCCACTATATGTCTATTTATTCATTTCTAATTTAAACTTATAATTGATAATACTTAATGTCATTGGGAATCCTTACATATAATAAAGTAACAGGATCTTTGTTCATCTGTCTATGCGTGTGTCTGTACCAAAGGATCTAGGTAACCGCTGGACTGATATGGTTCTCATTTAAATGTAGCTTCTCATAGGTTGTGGTGGAAGGTTTATAACTATTTTGAGGTAGGGTACAACTACCCTCCCAAGCAGAGCAGGGACAAGGGAAGGCTATTCTGGCAAACAATGCTTTAGAGCTGATTTCATAGATTTCCAGTTAAAACTAGATGATGAGATTATGCAACTTTTGGCAGAATTTGATGTGAAACTCAAGCATTATTTTATTAGTTTTTGCTCACTTTACTACAAGCCATGCAAAAAGGATAGTCAGAGATTAGTTCCATGTTCAGTTCTGAGATAAACGAGCTGATTAATGCTTTTTACATATTTTATATATTTCATCTAAATCATAGACTACTCGTAAATTATATGTTTAATAGTGAATGAAATTTATTGAAAATCCCAAAGAGTGGATAGCTGTAATATTTTGAAAAATATTTAAGATTGTTTAGATATTTATCTCATCTAAAAATTTTACATAAAAAAAGTTTTTATGACACCTATTAATAAAATTCTGAACTACATAACTATTCTTTTCCAAATCTTAAGGAAGGTGTATCAACTTTTTTTTTATAGCTAGCCGGTTCTTTTAGTAAGTAGTAGATGTAAAATTTCTCATAGAATTCAGATATGCAATCGGTTTTTTTGTAGACCTCTTATTTTTTAAGTAATTTAAGTTTTAAAAAAAAAAAAATTAAGTTGATTTTAAGGTACTAAAATGCAACAAAAAAAAAAAAAAATGGCCATTATGAACAAAAATAGTAAGATCTGTAATTTGACACCTTACTTTTTCAATTCTGTCAGGTAATTATTGAAAAAATCGATTTTTTTAAACCCACGAGAATAAAAACTTTGACATTAATTTTATTATTTCACAGGTAAAAAAATATGGGTTCATATATACCTTTAGAATCAGAAAAATATTACGAATTCATTGTAAGCAAAATTGAAAAAAAAAGTTTACAATATAGTATATAAACTACAATAAAAGGAATTATATGAAAATATCATATTATATTGTACAGGCAACGTCTTAATTCTTGAATTGAGTATAAAAATGGGAAGGTGGTAAAGAGGGGGTAAAAAAGGGAAGACGATAGTGTTGCCTGAACAAAAAATACAATTGGCCATTTGTTTAATTTTTTATTTTTTTACTTTTTTTCAATTTTGCTTACAATGGATTCGTAATATTTTTCTGATTCTAAAGGTATATATGAACCCATGTTTTTTATGTCTGTTTGAGAAAATATTTAGGTCTAAAGTTTTTATTAAACCGAGGTTAAAAAAATAGATTTTTTCAATAATTACTCAACAGAATTTTAAAAGTAAGGTTTCAAATTAAAGATCTTACTATTTTTGTTCTTACTGGCCATTTTCTTCTTTTATTTTGTTGCGTTTTAGTACCTTAAAACCGACTTAATTATTTTTTTAAAAAACTTAAATTACTTAAAAAATAAGAGGTCTACAAAAAAAAACGATTGCATATCTGAATTCTATGAAAAATTTTACATCTACTACTTACTAAAAGAACCGGCTAGCTATAAAAAAAAAAGTTGATACACCTTCTTTTATAATATATGTTGTGGCTTAATTTGGTATTTCTTGACAACTTCTTGCCTCTAATTGTGAAACAAGTTGGAGGGAAGTGGGGAAATGGGTAATATAAATTAGAAGCTTCCCTGAAATCATAATTTATTATGTACTGCAATACTAAAAACAACTAATCTTCTCCGAATATTAACATTTACAAACTTTTTACAGAATTTAAAATATGGGTAATTTCCCCCATAGTGCCTTGTAGAGCACAGAATCCCCACTTTCCCGACCATTAATTTAAAACAAATTGTAAACGACCAAAAGGTAGGGAGTCCTTTTGATATAGCATTAGAGAAACCAAAAGATATAATTCAAATAAGGAGGGGGGATCAGTGCTTGATAGGCAACTTTGTGGTAAGGCACCAAAATATGTTTTTTTTTAATGCTTATTTTAAATTAAGTTATGTTTCAAGGTCATTTATTTTTAAAAAGCGAAGCTTTTCTGTAATTAGGGTCAGTCCGTAAGTCCGTCCGTACGTCCATCCGTTACAGTTAGCTTTTTTTGGTAATCTAAAAAGGTTAGATTGTCCTTTCGATTTCAAACTTTACATGCTAATTCCTATTGCAGTTAGGTACGAATTGGAAAGCGCGGCAACTCTATAATCATTACTAGAAAGTCCGTACGTCCATTTAAAACAAGCTATTACAACAAGGTATGGTGTTATAAGCGAAGCTTCTCTATAACTAGTCTTAAAAACGTTAGTATGTCCTTAAACAGTAAAATGTATTTAATCAGTTTTGCAATAAATTTAATTACAATTTTGTATAGACATATGTTCAGTTATTCAGTTCTGTCACTCTATAAGTGTTAATGTTCGATTTTCCTTCCAATTCAGAGCTTCGCTTTTATGGATGTTGTCATCCTTGTTTTAATAAGTAATGAGCAAAGGATTTTATTTTTGAGCTTTAAAGTAAGATGTTTTTTAGTTATTGAATCAATTTGAAACTTTTACTTTAACTTGCTCTGAAGGGTTAATTAGGAAGTGTTTGAAAATGAGCCGAAGTAAAAATTTGTCAAAATATTTTGTTTTTCGTCTTTGAACAGTTACAAATTTTATGGGTAAGAAAAATATTTAAAGATTTTATTTTTAGGAAGTATTTAAAAATGTTTTTTAATCTCCCTACTGTGTTATTTTTTTAAATCGGTCTGCTAATAACATAAAGAATCAGGGTTCGGCAGCCGCGCCTCAGCCTCACTTTTAAACCTGCTTGTGAGCAGAAAAAGAAATTTCAGAAAGAAGGATTGTCTGCTAAAGAGCAGTTTTATACATATTAATATTATAGTGATAAAATGACGATATCACTGAGGCTTACACGCGGTTTACGCGCGGCTGCTGATCCCTGTTAATAATCTACACAATTTTGATGAGGTTTAGTGAATTTAGATTAACTAATTTATACTCTATCATAAATACTACAAGCTTTTTTTAATAATGGTTGAATCATCGATAATATTACACACTCATAAAGGTTTCGTGATTAGATTGCGTGATTTTAATAGACTTTTTGTTCAGACAGACCTTCCCTTGTCCCTGCTCCCAAGTAGAATATCCCCTAGAAAAAATCACTCTCCACGACAATGTTTTTTTTTCTTTTTAAAAACAAAATATGAAAATAGTTATGGGTTGAAACTATCCTTCCCCTCTGTGTGCCACCAGAGGCCTCTAAGGGCGTATCCACTAGTTAAATTAACCATAATAATCATAAATATGTTACAGACTGACGGACCAACTCTAAATACAGAAAAGCTTCACTTTTAAAGATTATTATTTAAGTTTACCTTTAAATGCATATCTTAATTCTAACAACAAATGTTGAACCATACTGGTAAATTATCTGAAATACAAGAAAATTTAGAATAATTTATAAACAATATAAACAAGGATGACAACATAAATAAAAGAAAAGCTGGTACTTTCCCTTAAATTACTGGCCTATCAATAAGCCCCATTTTTTATAAACAGAAATAAACAGAAATGTTTTTTTATAAAATGCCCTCCCACCACCACACACTAAAAAACAACTTTAAATATTAAACCCCCCCAAAAAAATTTTCCCGTTTACCACATGATTTAAAGCTTATGCTTGAATGATTAATCAGAAATTTGTTTGACATTTCATCACAAAAATATTGGTTTTTATTAGCCGCTCTTTAATTGTTTAGGGTGGTTACTAGGTTGGGTCGATTTTGGAATTTCACATTAGTAGACATCGGCAAGGGTTACTGGGCCCTGTGAAACTTGAAAGAGGTTTTTGATCCAAAAACAACGGGCGCGCAGGGGGTATAAAATGTGCCCGCCCCTTTTAAGACCAAAAATTGAAATTCCTTCAAACAGGCACGTTGCATATGAAAATGACCGCATTGAAATGCTGATTACAGATCTGAAAACCGTTTTTAAAAATATTAATTCAGTTCAATGATTTTCAAATAACCTACCAAAATAAACAATTTTGACTGAATCAGCTGTTTTTAGGTACTTAATGAGATCTTATTCAATCTAGGAGTAATATTTTTCAAAACGGTTTCCAGATTCGTAATCAGCATTTCAATGTGGTCATTTTGATATGCAACATGCCTGTGTTTGAAGGAATTTCATTTTTTTGTTTTATAAAGGGGTGGTTACCCCCCTCCCTTACCCATCTAAATCTTAACCAAAGTAAAAAAGAATTTAATTTTAGGAATACCACCATCTCCCCCCCCCCCTGACCTCCTTAAAAATGTAATTACGGCTAATACTAAGATTTTGAACCCTCCACCCCCCCCCCCCTAAAATAAAATGCTTGGATGTCTTTGCTTTAGATGTTAAAGAATACAAAATAACAATTTTTTAACTTTTTGACCAATGATCTTATCTAATAAAAAAGTCTTTTTTAATATCATGTATTTATTTATTATCAAGAACTAATTATCTACTGGATAACTCCCCACATAATATGCTTTTATTTTGATTAAGAATGAAATGGGGATATAATCAAATTAATTTAATCACTATTGTACTATCCCCTACTAAAACTATCTAAATAAGTAAACATAGTCACAGCACACAAAGAACTGAACTAGCCAACTCAACTCTCTCTTTTGCCTCCAGACAGACAAGATTTATCAATCATGGGTCTAAAGTCTTATTCAGTTGAAATCACAGTAGATTTTATGTATAATACTAATGAAAAGGTGTGTGAATACAAATATTTAGAAAAAATCAAAAAAATTAAATGTGAAGCACAGCAAAAATATTTTCATGGTTTAGTGACTTCAGGGAGGTAAGGACAATGACAAATTAAATAAAATATTTCCCTTCCCTATTTTATAACATAATTAGGCAAATATGTCAAAGATTTAAGATAGGCAGATCTTTCTTTTTATTATATTAGACATAGCCTTGCATCCCTGTATGTATTCAGAATGTACATATAATATCTCTACTATGAAAGATAATTGGTTGGTATGATCCTATTTATATAAAATGATCCATGTTAGTTAACCCTTTATCAAATTTCATACATTTAAATTCTAATTATTCTTCAAAATATTATCAATATATTAAATAGGTTTACAACCTCCCCCTCCCCTAGATATACCACACTTTTCTGGGATCTTGCTGTGTCAAGTATCAACTGTTGGGAATATCAAAGGATGACTCCATGCAAAATTTTAAAAAAAAACGGTTTTTCATAAATTTCACGGCCGGTTTTGGCCGGTTCCGGCTCAAATTTTGCATGGAATCATCCTTTGATATTCCCAACAGTTGATACTTGACACAGCAAGATCCCAGAAAAGTGTGGTATATCTACCCTCCCCCCCCCCCCCTGTAATTCCTTTTATTCCAACACTTCAGATATAACAAACTGTTAATTCCCCCTAGCATAAAATATCTGCATGTCCTTAAAGATGGTTGTTGGATTCCCAAATACCTCAAAATATATCTTTTTATAAGACCATGGCAGAAATTAATGACGTTCAAACTTTTATCTTTTTTTGGAGGGGTTTCATAATAACTCAACCCCCCATTTTGTTTTCAAATTAATCTGATTTGTATAATTTTTAGCTTTGAACTATAAAACAAGTCATATTGGCAATTTTTTTGAGGGTTTTTAAAGGTTTGGAGTAAGGGGTAAAATGTCTCTTAAAAATGTAAAGTGTAAAATACTTTTATTTGCTTTGTAACCTATAATTGTGATGGGAGGTTGGTGTATTCACCCTCCCCCCCCCCCCCTTTGGGATGTCCACAACAGCAGCAATATCAGAAGATCAAAGTTAAAAAACATATTTAAAAATGGGTTCGGATCAGATTAAGGAGGAAATTATGAAAATCTATTTGCTATAACCGAGTACTTTTCTTTCTCACCATACAGGCCTAGGGCATAATTTTTAAAAGCGAAGCTTTTCTATAATTAGGGTCGGTCCGTACGTCCGTCCGAGATAAATAGCCATTATTCGTTTATTTAGGCATGTTAGAATTGTCCTATCGATTTCAAACTTTGCATGATGATTCCTGTAGTACTTAGGTACGATTTAGAAAGCTTAGCAACTCTATAAGCATTACCAGAATGTCCGTACGTCCATTTTAAACATGTTGATTTTTCTAATTTTTATGTGATCTAATTATCCGTTTGATCTGATTTTTGGTATATTGATTCCTGGGACAACAAAGAACAATATTTTAAGCGAAGCAACTCTATAATCAAATCCTAAAACAATAACCCAATAAACATTATCCTGTATCAAGAAGTTTTTCAACAAATTTACTTACAATTTTGCTTCGACTCTTATACTTTTATATTCTGATAATTCAGTTTAGACACTATATTAGTGTTAATGTCCGTTTGTCCTACCGTTTCAGTGCTTCGCTTTTATGGATGTTGTCATCCTTGTTTATTTACAATCTCGTAGGTGTGTGTGTTGTGTTTGTATGTGTGCAGTATGTCTTTATGTCTGTGCGTGTGTGTTTGTAAGCTTATTTGTCTGTGTGTGTATGTGTTTGTATGTGTGTATATCTGTGTGTGTGTGTTAGTGCGTGTATCAATAGTTTGTACAGTACAACTCTTTAGTTATTCATATTTATATGTATGTCTATCTTATCCTATCAAATAAAATAGTAAGCTTACAACAAAACAACTACTGAACTTACTGAGTTCTTCTTTTTAGAGAAGCTTTACATAGGTCTCTGGATAGTTTTATGCTATTTTATGCCTTGTGATGGTTTTAGGCTGTTTTTCTGTTTTTATTTTTTATCTTCCTTTTGAATGCAGAGCCCCTAAATGCAAGGGTCGCAGCCACTGGTCTAAATAGAAGGTGTGTGTCAGTGTATATATGTATGTGTGAGTGTGTGTGTGTGTGTGAGTGTATGTATGTCTGTGTGAGTGTGTGTGTGTGTGTGAGTGTATGTATGTATGTGTGAGTGTGTGTGTGTGTGTGAGTGTATGTATGTATGTGTGAGTGTGTGTGTGTGTGTGAGTGTATGTATGTCTGTGTGAGTGTGTGTGTGTGTGTGAGTGTATGTATGTCTGTGTGAGTGTGTGTGTGTGTGTGAGTGTATGTATGTTAGGGCGGGTTGATTTCCAACTTTTTCCAACCCTTGCCAATGTGAAAAAATGTTAAATTCCAAAAAAGTTGGAAATCAACCCGCCCTAATGTATGTCTGTGCGAGTGTGTGTGTGTGTGTGAGTGTATGTATGTCTGTGTGAGTGTGTGTGTGTGTGTGAGTGTATGTATGTATGTGTGAGTGTGTGTGTGTGTGTGTGAGTGTATGTATGTCTGTGTGAGTGTGTGTGTGTGTGTGAGTGTATGTATGTCTGTGTGAGTGTGTGTGTGTGTGTGAGTGTATGTATGTCTGTGTGAGTGTGTGTTAGTGCACGCTTCAATAGTTTGGTAATCAAAACTCTCTTGGTATCCATATATATCTGACTATATCTCTATTTATTTACTAGTGGCTATGCCCCTAGAGGCCTCTAGTGACAATTTATATGTTTTTTCTAAATAATACGTTACCTACGATACCTAACCATGTTGCGCTCAAGTCTAAACATAAATTTTTTTGTTGTAATTTCTCTTGAGAGGGTGGCAGTACCCATCCCCCAAAATAGTTTTAAACCTTCCCGGGACCTATGAGAAGCTACCCTGTTAAGGAGAACCCGATCGGTTCAGCGGTTAGTGAGATCAACACACAAACAGACATTCTGTTAATTTAGGTTTAAAATAAAAAAATAAAAATAAAATTCTGGTGCTGCGCCCATAAATTATGGGCAGCAACGGAACTTTTTTTTTTGGGGGGGGGGGGAAATTTTATTTTTCAGGAAGATTTTGGGTTCCCACCCCCCAAGAAAATAGCTTCAAACCACCACCGGACCAATAGGTAAATATACCCTGAAGAGTAGAATTCGATCGGTTCAGTGGTTACCGAGATCTTAAGGGACGGACGGACAGACGGACAGACATCAAGCTACTTTGTATTATAGATATCCAATAACACATCTTATATCTATTTATCTGTCTGTATGCGCGCAAGATTTTTTGTGTGTTATGATTTGTACATGTTCATCCATCCATACTACTTTATCTATCCATCTATCTATCCATGCATCTATATATGTATCTATCTCTCTCTTTTAATCTATCGCTTTGTTTTACTGTCTTACCATCTATATCTGTCTGTATTTACGCAAGATTTTTTGTGTTATAATTTGTATATGTTCATCCATAAACCTACTCTATCTATCTATCCATAATTTTATATCAAACCGCGTCCGTGGCTTAAAACATAGCGCATCCGCTTGTCATTGGGTAGGTGTTAGGTTCGAATCTCGGCTTAACTAAATACCTTACCAATGGTTTCTACTGCTGCTAGGTCAGATGTGCAACATAAATAGTTAGACTAGTGGGAATGTCTTCACCCAAAATAGGTGCACAGTTAGGCTTCTAAGACAAAAGTCGTGCAATCAAGGTAGGGGTAAATTTTAAATGGGGGGGGGGCTAAAAAGAAAAAAAATTTGGCACCCCCAAATTCGTTTATTGGGGGGGGGGAGGGGGGTAATCATCACTTTACCCACCCCCCCTTGGACGAAGCGACATGAAGAGAAAAAAAGAAGGTATGAGACTAACTGCTCCTGAAACATCCCAATGAATGTATAAAATCTGGAAATGAGGCCTTTTTGAGAAAAAGCCAAAAAAAAAACACATTCTTGTGATATATGCTAAAAAAACAGTAACTCATTCATACTAACTTTATACAGGAATCCTCAGGTCAAATTTGAATTGATATGATAATTCTAGCATGTATATTTTAATAATTTTATCATACAAAAAATATTTTTTTGAAAAGTAAAAAATCAGCATGTTTTAAATGGGTGTGTATTGGACTCTCTTGTAATGATTATAGATTTGCTACGATTTCTAACTGCTTATTGTGAATTAATGGGACTATTCTAGCATACTTAATAGAATTAGCTAACACCATAATCAGCTTCACTTTTAAAAAGAAATGAAAATAAAACGAAAACCTGCACCATCTAGTCATGATATTCTTCCTTTTTTGTGGGTGCTTTTAGAAAACTCCTGAGGCAAAATAATAGAGCATATTCCTTTGAAAACAAAACTTCCGATATTAAAAGGATAATATAGATCTAATCAGCCAATAGTTGTTGTTGTGATGAGATGTCATTTGGTGACTATGAAAACTGACTTTAAAATTTGTCTGTAGAACCCAACCATAAAAATGTTGATGGTTGGAGAAACTACTCTACAACATCTGTCTGTCTGTATTACAATAGGTACAATATAAGCTAAATTAATCTCTAATGGTATTTAGGAGTGAAGCAAAGGGTGGGGGCTGTTGAATTTGTCGTAATCATATGGATTCTGTTGACTAAACATAATAACATATTTAAATCCAAAATTCAATACTAACACATTTTCTTGATTGCTTTGGAGATCTAGATTTGTTCTTCTTGAATATTTTTAAATACTTTCATTATAGTTGGAAATCTACATTTATTGAATTAATTGAATAAATTGTAAGTGAAAATTTTTCTGACCAAAGAACATACTACATATTAAATGACATACAACTTTTAAAAAAAGGTTTCTTCGCCAAACGAGCATTAACTTAACTTACAATCTAACTTGTCCTTAATGATGGTCCTAAATAATTTATAAATTCCTTTGCTACTCTACATATAAATATCAACATCCTTGTTTTCTCATAATTTTAAATCTCAGCAATATACACACATATATAATGTAGAATTTGAAATATAAAGTTTTGTAACTATCACGTGAATGAAAGTGTTTCTGTAACAGGTGCATGTATAATGTAAAAGTTAAGCATAACAACCAAGGAATAAAGCATAACCACTCATCATTCATATAGCCTGAATCCTGCCCCTGGGTAAAATTTGAACATCCCTGAAAATTAGTAAACAGCTGTATTAAGATCTTAAAGGGCATACAAATACAACTTTAACTTACTACTTTTTTATGTAACTATCAGCTTAGAGAGAAAGAAAGAAAAAATTCTTTTGGGGACAGACAAACACCCTGTTAATTTTATAAATAATTTTACAGTTTTCAAACAAGTTTCCTTTCTTACATGATTTATGAGAGATATTTTTGTGTGATTCATTTACTATGCCTAGCTGTTATGGTAATTGCATGCTATGAGGTGAAACACAAACAAGGATGACAACATCCATAAAAGCGAAGCACTGAAACGGTAGGACAAACGGACATTAACACTTGTAAAATGTCAGAACTGAATAATCAGAATATAAATGTATAAGAATCGAAGCAAAATTGTAGGAAAAATTGTTGAAAAACTGCTTGATACAGAATAATGTTTATGGACATACGTACAACTTTAGAATTTGATTATAGAGTTGCTTTGTACTTTGTTGTCCCAGGAATCAGTATACCAAAAATCAGATCAATCGGATTATTACATCACATAAAAATTAGTTGTTAAGAAAGTTAAAAAAAAATCAACATGTTTAAAATGGACGTACGGACATTCTGGCAATGATTATAGAGTTGCTACGCTTTCTAAATCGTACCTAATTACTACAGGAATCACCATGCAAAGTTTGAAATCAATAGTACAATTCTAACATGCCTAAATTAACGAAAAAAGCTATCCGTTACGGACGGACGGACCGACCCTAATTATAGAAAAGTTTTGCTTTTAAAAAACGCGGGTAAAGTAAGTTCAGAATCGCCACCTTCAAATATTTGAAGCAAAAGTCTGACGTCAAAGGGAAAAAACTGGTTAGATTATTCATAATTCCAGTGTATTGATGCGAAAAATTATCAAATATCAAATACTCATGCACATGATTTTTGATTTATAGAGCTAATTTTTTTGTGTTTGTGGGGCATGGAATCTCTGACCAATGGATACATCCTAGATATAGAGTAGCTTTGCTTCTATAATTACAATTCTTAACTTCTAAGTTTAGTTTTAAAAAAAAGTTCTATACTTATTTTTGATCTTGTTCTTCTTGGCTGGGAAGCAGCTTATAGTGCATATAGAAAAAATGACATATTTAAAACAGGATTTTTTTTTCAATTTTCTAGAAATAGCATTGACACTACATATGTTTTTGTGCGTGTTTGGACCTATGAATTAATATTCTATACCCAGTTAGAAAGAGCACATTGGGCTGTTTATTAAGTACACTGATCCCCAAAACAAGAATTATTTTATTTTAAATTTTCAAAAATTAGCATTGATACTAGCTACATATGGTTTTGTTTGCCTTTCCTGGTGAGTTTTGCTTTTATGAATGGCTGCTCTGCTTATGGAAATGTATTATTTTATCACTTATCTAAACATAACAGATAACACTACCAAGGTCAAGTATTTCCTAGGAGCAAAGCTTATCTGCAACAAAAATAAAGATACAAGTTTGGAGCTTTGGATCAATATTCTGTGTTCAGTTTGGGCTCTTTGTTTATTATACTGGTACCCAATGTTTTATAACATTCGTTTGCTCAACAACGATTGGGACTATTTTAAATTTTGATTGGTATGCTCATCAAATTGAGTGTTGTAACATTTCAAGCAGTAATTGTAATCTACAGACTGGGTAATGTTGTGTATCATCATTGGGGATATAAATGAATTTATCAGCCATTGTCAAATCCATTTAGATCCCTGTTCTGTACTTCATTGAGCATTGAAAAAAAAAATTATTACTTTAGGTCAGGTTTGGCACACCGCAGGACAGGTAAATTTCCCGCAAGTTTAGGATAAAACTTGCATTTTTAGGTCTTGATTATAGCGATAGCTCAAAATATTGTATCTTGTAGTACTTGGAATCAAAGTTCCAAAATTCAGATGAATAGGATGATTATATGATGTACGGACTTTCTGGTAACAATTATAAAGTTCTTACACTTATAAATTGTATATGTTTGTTACAGGAATCCACAGTATGAAATCACAGGACAATCCTAAGATGCCTAAATGTACTAAAAAAGAGCTAACTATGATGTACGGACGGACGTACAGACCCTAAATACAGAAAAGCTTTGTTTTAGAATGGATGAATATTATTAGAAGAAAATTATTTTTTGTGATACAATGAAAATTGAGTGGTTTGACACATTTGATTTAAAAAACGCCTGGACAATAAATCCACTGTTTACAGTACTGCTTATATTTGATTTTGGGCAGGCTTTAGGCTATTTGGATATTTAATACATTTTTAGATATAAGAATGTTGCATGAATATTATAAGAAAATATAAGTAAAGGTTATTTATTATTGCATCGAATTACAAGATTTTTCTGTGGATGTTAAATTAATTGATAATTGGTTATACAAGATTTTTAAACTTTTCAAATTCCAATAATATAGGTGTGCAAACAGACACTGTGCTGCCAGCAAAATAAATTTTCAAGGCATAATCATATACTATACTAAAATAACAGGATGATCATATATCTGTGTTTATAACTCTAAGATACCCATGAACATGTCTTAACATGTAGCATGTCGGCTCATTATGAGAAGGTAACGAGTTTGAATCTTGTCTCAACACATCTTCTTAACTAAAGATTTTTTTAAAATGTTCATTAATACAGTAATATTCAGATTAGGGAAAATCCCTTGCCAAAAACAGGTGCAACTCATCACCATGCACAGTCAAAACTTCTAGGCAAAGGTTGTGCAATAAAAGAGTTGATTGTTTGTTGGGTTTTACTTAATCTTTTACCCCAGGTTGTTTGAACAGAAAAGAAGAAATATAATTCCTCCTTAGTTGTTGGACCTCATGTTAGAGTGTCGTGGACATCACCCTAAATCATAATTGATGAGAAAAGTAGAGCTACTCTATTAAATTAAAATATTTTCTAAACCTGTTAATTCTTAAAACATTGTAAAGTAAAGATTCATTGAGTCATCACCCTTGTTTATTGACAACTTCAAAGACCTGTAAAACAATGAAATTACCTATTTAAAAGCTGCCTTGTTATTGCTATAGATATAATAAGTACTATATTGTTATTGCTGCGCTACCTATAAATATATTTATCTAATTGTCCTTGTGTCTCATCCTATTATATAAAGTAGTATGTTTTTTATTGTCTGTAGCTTAAGATTTCAATTTACCACTGAACCAATTGAGTTCTCTCTTGCAAAGATAGTTTTATACTTTTTAGTATTTAAATTAACATCTTGGGTTGGTGTCAAGCTATTTTCTACTTTCCCTCCCTCCTCTTTACAGTGTTCCTAGAGGGGTGCAACCACTATCCTATAATATCAAATAAAATAACATGTTTAAATAAACTATGTTGATCACTCTAACTTTATGATAAAGTGGTAGGATATTTGTCTGTCTGTACCAGAGGATCTTGCTAACCGCTGAACCCCTATAGTTCACCCCTTTACATTACAGGGTAGCTTCCTACATGGCCTTCGAAGGTTAATAACTCTTTTAAGGATACCACAACCCTCTCAATTTATTTAAAAATCAAATTAAAAAAATCAGTTATCCAATTTAACTTCCCCCCTCCTCAAGTGCCCCTAGTGGCCTCTAGTAATATAAAAGAGTAAATTTTTAAGCTACCTATGGACAAGATTGTCAGTGGTAATATTAATTATGTCAAATATACATGATGTAAAAAAAAGTGCAACCTTTTATTTAAATCACGCAACTTCTAACCAAACAAATATAAAATTTATTGTTATAAAGTGGAATTAAAAGCCATTCTGTTCAAGAAAAAGGCATTAAATAAAAACAAGAACTATAATCCCAAAAATCTATATGAATCAAAACCACTTGCAAACAAAATTAATTATAGAGTAGTAGAAGTATTAAATATAAAACAAAAACCTTTTTTTAAATCTCTTATTTTCTCTATACATTAATAATAAGTACATGTTATATAATATATTATAATTGAAATAATTACAGTATATACAGCATAGATTAAGAAAATATTCAACTTTTTGTTTTGTTTGTATTCTTTAGGTATATATTCATGTAGATTATCATCCTTAATTTGATTGAGAGCTTCTTTAGGTTTACAAAATGTATCTATTTTGCCATCATGAACAACTATTGCAAACTTTGGTTGTGCTTTCCAGATTGCATCTCTGCTACGTGCTTCATATATATTTCTGACTAACTTACTCCAATTAAAATCTATGCTTGTCTCATTATCTGAATAATCTAAATTATTTCCCCAAGCTGCAAATTCATGTTTATGATCTATATTCTCATCAGTAAATACAATAATATTCCTTGCTTCATTGAAATAATATTCAGATTCAAGATTGATATTGATATAATTAATATGTCTTGGCTTGTTAACTAGATCTTCAATTTCGTACTCATCATGGTAGCTCCAAGATATTTCATCATATTTTCTAGAAATATTTCTCTTCAATTCTTTATAAAGCTCTTTGTTTTCTAATTCAATTTTCTCCCCAACTTGTTTCTTTCTTTCTTCTCTAGTTAAACTAAGAAACTTCTTTGTATTTGCCTTTCTAATTATATTCTTAGATATTCTTGAGTAAGTTACAATCACAATATCCTCATCCAACAGTTTGTACTTATCTAATATTGCCATAGTAATGGCACTAATATCATGTATATCTTTGTTGTGATAGTGATGACAATCTATAGCTTCTCTTTCATCATAAATAAAGTCATGTAAATTTTCATCTACAATTGCTCCAAATTTGTTTCCATTAGGAACTTTATGTCTTGAAATAAGAATCCCAAATGACATAGCTCTAAGTATCATATTTCTTGTCCAGTGATAAGCATCTCCTTCTTCTGAATAATCATCAATTATGATAATGTTCCTAGCTTGAGCACCCTGAAATTCCCAGTAATTTGTTACTAATATTCCTTCAGGTTTGTTCATATATGCTTTGAAGTCTGAGACAACTGGTCTAGTTGAGGAAAAGTGTTTCTTTAACAAATCAAACATTTTGTTGAAATATAAATTTGTTAATACAACTACACTTTCTTGTGGTTGAAGTGAGAAATATTTTTCTACTGCAGCAATGGCTATTAAGCCAGGTGATATATTATAAATATTATAATAGTAATAAATATGGCTACCAATGACATTATTGTCATGATGTTTTGAAGATATTTTACTCTCTAATGTTACTGTTATTGAATTGAAAGCTTCAGAAAACTTGTGTATTTGATAGCTTGTTCGCAAGTTCTTTGTTAGATTAAAACATAGAGCATTGTGATTCTTTATCATAGTTTCTATCCACTCTGAACTCTTTTTCATATAGTCATCATTAACTTTCATAGTCATGCAAATTGTTTTCACAGAGCCAGGAAATTCACAACTTCCACTTATCATTTCATCAATGAATAGGTGATCACAAAGATTATCTCTAAAGAATTGATTTATTGAATACAAAATTTCTTCAGTATTTTTAAATGACAATCTAGATATGCCAATAAGATCTCTAATAGTAATAACTCTTACATTAGGATAAGATTCAAACTCCACCTTAGCCATTTCATCCATAACAGATCTTGGGCTTATAAGACTCTTTTCTTCATCATAATATGTTATTGCTGTTAAATCAATGTAAAATATTTGATCTTCATGATTGTCAGTGGCACACTTTTTTGCCCTTTCCTTTAAGACATATGTTTTCCCAGTACCATAGTCGCCATCTATGATAAGGAACTTGGCTGTTGAGTGTACTGCTTGCAGTTGTTCATTGCTGAGCATGTATACTGGAACATTACTCTCTCCTGTTATTCCATCAGACCTTCCTGTCAATGCTTTCTCAACTTCTTTGCTAATGGTTAATTGATCAGATATCAATTGATTAAATTTACTTGATTCTTTAATGGATAGGTGATATATCAGTTCAGCAACAAGATTTTCATATGCTGTCTGATCATAACTATCGATCATATTGTGTTCAGATATCCACTTTAACCAAGGTGTTACACCATCAACATCTTGTAGAATGAATTGCTTACAGTTGCCACAAGGTATTTCTGCACCTTCAACAATCTCTAAATGAGGAACACATGCAGCCCTGACAAACACCCAATCTTTGGGAAGCATTCCTCCAAATAATTTCTGCATGAAAGAAAAGTGCTTTTTAGTTTGATCTGAAGCATTTTTCAGTAGTTTGGTTTTATCTCCTTTATCCTTAGGTCCAAGTTTGACCTCTATATTTATAATAGTGTTGTTTTCTGGAATAATAATTAGAGTATCCCATTCTGTTTTTGTTTCTTGAAGTCTGTAAGTAAAGTATTGATAGGTGTAAAATTTCTCTAGATCGCTGGAAGGACAATTATACAAGAATGTGTTTTCAATTTTGATTTTCTTATTTCCTCCTTGCTGTTTAAGTACCTGTAATATTAAATGTTTTATATCTAGAAAAATATATCAAAACAAAAGATATTTATGAAAAAGTAAATACTATTAATCTCCATCTTTAGATGAACTAGATTTATTTATAAAACACTCCTTTTTAAACAGCCAGCTTTTTGAATCTTCTAATTCAAGCTTATTTTCTTTCCATTTTAAATGTTCCTCTTTGCATAAATCTAGTTTTTCTTTGGGAATATTTTCAATGTCCAACAAATTCTTTATTCTTATCTCATGCTTGTTAAAATCTGCAGTTTGATCCTTTCCTCTAAACTCTTTTCCCTTCTGAACTAGTTGGTGAATACAATCTCCAGACTGAAATCCATTCATCACAAAACATGAAATCTTTGATTTTCTAGCAGCATTAACAATGTGGTGATGTAATAGTTCTTCATAGTATTTATCTAAAATTTGATCATCTTGAATCTTTTTTCCTTCTTTTCCTAAGACAGTTGGTTTCTTGGGTATTAGAAAATGAATAGGAATTGCAATAACCTTACTCTCTGAATCAAAATAATAATCAGCTACTTTCTGTTTTATCTCTTCAATCTTTTCTTTGACTAATATTCTTTTATTGTCTCCTGCAGGACCTTGAAAGTTTATACTCATATTACTTAATTCTTCAGCTAAATTTGATGTTTGAGAATCTTGTGATTTCAATGGGAAAACTCCAAATTGAAGTCCACATGCAATTGTACGCATGGAAGGATTTGTAGACCCCATCTCAACTTCATTCTAAATGTATCATGTGTTATGTGATAATTTTACTGCTGTTTTTCCTAGTAATAGAATCTTTAATGAATGAAGCATCTTGAAAATGGTAACAGATTTTTTACAAAATTGAAATATGTAAGACACATTTAAGTTCAAAAATGATAAATTTTGGACAGAAGAGTTATGCAAAGTTTCCTAGAGACTTTGAGGATAAGGGCCTGCAAGATCGTAAATGGATTTTAAAATTGTAATATGCATCTATGCTTAAGAATATCTTTCTAGGTAGTAATGTTTAGGGATATTTTTGTTTTCTTACAACTTTGAATGTTTTTTAGTAACTGAAATATTTTTTTATAATTTTCAAGACTAATACCAAATTTTAGGCACTACAAAAATAGGGAATACATACCTTTTTAGTATCACTACCAGGACCTGCACAACCTGTGTTCTCATCCATTTCAGTTCCACTGCTTAGTTCCTCCATTTCTAAATAATAATTTGTAAAATTATAGTTTGAAAAAAAGGATTTTTTAATCTTTCTCTATAATTAACACTGTAATGTTCAATAAAACCATTTCAAAATCTTTGATTACTCTAGCAAACTATGTTTTTTTACTATTTCTTTATCTCTTTCTAAATTGACTTGCTTTCCCCCATAGAAGATAAAGTTCTTTCCAAGAAGCGTAGAAAGGTTCACTTTAAAGAAGATTTAAATTCAAGCATATAGTGGATTCTTTTGTTGCTATCAGACATAGATAAGTTTTCTTTGGGAAAAAGTTGTAATACTGTGAAAAGACTCGCCTCAACCAAATATACAGCTATCTCATTGCAAACAAGTTTATTCTTGGCAGGAGTAGTAACAGCATTCCCAGCTGTTGTTGTGGTAGCCAATGAAACTGGAGGATCTGCTAGTTTATGTATTTGTTGCACTGTCACCAGTTTTGTAAACACCACTCTCGTCAACAGAATTGCCTAAAATTGAAGGAGTTTTACTACAATATTTTGATCCAATTATATGAAGTAGTAAGGTTTGTTCTTGTCTTGTTGTCTATAAAAGTATTTTTGTGTTATGTTATAATCATGTTTATATTTCTCATGATATAGATAAAACAAATAAAGTTGAATATAAAAGGAGTTGCATGTTAGAAACACAATAATGAAGGGGGAATTTACAAAGAATTACATGATTCCATAATAATTGGCAGTTCATTTTAATTTCAAAGCCATTTCTACATTTTTAGGAATTATCCATATCATTATGGATGGACACAGAAAGCCAAGTTTACCAGACAAAAGAAGTTGTGGAGTAGATGCATTTTATAATCGCTTTTCAAAAGAATATAGAAAATAGACATAAATAGAGGACATATATTAGATATGGAGTAGCTGTGCCAATATTAATTATGAATTATTAAAACTTACATTCACCACGCAGAAGATAACATCAAGGCCAAGTTATTCTTTAGGAGCAAAGCTTCGTGTAAACTAAATTGATAAATAAATCTATCAATAAATATAATGGCTTTACTAAGTGTTGCCCCCCCAACCCATAGACGTCCAAGGGGGGGGGGGGGGGTAATGGGGCGATTACCCATTTTTAATACTAAATTTTTTATAAAATTTAAATTACCCCCCCCCCAAAAAAATTTTATCCCGGGGGTAAATTTTGGGGGGGGGTAAACAAATTTTACCCCTGCCAACAGATTTCAGTAATTACCCCCCCCAAGCAAATTTTACCCCCGGGGTAAAAATTTTTGGGGGGGGGGGTAAAAAAAATTTGCAGCGCGCTTCGCGCGCCATTTTACCCCCCCAAAAATAAAAAGCTTGGACGCCCATGCCCCAACCTATAGGTTTTGTGATTTTTTTCCAAATTAATTTTGTTGGTGCTTTAAGCTGCATTTGTTTGTTTTTTACTTTATTTCAGATTAGGTTAGATTGGATACTTGGTACAACTCATGGGTAGGGCTTTTCACTGGAACCCCACTCAAATATATATTTATTTAAACAAAAGGGGGGGGGGTATATGTGTTAAAATTGAACTTTAGATGAAAGCACTAATATACTTTTGAAATATTTTTTATACTAGTTATTTATTGCATCGTATTATAAACAACTTTCCGCAGATATTAGAATGAAATATTTAAACCAGTTTTGTTAGGCGCGACTAGCCAAAGTCCCTGGCTAACAAAACTGATTAAAATTATGATTTTTATTTTAGTATTAGTATTGGTGGAAAAATGTTTGTAATACAATGCTATATATGATTTTTCAGTATGGCTGATACTGGTTGTAATCCAACGGATAATTAGAGAATTGGTCTGACATACGTGACTTATAGAGTAGCTGAGTTATATAATTTTATTTCTTACCTTCAGAAGATAACACCAAGGTCAGAATTATTTCTATAATGCAAGGCTTCTCTATATATAACTAAACAAAAGATCCGTCTATTAATAATTACATCATAAGTATCTATAATCTTATTTGGGTTTATTTGTATGAGCCTTGGTAAGTATTTTGAATTCTTCAATATTATTTATTGTCAGATTTAGAAATTCAACTATTAAATTTGGGGGGGGGGGGTTGAATTTAGAGGAAAGGACAAACATAACCTATTTAACAAGTAGCTGCGCTACTTATGAAAATGAATAATTTTACTGCTTACCTAAGCATAAAAGATAGTACACAGGCCAAGTTCTGCTTAGTAACAAAGCTTCTCTATAACTAATATTAAAAACATATCCATTAATAATTACACTCAGTGTATCTAATCTTTTTTCTCGATTTTTAGTGATTTCTCTTGGGAGGATAATAAAACCCTCCCCCAAAATAGTTATAAACCTTTCCGGGACCTTTTAAAAGCTACCCTGTTAAGGAGAGCTAGATCGGTTCAGCAGTTAGCGAGATCCTTCAGAACAAACATACAAAAACACAGACAAACATCCTGTTACTTTATTATGTGGATGTTAGATTTCGAAATTCAAAGGACAAGTTATTCCTTGGCAGCAAAGGTTCTCTACAACTAAATTAATAAGTATGTGATAAATAGATATACTTTCTTCATTACTAGCGGAGCCCCTTGAAGCCTCTATTGTCACTTTAAATGTTTCGTTCAAGTATCTAAGTAAAATTTTTTTATTTTTTTAGTGATTTCTCGTTGGAGGGTGGTGATACCCTACCCCCAAAATAGTTATTAACCTTCCCAGGACCTATGAGAAGCTACCCTGTTAAGGAGAACCCGATCGGTTCAGCAGTTAGCGAGATCCTTTGGTACAAACACAGAGATAAACAGACATCCTGTTACTTTATAATCTTCAATATATGTTTCTTATAAAATATTTACCTATATAATAAGTAATTTTTTTGTAAAACAAGTCCTAAACTAAAAATAATAAATATATATATGTACATTGTACTGTACATATTACCTTTTATTGATGAAAGTTATGAAAAATTAAAACGGAAAAGAAATAATAAGAGAAAGATGAACTTTTAACAAGGATGACTTAATATCCATGAAAGCAAAGCTCTCAAACGGTATGAACAAACAGGTTAGGTTAACTCTTATAGAGTTACATAACTGAATTTACAATATGAAAATATAAAAGTTTTGACAAAATTATACGTATATTTGTTGCAAAACTTCTTAAATACAGAATTCTGTTTAAGGACATACTGACATTTTTAAGAATTGATTATAGAGATGCTTCGCTTGTAATATTGTACCTTATTGTAATATGAATCAGTACTTCAAAAATCAGGTCAATCGGATGATTATAACACATAAAAATCAACATGTTCAAAATGGACGTACGGACGTTCTGGTAACGATTATAGAGTTGATACGCTTTCTAAATCATACCTACCTACTGCAGGAATTATCATTGAAAATTTGGACTCGATAGGACAATTATAACTTGCCTAGATGAACGAAAAAAGCTATCCTTAACGTTTAGTCGTACAGACGGACGGACGGACAGACCCTTATTATAGAAAAGCTTCGCTTTTAAACATAAATAATTTTACTGCTTACCTTCACCACTTAAAAGAGGCAATTATTTCCCTTGGAGGGAAAGCTACTCAGCAACTAGGAGGGAGAGCTACTCAGCAACTAGGAGGGAGAGCTACTCAGCAACTAGGAGGGAGAGCTACTCAGCAACTAAATTAATATTTACAACAGTAAGTTTATGTTCAGTTTTCTTTATAACTATAAATTAATATTTTAACACTCTACAAGGTTTATTGTTCGTTTTATGTATGTTGTCATCCTTGTTTCAGGTTATCTTATTTAAAGATTTTTAGTATAATCCCTTGCACCTACAAGTGGAGCATAAAAATGCCCCTCCTTTTTCAACTTTTAAAAAGCGTTTCTATCTCTAACCCTGCAGGGCACTGGGCTTTCATAAACCCTAAAACAATTGTTTGTGATCTACTTTTAGATATAAACATTTACTTCGTTTATTTATGGACGAGGGGTAGCCGGACAAAGTGTCCAAAAAAATCAGCCATGTGACGTTATAAAAATGAGGGAGATGAGATGAGAAATTGGAAAGAAAACCCCTAAAACAGAGATGGATAATCCCTCATTTTTGTGACGTCACATGCTGGGGCGTCCAAGGTTTTTCATTTGGGGGGGGGGGGGGGGGGGGGGGTAAAAATTTAAAAATAAATATTTTTGGGGTGCCTATGGCAAAAGCCAAGCTTTTTTATTTGGGGAGGGGGGGGAAATCACCCCTTTATCCCTCCCCCCCCCCCAATAGACGTCCTTGGTCACATGGCTGATTTTTGAGACACTTTGTCCCACTACGTCGAGGGTGGGGGCCCGGGGGGGGGGGGAATACTTTCAATGTAAAATTTCGACATATAATTTTTTGAGGGGTTGGTATTCATTGCCGCCCCCCCCCCCCCCCCCAGAAAAAAATAGATAAATAAACTTTCCCTGGACATTCAGCATCATTGTAAAGGAGAACAATATCAGTCAAGATTCTTAGCTACACACACAGACAGAGAGATATCCTGTTACTTTTATATAAGGATATTAACGATAAGGACTAGCGGCTTCGCCCTCTACAGGCCTCTCGTGGCACTTCAGGAGGGGGGAGTTGAATCCCAGAACCCATTTTTTAAAATTAAGTTTTTTAGAAAAGTAAAAAAAATTGGGGGGGGGAGAGGAGGGGGTCCAATCCTATTTTTTTTGGAGGAGGTTAATTTTATTCTATGGGCGATTTTTCTTGGGAGGGTGATGGTACACACCTCGAAAATAATTATAAACATTCCCGGGACCTATGAGAAGCTACCCTGTTAAGGAGAACCCGATCATTTCAGCGATTAGCGAGATCCCTCGGTACAAACAAACAAACAAACAAACAGACAGACATCGTTCTACTTTTATATAAGGATAATCTTATGTAATCGTTTAAATATTTACCTTTCAAAAAAATATATGAATTATTACACAGGCTGTATAATGTTATGGACCAGTAAGAGAAACAACTAAAATATATCCCTTCCTTATCTTTCAGTTTATTTTTTAATAGGACGTGGCAGTTGCGCATTCATCCACCTGGATGTGGCTGCAGCTAGCACAAAAATTAGCTGCCTTACTGTTGCTGGGGCACAAATTGAAGAAAGGCCTTTATTTTTAATAGCAGCCAAGTAACATTTCCCCAAATCATGAAATAGGAATAAATAAGTGAAAAGGGTTAGTCACATATTAATAACTAGTCTATAGGGGCTTTGCCACAATAGGTTTGATCAAACCAATTTTTCGTATTTTAGATTTAAAAGAAATTTTCTTTTTTTAATTTCTTTGGGAGGGGAGAAATTTTTTTTGTTTTGGGGGGGGGGGAGAAGTCGACCCCACTATTTTAATTTTAGTTTTTAAAAGAAATTATTTTTTTTTTTGGGGGGGGGTATTATTCATTTTTTGGGGGGTTGGGGGTAGTTATAAGCCTTCCCGTGACTTATGAGAAGCTACCCTGTAAAGGAGAACCCGTTCGGTTCAGCGGTTAGCGAGATCCTTCGCTACAAACAGACAAACATCGTTCTACTTTGTATTATAGATAAGAGAAATCTTAACAAAACAAAATCCAATTTTTAAATTTCTTTTTCCAAACCTTTTAATAAATACCAATAAACACAAAATCAGTTATAAATAACTTTACTGCTAAAATATTTTATGTTCGGGGTTTCTATAATCGAATTAGTTTTTCAGTCCTTGGATATTGTTTTAAACCTATATATTCATTGAATACTAAAAATAGTTTATAAATAATTTTTTGGATCATGGAAAGAAAACGAAGTTGCGGGTTTTGTTGTATTTTAACAGTAGCGTTTCTCCTATTTCTAGCCCCTGCGGGGGGCTTTAGCACTGCGGGGCATATTTTCTAACCCTGCGAGGCATTCATTAACATTTACTTAGCCTAACCTAACCTAAAATATCCTTTTAAGAGCTACTGAGAAAATACGATGAAACCCGCAACTTTGTTTTATTTCCAGGACCAAATTTTTTGTAATGTAATTTAATTATCATTTATAAATGTTGATATTAAATGTATATATGTTGTTTTGTTGAATTTCAATATGATATTTTACATCATTCAATTCCATTAAATTTGTGAAGAACAGTCTATATTTCTTATTTTAAATAAACTCTATGACGAGTAACATATGTCCATAGGTAGCTAAGCCATTACAGTTAACAAAGTTTAGAGAGAAAGAAAGAGATGGAGTGAGAGAGAGAGAGAGAAAGAGAGAGAGAGAGAGAGAGAGAGAGAGAGAATGAGAAAAATAGAAAGATAGAAAAAAAAACAAAAGACAGAGAAAAAAAATAGACTTAAAGAGATAAAAGAAGAAAGAGAGGGAAAATAAAGAGAGATTGAGAAAGAGAGAAAAGAAAAAGACAGATAAATAAATATATAGAAAGAGAGGAAGAGAGGGAGTGAGAGAGAAAAATAGAAAGAGAGAAAGAAAAATTAAAGAGATAGAAGAAGACAGAGAAAGAAAGAGATAAAGTAAGAAAGAGAGTAAGAGAGAGAAAAGAGACAGAGAAAGAAACAGAGAAAAAAAGAGAGAGAAGATAAAGAGAAAGAAACAGAGAAAGTAAGAGAGAGAGAGAGAGATAAAGGTAGAGAGAGAAAATAGAGAAAGAGAAGATAGGGAAAGAGAGACAGAAAGCGAGAAAAGAAAGAGTTATGAAAGAGAGAGCGCGCGCGAGAGAGAGAAGAGCGAAAAATAGAGAGAGAGAGAGAGAATGAAAGAAAAAAGTATATAAAAACTAAAGAGTAGTTGTGCTTAAAAAAACAGCTTATCTGCTTATATAAAGATAATTCAAAACAAAATTTTCCTCTGGATTTGATTCATATCCAGTGGATAGAAACCAGTTCTTTATTATTTCCGCATCCGCGGCCAACTGACTATGGAACCATAATTACAACCTTGGTTGAATAATATGTATTTAGAACATAAAATATTTTTGCACTTTCACAAAAAGTACCTTCTTGAACACTGACCCCCCCCCCCCCACCCATCCCACCTTTTTAGTAGCAAAGCTACTCTAAAATTTGAAATGTCCGTCTGAAACGTTTAGGGGAAAACGTGATTTTTCGGCTCCTTTTTAAGATAGACGGCTGAAATTTCAGGGATTGAATAAGTTTACATTTGACATATTTCCATTAAGATATACTAATCGGTTGTGATGCTAAATCGATTCCTAGATTTCCACAATAAAAAATCATAAAATATACAAAATATTTTTTTCTTATCCTACATATGACGACTTTTAAAGTTGTGTTGCAATAACAATAAAAAAAAAATAAGGAAGGCAATTCTTTTTTATAGGGGGTGAGCATTATAAACAGCTTTTCGCAGAAATAAAAATATTTATAAACCTTTCCTGGACTTATCAGAAGCTACATTGTAAGAAGTAAGGAGAACCATATCGGTCCAGCGGTTTGCTACAGAAAAAAACCTTACTATTTACATATGACGACTTTTAAGGTTGTTGTAGTAACAATGATGGTATTATCCTCATAGAATTTTTTTTTCAATATTGAAAATTTGAGTAACCCCCCCTCCCCCCCCCCCCCCCCCCCCCCCCCGACAGCGAACTATGAACTCTGGCCGCAGCGCTCGGCCCCCTTGCCTGCCTAGCCGCAGCGCTCGGCTCCCTAGCCTAAAACCTAACCTAACCTAAAAGAGTTGTTCGTCGGTAGTCGGGGGGGGGGGGGGGGGGGGGGGTACAAAATTGAAAAAAAAAATTCTAAGAGGATAACGCCACAATGATAAAAAAAGGGATGAAAACATCCATAAAAAGCGAAGCTCTGAAATGTTTAAGGACATGCTTACATTTTGAGGACTTGATTATAGAGATGCTTTGCTTATCATATTGTACTTTCTGTTGTTCCAGGAATCAGTATACCAAAAATCAGAACAATCGGATAATTGATCAAATGAATATTTGTTGTTAAAAAAGTAAAAAATCAACATGTTTAAAATGAACGTACGGACATTCTGGTAATGATTATAGAGTTGCTACGCTTTCTAAATCGTACCTAACTACTGCAGGAATCATCATGCAAAGTTTGAAACCGATAGGAAAATTCTAACTTGCCTAAATTAACGAAAAAAGCTATCCGTTACGTATGGACGGACATACCTAATTCTAGAAAAGCTTCGCTTTTAAAAACAGCCAGTTGTAGTTCTGCCGGTTGTAAATGATGATACACTAAATATACACTTTTGTAGATTAACTTGAGGGGTTGAAACGTTTTGACACTCAACTTAATAATCAACCAATCAAAATTAATTCAATGTTGTTAAGTCAACGAATATAAGAAAATGTTATTATGGAACTTTGGGGACTAGTGTCATAAACAGCCCAATGTCCCCTTTCTCTCTATGTTTATAGTCGGTCCATAAAAATATGACGTCATACAATACAAATGACCAATGCTAGGCAAATATAAAATCTAAATTACCAATAGCAAGTATATATTTTAATTGACCAATATGGTAGGCCAGTAGGCGTCATTTTTTATAGTCACTATAATGGGGTTTCCAAGGTTTTTGATTTCACCAAGGCGTTTTATAAACATGGTTAATTCAGAAAAAATAGTTAGTCATTTTTAGGATTCTTTTTAAAAGCAAATCTTTTCTATTTTCAGGATTGATCCATCCGTACGTCCGTCTGCCCAGAACGAATAGCTTTGTAGCGAAGGATCTCGCTAACCGCTGAACCGATCGGGTTCTCCTTTACAGGGTAGCTTCGCATAGGTCCCATGAAGGTTTATAACTATTTTCTTGAACTAAAATTAAAAATGAAGGGGGGCCCCCCAAAAAAAAAATTTCGCCCCCCCCAAATTTTTTTATTACTTTTTCTTTGAATTCTAAAATAAGAAATTGGGTTATTAAATTCGACTCTCTCCTCCTCAAGTGCCCCTAGAGGTCTCTAGGGGCGTAGCCGCTAGTTAAAAATAAAGCATCTCTAAAAATGTAAGTATTTCCTTAAACATTATCCTGTATTTAGTCAGTTTTTAACTAATTTATTTCGACTTTTACATTTATATTCTAATTAATCAGATCTGACAATCTACAAGTGTTAACGTTTGTTTGTCCTAACTTTTCAGAGCTTTGTTTTTATGGATGTTGTCATCTTTGTTAATTTTTAAAGTTTAATGATCATATTAAAATGTCTAAGATTGATTAGAAAATATTAAGTAGACTTTGTTTTAAAAGATGAAGTGTCTAAATTGAATTGAGTGATAGCGAATTAGATATTTTGTAATATATGTGTAAATGTTTATTTCAATGTATCTAGGTACTAGCGGCTACGCCCCTAGAGGCCTCTTGGGGCATTTGAGGAGGGAAGTGTCGAATTTGATAACCCAATTTATTATTTTAGATTTTCAAAGAAAAAGTTATAAAAAAAATGGGGAGGGGATTTTTTTCTAAGGGCGATTTCTCTTAGGAGGGTAGTGGTACCCTCCCCCAAAATAGTTAAAAACCTTCCCGGGACCTATGAAAAGCTACCCTGTTAAGAAGAACCCGATCAAGTCAGCAGTTAGCGAGATCATTCTGTACAAACAAACACACATCCTGCTACTTTATTATAAGGATTTCCAATTTCTTTATAAATACACTGATAAAATCAGATAGAGAGAGGGGACAATGGAATGTCCCCAAAGTTTTAAAAATGTTTTTGTATTCGTTGGCTAAACAACTTTGGGGACTTTTTCAGTTAATTGAGTTGATTGTTCGAACATTTAAATTAATAATTTGGAGTAATTTTGTGTATCATCATTATGGATGTACATCATTTTTTCGGACATTGTCTTATCCCTTTAGATCCCTGGATAATATCTTTATCAGCAAATTGTCGTTTCACTGTTAGTTAGGTATGTTTACAGTTTCACTGTTAGTTAGGTATGTTTACAGTTTCACTGTTAGTTAGGTATGTTTACAGTTTCACTGTTAGTTAGGTATGTTTACAGTTTCACTGTTAGTTAGGTATGTTTACAGTTTCACTGTTAGTTAGGTATGTTTACAGTTTCACTGTTAGTTAGGTATGTTTACAGTTTCACTGTTAGTTAGGTATGTTTACAGTTTCACTGTTAGTTAGGTATGTTTACAGTTTCACTGTTAGTTAGGTATGTTTACAGTTTCACTGTTAGTTAGGTATGTTTACAGTTTCACTGTTAGTTAGGTATGTTTACAGTTTCACTGTTAGTTAGGTATGTTTACAGTTTCACTGTAAGTTAGGTATGTTTACAGTTTCACTGTTAGTTAGGTATGTTTACAGTTTCACTGTTAGTTAGGTATGTTTACAGTTTCACTGTTAGTTAGGTATGTTTACAGTTTCACTGTTAGTTAGGTATGTTTACAGTTTCACTGTTAGTTAGGTATGTTTACAGTTTCACTGTTAGTTAGGTATGTTTACAGTTTCACTGTTAGTTAGGTATGTTTACAGTTTCACTGTTAGTTAGGTATGTTTACAGTTTCACTGTTAGTTAGGTATGTTTACAGTTTCACTGTTAGTTAGGCATGTTTACAGTTTTAAATCGCATGGTATTATAGACAGCTGTCCGCGGATATTAAAATGAATAGTTTTGTTACCCCTGATGTTCCAAAGGTTTTAATAACTATTCATTTAATATCCGCGGAAAATTGTCATTATTTAATATGATGTGGTATAAGATTGTTTTCAGTATGGCTGAGAACTGGTTCTTCACCAGCGGACATTAATCGGTTTCAAAGCCATATATACTGGAAAGATGATTACTGTGATAATAAGGTATTATTTTAACAAGCCTAACACCTCTACAATGTTTTAACAACAAAATGTAAATGATATTATTAATATTTATAATTGTACTCTTATTAAACCGATTGTTGAAATGATGATTCCTATATCTTTTTGGCATAATGTTATAAGTAAACCAAATATACACCATTATAATAATTAACAGGATTTGTGTGTGTGTGTGTGTGTGTGTGTGTGCCGAAGGATCTCGCTAACCACTACACCTTTATTGAACTTTTTTGGGGGGGTAACAAGCGAAATAAATCTAAAATAATTTTACTATGTATTGCCCCCCAATGACAGCTGAAAAATACGTATAGGTTTCGTGATTTTTCCGAATTAATTTCATTGTTGAAGCTGGTTCGTTTGTCCTTCCTTCTTATTTTATATGTTTCATATTTTGAAAACTAAAACCATAATATAAAGTATTAGGGTGTTTGTCTGTTTGTTTGCTAACCACTGAACCGATATAGTAATCCTATACAAGATAGCTTCTTATATGTCCTGGGAAAGTTTATAACAATAACCCCCCCACAAAAAAAAAAAATGTTTAAACTTAAATTTACAATGGTTGGGGTTGGTTGACCCCCCCCCCCCTAAAAGAAAAAAAATTAAATCTAACAAACAAAATCTAATTCAACACCCACTTCCTAAAGTGCCCCTAGAGGCTAAACATCTAAAAAAAAAAGAAGCTACCTACGGACAAGAGTGTCAGTAAAAACAATTAGTAGAACTATAATCCCTAAAATCAAAACCACTTGCAAACAAAATAAATTATAGAGTAGTGGAAGTCATAAATATAGAGAAGAAAAAAAAAGATATTTTTAAGCTCTTATTTTTCCCTAATATACATGGTGCATTATTTGCCAAATGTACCACTTTTCTGCACTACCTCTCCGATTTTGTTAATACTCTATATTTTGGTCCGTTGGGCCATTCAAGGATGCTGGATGGCCAAAAAAAAGTTTCAGAGTCCCTGGATGTCTAGATATCTAGCTATCTATGAAGGTAGGTAACAAAAATGTAAAAAACACCCATTTTTTCACAATTTTAAAAATTAATTTTTTCATCAATCTTACATCCAATCTATACATTTTATACACCAAAATGATCGTTTATTCATGTAAAAAGCGCACATAATGCTATTTTGGCCAAAACTCTAATTTTACAGGGTGTCCAACAAAAAGTGTATTTTGGATATCTAGCGTAATACCCAAAATACCTGTCCGAAAAAAATCATTTTTTTTGGCTTAAATCCTGTGTTTTATCTGTGTGCATATGTGGTATATAACGGTTCGGACCACCCGGGACTATAAGGTTGTCAAATTTCACTTTGGGACACCCTGTAAATGTGATTTTTGCGTCTGTAGAGCTAAAACTTGGACCAAATTGGCTATTTTTTTCAAATTACTCTAATATGTGTCTTAGTATGTCTGGCCATAGTGTTTTCTGACCAGATCAATATTTTCATATTTTTGGGACACCCTGTATTTTCAAAAAAAGAGAAAAAAAATTTTTGTTTTTTTTTAAATTTTTTTTCTATTTTTAAGTTACTTAAAACTGTCATATAGATACAGATTTTGACTAATAACAATAATATTTGCCTATTTTACAATTTTTTACACTTTTGGGACACCCTGTGCATGTTTTTGAAAAATGATGGTTTTTGCCCATTTTTGGGGAGAAGGAGTCGTTTTAGGGCCATAGACTATTTCTTCATATTTGTAGAACTTTTCAAGACACATCATTTGTTATTTATGCAAAAACCGCAAAAACCGAACCGTTTTGCCGTTATTCACCGCCAAAGGCGGATTTTTTTTACGTTTTTGCCGTTCCCGAGGTTCTAATGGGCATTTGTGGTAAGAAAACGTTGATTTATCAAGATCCCTCTAAAATACTTTTATTTAGGTAATTTAATTTACTAAATTTCATATTAAGTAAAATTTTTTGTGCAGCTAACCGTTTTTCGTCGAGATGGATTTCAATTGTTAAAACAAGAAAATTAAGTGAATATAACATAAATAATTGCTATAACACAAGTGATAAAAGAAACATAAATCATGTGCATTTGAAATTCCTTTTGACAAAAATCAGTTGAATATACAAAAAAATTTAATTCACATGAAATTTAGTAAATTAAAATGCCTAAATAAAAGTATTTCACAGTTATCTTGATAAATCAACGTCTTCTTACCACAAATGCCCATTAGAACCTCGGGAACGGCAAAAAACGTAAAAAATTCTGCCTTTGGTGGTGAATAACGGCAAAACGGTTCGGTTTTTGCGGTTTTTGCATAAATAACAAATGATGTGTCTTGAAAAGTTCTACAAATATGAAGAAATAGTCTATGGCCCTAAAACGACTCCTTCTCCCCAAAAATGGGCAAAAACCATCATTTTTCAAAAACATGCACAGGGTGTCCCAAAAGTGTAAAAAATTGTAAAATAGGCAAATATTATTGTTATTAGTCAAAATCTGTATCTATATGACAGTTTTAAGTAACTTAAAAATAGAAAAAAAATTTAAAAAAAAACAAAAATTTTTTTTCTCTTTTTTTGAAAATACAGGGTGTCCCAAAAATATGAAAATATTGATCTGGTCAGAAAACACTATGGCCAGACATACTAAGACACATATTAGAGTAATTTGAAAAAAATAGCCAATTTGGTCCAAGTTTTAGCTCTACAGACGCAAAAATCACATTTACAGGGTGTCCCAAAGTGAAATTTGACAACCTTATAGTCCCGGGTGGTCCGAACCGTTATATACCACATATGCACACAGATAAAACACAGGATTTAAGCCAAAAAAAATGATTTTTTTCGGACAGGTATTTTGGGTATTACGCTAGATATCCAAAATACACTTTTTGTTGGACACCCTGTAAAATTAGAGTTTTGGCCAAAATAGCATTATGTGCGCTTTTTACATGAATAAACGATCATTTTGGTGTATAAAATGTATAGATTGGATGTAAGATTGATGAAAAAATTAATTTTTAAAATTGTGAAAAAATGGGTGTTTTTTACATTTTTGTTACCTACCTTCATAGATAGCTAGATATCTAGACATCCAGGGACTCTGAAACTTTTTTTTGGCCATCCAGCATCCTTGAATGGCCCAACGGACCAAAATATAGAGTATTAACAAAATCGGAGAGGTAGTGCAGAAAAGTGGTACATTTGGCAAATAATGCACCACATATTACATTATACATTATGATTAAAAAATTACAGTATATACAAATTTTTCAGGAATATAAGTAGAGTTGGTATTTAAGAATACTACTGTTTTTTTGCGTTTTCTTATTGATTTGGAAGGTTGTTGCCTTTTTCTACTTCTTTAGTTTGCTCCAAATAGTCAACTTTATCCTCTAGTTCAGAAATCTTGTTTTTCTGCTGATTAAGGATGATAACATTTTCAACAGCATCAGTCTCCAGCTTTTGTATCCTTTCAGTAAGTAATTTTAGGGAGCTTTCAGTGTCAGTTCTGAACTTTGACTGAGCACTTATCTCTTTACTAACAGTTTCAGACAGTTTTTTAATATCTGCCCTTAAATCTGACAGGAGAGAGTTATTCTCCTTTACTCGATCTTCCAAAGTTATTTTAGTCATGTGTTCATGTAGGTTATCATCCTGTATTAGATTGAGAGCTTCTTTAGATTGACTAAATGTATCTATTTTCCCATCATGAACAACTATTGCAAACTTTGGTTGTGATTCCAAGATTATATCTCTGCTACGTGCTTCACTTCTATTTCTGTAACTCTTACTCCAATTAACATTTATGCTTGTCTCATTATCTGAATATTGTAAAGTTCCCCAAGCTGCAAATTCATGTTTGTAATCTATATTTTCATCAGCAAACACAATAAAATGCATACCTTCATTGATAAAAAATTCTGATGCATGATAAAGATTGATATAATTAATATGTCTTGGCTTATTTAATAGATCTTTAATTTCAATCTCATCATGGTAGCTCCAAGATATTTCATCATATTTTCTAGAAATATTTCTCTTCAATTCTTCATAAAGCTTTTTGTTTTCTAATTCTATTTTCTCCCTAACTTGTTTCTTTCTTTCTTTTATAGTTAAACTAAGAAACTTCTTTGTATTCGCTTCTTTCATAATATTCTTAGAAATTCTGTGGTAAGTTACAATCACAATACCCTCATCCTTGTCCAATAGTTTGTACTTATCTAATATTGCCATAGTAATGTCACTAATATCATGTTTTTCTTTGTTGTGATAGTGATGACAATCTATAGCTTTTCTATCAGCATAAATAAAGTCATGTAAATTTTCATCTACAATAGCGCCAAATTTGTTTCCTGTGGGAATATAATATGAAACAATAATCGCAAATGACATTGCTCTAAGTATCATATTTCGTAAAAAGACATTACTATATGCTTCTGCTACTAAATCATCAATTATGATAATGTTCCTAGCCTGAGCACCCTGGAATTCCCAGAAATTTGTTACTAATATTCCTTCAGGTTTGTTCATAAATGCTTTGAAGTCTGACACAACTGGTCTAGTTGAGGAAAAGTGTTTGTGTAACAAATTAAACATTGAGTTGTATAATAAATCTGATAATACAACTACACCTTCCTTAGGTTGAAATGAGAAATATTTTTTTACTGCAGCAATGGCTAATAAACCAGGTGATATTCTATGAATATTATGATAGTAGTAAATATGGCTACCAATGACATTATTGTCAGGAAGCTTAGGAGGTGTTTTTGAATTAAAAGCTTCAGAAATCTTGTATATTAGTTGGCTGTTTCGTAAGTTCTTTGTTAGATTTAAACATAGAGCATTGTGATTCTTTATCATAGTTTCTATCCACTCTGATCTCTCTTTCATATTTTTCTTAAAGTTATCATCTACTTTCATAGTCATGCAAATTGTTTTCACAGAGCCAGGAAATTGACAACTTCCACTTATCATTTCATCAATGAATAAGTGATCACAATGATTATCTCTTAGGAAGCTATTTAAAGAATTTATTATTTCGTTTCTTTTTATGCTTACAAGTTCATCAATATCAAAGAGACTTTTCATTGTAATAACTCTTATATTAGGATAAGATTCAAACTCCACTTTAGCCATTTCATCCATAACAGATGTTGGGTTTGTATAAGTTTCTTCTTCATTCAAATTTGTTATTGCTGTTAAATCAATGTAAAATGTTATATCTTCATGATTGTCTGTGGCACACTTTTTTGCTCTTTCTTTTAAAACATATGTTTTCCCAGTACCATAGTCGCCATCTATGATAAGGAACTTGGCTGTTGATTTAACTGCTTGCAGTTGTTCATTGTTGAGCATGTACACAGGAACATTATTCTCTATTGATATTCCATCAGACTTTCCTGTCAATGCTTTCTCAACTTTTTTGCTAATGGTTAATGGATCAGATATTAATTGATTAAACCTACTTGACTCTTTAATAGAAATGTGGTATATAAGTTCAGCAACTAGATCCTCATATACTGTTTGATCATGATTATCAGATGTAAAAAGTTTGTGGTCAAATATCTGATTCAACCAAGGTGTTACATCATTAACATCTTGTAGAATAAATTGCTGACAGTTGATACAAGGTATTTCTGCACCTTTAACAATCTCTAAATAAGGAACACATGCAGCCCTAACAAACATCCAATCTTTAGATAGCATTCCTCTAAATAATTTCTGCATGAATGAAAAGTGCTGTTTAGTTTGATCTGAAGCATTTTCAAGTAGTTTGAGTTTATCTCCTTGATCTTTAGGTCCAAGTTTTACCTCTATATTTATAATAGCTCTATGTTCTGGAATAATGATTAGAGAATCCCATTCTGTTTTTGATTCTTGTAGACTGTAGTTATAGTATTGATAGGTATAAAATTTCTCTAGATCGCTGGTAGGAAGCTTAAACAAGAATGGGTTTTCAATTTTGTTTTTCTTATTGCCTCCATGCTCTTTATGCACCTATAATATTAAATGTTTTATATTTTGTATGCATATTCATTGAGTAATTCTAATTTATAGCATGAAAAAATATCATAACAAGATATATTAATAAAAAGGTAACTGCTCCCCACCCTTGCATTGTCTATAAAACATTCCTTTCTAAACAGCCAGCTCTTTGCATCTTTAAATTCAAGCTTGTTTTCTTTCCATTTTAAATGTTCTTCTATGCATAGATTTAGTTTTTCCTTGGGAATATCTTCAATGTCCAACAACTTCTTTATTCTTATCTCATGCTCATTAAAATCTGCAGTTTGATCTTTTCCTCTGGTGTCTTTTCCCTTCTTAACTAGTTGCTGAATGCAATCTCCAGATTGGAAGCTATTCATAATGAAAGCTTTCCACTTTGATTTTCTTGCAGTATTGACGAGCTCATGATGTAAATATTCTTCAAGATATTTATCCAAAATCTGAGAATCTTGTTTTTCCTTCCCCTCTTTTCCTAACACTGTTGGATTCTTGGGTGTTAGAAAATGATTTGGAATAGCTATAACCTTACACTCTGAATCATAATAATAATCAGCTACTTTGTGTTTTATCTCTCCAATCTTTTCTTGAGCTAAAATTCTTTGATATTCTCCTGCAGGGCCTTGAAAATTAATACTGGTATTACCAAGTTCTTTGGTCAAATTTGAAGATTTTGAATCTTGAGATTTTAGAGGGAAAACTCCAAATTGTAGTCCACATGCAATTGTACACATGGAAGGATTTGTAGACCCCATCTCATCTTCATTCTAAATGTATCATGAGTTAAGTCATAATTTTACTGCTGTTTTTCCTAGTAAAAGAAGCTTTAATGAATGAAGCATCTTGGAAATGGTAACAGATTTTTTACAACATTGAAATATGTAAGATACAATTAAGTTTAAAAATTGTGGACAGAAGAGATATGGAAAGTTTCTTAAAGACCTTGAGGGTAAGGGCCTGCAAGATCATACATGGATTTTAAATTGTAATATGCATTTATGCTTTAGAGTATCTTTTACTAAGAGTTGGTATTTTGGGATATTTTTGTTTTCTTACAACTTTGAATGTTTTGTCAGAATAACTGAAATATTTTTTTGTATAATTTTCAAGATGAATACCAAGTTTTATGCACAATAAAAATGCAGAATACATACCTTTATAGTATCACTACCAGGACCTGCACAACTTGTGTTCTCATCCATTTCAGTTCCACTGGCTAATTCATCCATTTCTAACCAAAAATGTTAAGATTATATAACTAAATAAACTTAGGAGCTCTTCTATCTAATTTTTATTATAATCAAATTCAAATTTTAATTAACACAATGACATCAATGTCCATTTTAAACTATATTTTTTCTTTCTTCCCTCAGCTCTGGCAAATTATTGTATTTACAATGATTGGCTTGGCCTCCAATTTTTAGTATTATCCAAGTTGATTTACTTCCCTGCCATAAAGTAGATATAATAATCTTTTAAAGAGGTAATTGTAGTTGTTAATGAATTCTTTTGCTACAGTGAGATAAAGATAATTTCTACAAGTGAATTTAAGTTTTCCCTGTTGGCAAGACTTACCTTAAACCAGTATGCAGCTATCTCACGGAAAAAGAAGTTCATTCTATGCAGCAGCAATAACAGCAGTTTTGTAAACACCACTCTCTTGTCAACAAAACTGCCTAAAACTGAAAGAAGTATAGTAAAAACTAAATCAACATAAAGTTCAGTTATATTTCTTTTTATAAATCTAATTGTTGAGTACTACCCTTGCTTCATGCTAAATAATGATAGTGAAGCTACACTTATATTAGAATTTACTTCAAGTACTACAATTATTTCATCCAATTATGGAAAGTAGTTGTTCTTGTCTTGATGTCTATGAAAAGTGTTTTTGTGTTATATTATGATCAGGGTTTATATTTCATGATAAAGATAAAACAAATTAGAAAATATAATCATATACAAAGAATAAGTAATTGTTAGGAGCAAAGCTACTCATTACTTCCAAAATAAAAGTACATAATAAACATTAATTTTTTTATTGACAGGGGGGATCTAACAGGAAAAGGCTATGACCAATGAATTGATGTACATCCTCAATGATAATACACAAAATTACCCCAACTGTTTTAGGAATAAAAGGATATCTTGCAAAAGATCTTGCTAGCCGCTGAAGAAATATGGGTCTCCCACACATCTAAGGTTCCTATTGGTCCAAGAGGCCTCTTGGGGCGTTGCTTCAAGTATATATCTAGTATCAGTTATAGAATAGTTGTGCTACTAATAATTTTATTTTACCTCTTACTTATACAGATAACTCCAAGACCAACGAGTAAAGCTTCTCTATATCTAAACAATAAATATGTCTGTTAATAAATATATTAGTTTTCATTTGTTTGTTTGTTACTTTGGGTCAGGTTAAGTTATATTGGGTGCTGGGTAGCACAAATATACTTAAATTTTTACTAAAAATATTATATATATTTGAACATAATAATTTTTATTGGTAAGAAAATAAAAAGAATGACAGCATCCATAAGTAGTGAAGCACAAAATCTATTATGAAATAGACAAACGGGCTAAGTGAGTTATAGACCAGATTATCTGTTATCATTACAATAAAAGAAAGAGAGAGCAAATGCAAAAACTTAAAATCACGAAACCTTAAAAGAATAAGGTTTATGTCTTTGGACGTTGCTATATGAAAAGCAGCTAAAAAGCTGCTTAGGAGTAGTCAGACTACCATAGATGTTTTATACCTAATTATGGTGCATAATGAAGGGAAGATTTGCGAGAAGATTCAGCCATGTAACCTTTGTAGGAGCCCAGAAAATCAGTTGTAAAAAGTAAAAGCGGCTAAATATTACTGGGAATGTTGACAAGAAGTTTCAGCCTTCTCATAAGAGCCGAGATTAACATATTTCCTCCAAAACGTTTCAGACATACATTTTTAAAATTATAGAGTATCTTCGCTACTAAAAATGAAATAATAGATGAAGGGACATAATTTAAGAAGCTGGCCTATTACGAAAATGTATAATTTTACAACTTACCTAACAACAGAAGATAACACCAAGGCCAAGTTATTATGTGGAGTAAGGCTTCTCTATAACTAAAACAAAAAGTATGTCCATTATTAAATACACTTTTTGTATATAATCTTCTTTGTTTTTGTTTGAGCCTTGTTTTACAACTTTTCCTAAATTATTTGATTTAGATTTAAAATACCAATAAGAAGTTTTAAAATAAGAATAACAGCTTTTTAGAGTAAAGGACATACATGCATATCTTATAGAGTAGCTGCACTACTTATGAAAATATATAATTTTAACACTTACCTAAGCATAAAAGATTACACCAAAGACGAGTAATTTATAGGAGTAAAGCTTCTCTTTAACTAAAATAAAATACGTAAATTAAGATTTCTACTGTGTATATGTATAATGTATTCCCTATGTTATTGTGGTATCCGCCTAGGGTAAATGGCAGACACCAGAGTTCAAAATGACTACGGCAGTGTGAACAGACATGGACACCTATACTATAGAGAAGCTACGCTTCTCTAGCAATCACTAAATAATAAACAGCATCTATTCAGTTGTTCCTTTATTGAAGGTCTAAGGATTACTAAAGTTATATACAACAAACAATAGCTACACAGATAGGAATAAATAATCATAAATAAAAGCAATATAATACATATACAATAGTCAGTTTGGGCAATAATGATCCCCCATCCCTGAGAAGGGTGGGGGGAATTAACAATGCAGCTTAACCATAATAAGGCTGTCAGATTCAATCATTAATTTTAGGCATAGGGAGGGGGTCGGCAGACCCCTTCCCCAGGACTCGGGGGAGGGCCTTTGGCCCTTCCCTGAACCCCGGTCAGGGGTGCCATAGGCATGGCTCACGGTTGCCGAATACCACAACTCTCCCCTCGGAAGGCTGGGAGGGGGTCTCCCTGCCAGACTTCCGACAGTGGTTGA
Source organism: Acartia tonsa (assembly GCF_053477335.1). Classification (NCBI taxonomy): domain Eukaryota; kingdom Metazoa; phylum Arthropoda; class Copepoda; order Calanoida; family Acartiidae; genus Acartia; species Acartia tonsa. The sequence goes on from NC_137272.1 coordinate 45,990,912, forward strand.
GGCCTTCGGCCCGCTCCTTAGGGCTAAGATATATACAAATGATAATGATTCAATGGAATCCTAGTGGTGATTTTCAGGGCTGATGGGCTCCCAACGTGGGATAGAAGGTAGAGGCTGGCTTTGGTTGGACACGTAGCTCGGCGCCAGCAGGTGTCAGGTTGGCGTGGGGCACAGCTGTTGCGGGGCCGGTCAGCAGCGGGGCATTCTGGTTGTTGTTGACAGCGGCTGGGGCACTGGCTGCCAAGTTGACCGTCTGAGCGGCAGCCTGGCCTCCCGAGGGGCCGCGGGGTCTTCCAGAGGGCGGTCCAGGCCTGCCTGGGCGGTCATGCCCGCTATCGGCTGATTGCATGGACACCATTTCCTCGGCGGCTTCCCGGCCGATGGGAATGGCATCCCAGTCTACTGAAAAGTCCCGGGACTTGGCATGGGTGAGCCGGGCTCTGGCCAAGGCCTTCCTGTACAAGGTTGGATGGTACAGGAACACTTGTGACATCGCATTCATGGCGGCCCGTACACCTCCTTGTGCGGCTGCCAGGGAAATGATGGTCAGATCCCCCAGCAGTTTGAGGATCAACAACAGCAAACACAGTATGGCTGCGCCATCTCCCCACTCGTGAATAGCTTGTCTGAACCCAGCCCAGACATCCAGGGCGGCCTCTCCTTCCTCCGCCAGTCGGTCGATATTGTAGGACACGATCCCATGGTCTCCGGTGGCCGAACAGCTACCTTGCTGAACGCATGAGCCATAGGACAGGCCGGTCAGCATGGCGGATTTATACGCTGGGAACGCTAGCAGCTGCTGCCAGTCGTTCAACTCAGCCTGCGAATACAAGCCTCCCGAACTAAAGTCATCCAAGGGTTCTGTCAGCAGCTGCTTGGGCGTATCCAGCGGGGGTGGCCTCTTCTTAGGTGCGGGGGTTAGCTCTATCCAGCCTTCCTCCGCGTGCACAGTCAGGGGGTAGGTGGAGGAGCAGGGAATCTTGGTGGCGTGGCCGCTATACACCCGTGTCACGGCGTCTACAAATCCTGTGGGTTCCACTGGTACTTTGTCCCAACATTCCTTGCTTTCACGGACAACGTATTTGTTGCGTTGGCAGGTAAGCTGGAGCAGGACATCTCCCCTCAGCACAGAGAACGTGCTCCCCTGGACACGCACCAGGTGGGCCGGGTCTAGTTGCTTCCAGCAATTGGCCGCTACTTCTTCTGCCGCTGTGCTTTTCATGCGTGTCTCCAGGGTAAATCCAATGTAGCCTGCATGTATCTGGGCCTGCAGGGGGACATCCACATCCCTAGCCGATACTCTGGGCAGCGCTGCCGCGGCCGGGTCAGCTGCCACGAACAATGCTGGGTGGTTGGTGGCATGGGCCTCAAAGTCGCAGTTCACTATTGAGGTGGGGGTGGTCATGTTGATGAAGAACTGGGCTTGATGGTCAACCAGGAACGCATCCATCATTAGGCTAGGCTGGAGGCTGCGGATCAGCCTCAAGGGGCAATCTCTCCCCAGGTGGTCCCACACGTAGGTTGCTTCCCCAGTGATGCAAGACAGCTCAGAATGGGGACATTCTAAGGTCAGGTGGTCAGATTGGGACTCCACCCGTCCATCCTCTACTACGTAGGTCTCTTCCTTGACCAGCAGCCGTCGTTCCTGGAGCACTAATTCATTGCGGTACAGCTGGCCCTCGAAGTGGACGTCCTCCCCTTCACAACCCACCCCCTCGGGGCTGTTGACCAAGGCGCCCACCATATCGAGGGTGAAGAACAGGGGATGGTTCAGCTGGAACGTCAGTGGCTGGGTCTTGCCTGGCAGCGTGTAGACTCGGTTCCTGGCCAGGTCTCGGCACGTTTCTGGATCGATCTTGGTTGGCCTCATGAGGGTGGGGACCGAGGACACCTTGAGGTGACCCCATACCCCACACCTGAATGTCCACTGGGACACGGTGAGCTGACAACTGTATCCTGTTGTTTCCCTAATCTTGACTTGCTGCAGGACATGTACTTCATGGCCCAGGGGCACCTCCTGGTGTAGCGGTTCCGTGCTACACATCTTTTCCTTATTGTAGGCTGTGACGTGGGTGGGGTTGGCGCAGTCCCACCCTACCAGGACGTAGCTAGTTGTAGGCCACACGGCTGCCAGCAGTAGTCCCCACAGAACCATCCACCAGTGTGAGAAGCTACCAGACAGCCATCTACCTTGCGCACGCGGCTGGGGATCTTCAGCTCGGGTCACGGCTGCTTCTTGGGGCTGGACACGGCTGGGCTGCTCCTGGCTAGATACAAATTTCCATTGAGCGTTATCTTTGTGTGTTCGGGGCACCCGATACCCTCCCCAATGACAGACTGGCAGGCGACTGGCGCTTGCCTGGGTGTCGGCTCCCCTAGCCCCAAGGGGTCCCTTCCCTTGTCCATGGCATGCCCAGTGGCATGGGGCTGAAGTGCGTGTGGCACAGGCTCGCCCTGACTCACGTCCCTCCCCTGCCCTAGGAACTCAGGTGCATGTGGCACAGGCAAGTCCTTATATCCCCAAATTTCAATCTCCCCAGCCTCTGGTGCAGGAGGCACAGGCAAGGTTGGGGTTTTACAATAATTTGGATACAATACATTTGTTAAATTTAACTTATCCTGGCTCGACTGGAAGTGCTGGGCAGCTGGGTTCCCTCGGCTGGCAGGGGGCACTGGATGGTGTATAGCTGGGCTCTCCTTACAGGCTGGTGGCGCTGGCTGACTGGGGGTGACGGGTGTCACCCCTTCCTCTGGGACTGCTGGCTCGTTCCAGGATCCAGGTATCACGGTGGCGGCGACGGTTGTCGCCCCAGGCACCAGGTTGGAGGCGCTGGATAGCACCCCCCAGTCATCGCAGGTGGCGGCGCCGGGTGGCGCCCCATACATCGACTCTGATGCGCTGGCTAGCGCCTCCTGCCTCTCTCGTTCAACGGCCGCCAGGGCCTCCCCGTACACCGTCTCAGTGACGCTGGGTAGCGCCCCTCCACTCTTGCTGGGTAGGCTTGGTCGGGCAGGCCCCATCATGTTTAGGCTAAAGGGCTGGGGCCTCAGAACTTCTGGCTCGGCAATGTTGTTGGGCTGCACAAACTCCGGCCCCAGGTGGTTGAGACTGAAGCCCAGGCCAACCCGGTTGGGTTCAGCCGCGCCTCCCAGTACGTTGATTCTAGCTGGAACGGTCCCAAACTGCGGCATTCCGTCGGCTCGGCCCGCTGCGTTGGGGGCGGCTGCTTGCTGCGGTGGTGCTGGGGGCGCGCTCCCTTCCATGTTGGCTACTCTGCTGGGCTTTCCTGGGGGAGCGCCCTTGTCTGCAGTGCGCCTCCGGCCGGCTACCTGGTCCCAGTCGGCTCTGCACTCGGCCGCCATATGGCCAGCATAGTGGCAACGCTCGCACTTGGCAGGACGGTCACGGTTGGCTGGGTGCGTCTCTCCTCTAGGCTGACTTCCATAGGCGTCGGACAGTCTCGAGCTCGGTGGCCTTTCCCTTGGCAGCGGTAACAGCGGCCTGAAGTCTTGTCATCTGGGGCGACCTTCCCCATCTGGTGGAGACCCGGAGCCAAGGCGCCAATCTCCATTGGCTCCGACTCGTCGTAGTTGGGCAACTGGACGCTGGCTGATCCCGTGAGCCCGTCGGTGGCGTCCACTAGGCACACACCCTCCTTCAGCTGCTTGGTAATCATTGTGACGGTGAACATGGCTCGCCTCGTGTACTCAGGTACAGAGGCGATCTCATGACTCATCATTTCACGTTTCACATTAGCGTTACGAATGCCACGATTTAATTCATCGATTAATAACTCGAGATCCTCATGGCTGTAGGCCTCCCTATACAAGGCACACTTTGTGGATATGTATGCTTGTATAGGTTCTGTCGAGTGTTGCCTGTAATCCCTGAAGGCTTGCTTCAAAGTCTAAGATTCAAAGGCTGGACGAAATAACATTTCACACTCGGCCTTGACTTGTTCGTATGTCAAGGCTTGGCCTGCCTCGCCAAACAGATGAGAAGCCATTTCCGCCGCTTGCCCTACCAGTGACAGTAAAAGGGCGTTGCGGCGGTTGAGGGTGTCATGGGGCGGCACGCGGTAAGCCGCCCATGACATCTTGAGTCTGCGGATGTGGGAACTCCAGGATTGCTTGGGCGGTCCTCTATACTCCGGCAGGTTACTCAGCATCAGCTTGCGGTACTCGGCTGGAGCCGGCTGGGGGTCATCCTGGAGCCATCCTTGGGCTTGGTTGCCTCCTGGCGCTTGCGGCTGCTCCATCGGGTCAACGGTTCAGCGGCGGGACACAAAGCTGTAAGACAATATTATAAATGGTTTACACTTAAGGCTTTCTAGCCTAGCAGCCAACACTGTTTATCACTAGGTTGGTAGTTTAGCTACAAAGATATAACTTAGATGTACTTGTCACTAGTTTTTTTCTGAGTTTGTAGAGTAGGCTGGTAGGGGTAGATAGCTGTTGAGGGTCTGAACTGCTGTCAGGAACTGATTGGGTTTTCCTTTATCACACTATAGATAGGAGGGAGAAGTTTGTAATTCTTATTTTCTAAAAATATCTCTGTTAGATGCTATGGAGTAGCTCCGCTCCTGCGTGTGTGTGTGTGTGCGTGAAATGTCCTTTCCTTGCAGCGCGCTTACGCACCGTCAAATCCGCGCACACAGGTAAAACGCGCACTTATCCCTCAACTCGCTCTCTCATTGGTCCGCTTTGTCCGTTGAATTTTGTGATATGTCCCGAACTCTGTTGCCATCACACTAGGGTGGTAATCCCTACAATGTGATATAATATCTGCTTTTCTAGATGGGTGGCTGCACTGTAGCCTCTCAGGATACTTGGAGTTGACGTAGTTTCTTCTGCTTGGTACACTACACTCGTATGTTGGCTCGCAGCTCGCAGCTATTTGGCATGTTTCAGCCTATCGGCGGCAGGGAATGTCCCGTCCTGCAGCGCCGTATATCCGAATCCGACTGTTGGCGGCAGGGAATGTCCCGTCCTGCGGCGCCGCTGGTTCGAATCCTTGGCTTGTTTCAGTCTATCGGCGGCAGGGAATGTCCCGTCCTGCAGCGCCGTGTATCCGAATCCGGCTGATGGCGGCAGGGAATGTCCCGTCCTGCAGCGCCGCTGGTTCGAATCCTGCTATCTCTTGCAGTAAATGTTGGCCTATTTTCAGCCGTTTGCACTTAGTTGGCCTGTTTCAGCCAGTCCGCAGGCCTGTTTCAGCCCTTGAGCGCTCAATTCTCCGTTAGATGTCGGCGCTTCTCGCGGTTCTCCGTCAAGTTTCGCTGTTTTGCTTCCACAACTGCCGGATGCAGAGTTAGACCTTGCTATCCAGGGTGGGTAATTCAGGTTGCTTGTGTCAGTTTTGCCAGTTTCACTGCTGGGAGTACCTTAGCCTCAGCTGCGCGTCTGCTCTACACTTGTGGTTTGCCGTAATCTCACACAGCTGTCACCAAAAGTTGTGGTATCCGCCTAGGGTAAATGGCAGACACCAGAGTTCAAAATGACTACGGCAGTGTGAACAGACGTGGACACCTATACTATAGAGAAGCTACGCTTCTCTAGCAATCACTAAATAATAAACAGCATCTATTCAGTTGTTCCTTTATTGAAGGTCTAAGGATTACTAAAGTTATATACAACAAACAATAGCTACACAGATAGGAATAAATAATCATAAATAAAAGCAATATAATACATATACAATAGTCAGTTTGGGCAATAATGATCCCCCATCCCTGAGAAGGGTGAGGGGAATTAACAATGCAGCTTAACCATAATAAGGCTGTCAGATTCAATCATTAATTTTAGGCATAGGGAGGGGGTCGGCAGACTTCTTCCCCAGGACTCGGGGGAGGGCCTTTGGCCCTTCCCTGAACCCCGGTCAGGGGTGCCATAGGCATGGCTCACGGTTGCCGAATACCACAACTCTCCCCTCGGAAGGCTGGGAGGGGGTCTCCCTGCCAGACTTCCGACAGTGGTTGAGGCCTTCGGCCCGCTCCTTAGGGCTAAGATATATACAAATGATAATGATTCAATGGAATCCTAGTGGTGATTTTCAGGGCTGATGGGCTCCCACCCCTTCCTCGAACCCCGGTCAGGGGTGCCATAGGCATGGCTCACGGTTGCCGAATACCACATTATATCTTTATTATTGTTTTTAATTTTATTCTTTATTTGCACAAAGCCCAATCTGTCCTACTTTTGATTCCTGTGAAGTCATAAAAATGAGGGATTATCCATCTCTTTTTTAACTAATAACTTTAACTTTAACTTATAAAAAATTACGTCTATATTACCCACACTTAATGTTTCTTATTAAAATTAAAAATGGATTCGAATGAATATGGGAAATAAATTAAAAGTAGGATAACTCTACTCTATATATATTTTCCTTGTAATGTATCCTTGTAATAAAGTATCAGGATGTTTGTCTGTCGGTTTATACCAAAGGATCTCGCTAACTGCTTAACCGATATGGTTCTCCTTTACGTAGGGGTCATAACTATTTTGAAGGAGGGTGTGCAACCACCCTCCCAAGAGAAATCACCAAAATTAAAAAAAAAATTAAAACGCCAACTAGAGGATATTTTTGGTGAACAGCTAAAACTAAAAAGCATAACTAACAACTCTATAACTATTACCAGAAAGTCCGAACGTTCATTTAGAACATGTCGATGTGATATTTGTATCCTATTCATCTGATTTTTGGATTTCTGATTCCTAGGACAACATAGTACTTTGTTATAAGCAAAGCTTCTCTATAACCAAGTCTTAAAAATGTGAATATGTCAAGTAAGCGAGATTCTTTGCTACACACACAGACAGAGAGACATCCTGTTACTTTTATATAAGGATAATCTTACGTAATCGTTTTAATATTTACCTTTCAAATAAAAACTGAATTATCACAGGCTGTATATTATCATGGGCCAGTAAGAGAAACAACTAAACTATATCCCTTTCTTATCTTTTAGTTCAATTTTTAATAGGACGTGGCAGTTGCGCATTCATCCACCTGGATGTGGCTGTAGCTAGGATAAAAATAAGCTGCCTTACTGTTGCTGGGGCACAAATTGAAGTAAGGCCTTTATTTACTAAGTATATTTGCGATAACTTTTATTTAATAGATTCTTCCAATTTTTAATATTTACAAAAGGGCCTGCTTTATTGCTTCAAGATCCATGACAGATCTATATAGGAAATAAATGTCTATAAATGAGCTCAAATTTTCCAAGAAATAATCATTTAAAACTCATAGTGCTCCCATAATCCATAATAAACTCTCATTGCCCAGAACGATAAGATCCATTATTTACTTTATTAAAAATAAATTCACTTTTTTCATTTCATGTTGCTATTTACATTATATTGATGTATTTAATTTATAATCATAAAAAAAGAAAATCAAAATTTATAATATAGTAAATTTAAGAAAACTCTGTTTTAAAAGAATTCGATTGTGGCGACACTTTCTGTGTGTTCAAATATGAAACTAAAATTTTAATCATATTAACCCTTTGGTGATGGTACACTGAAAAAAATATAATTGAAGAAATCTTTTAAATTATCAAATATTCACTACTTTCTTTTAGATAGTAATGGCGGGGGCGGAAAATTGATTTATTGAGAAAAAGATAAATAGATATATACTTATAGAACACTAGACGATAGCGAGATATTGTTATATCGAGCCAACTCTAGTTTTTAATAGCAGCCAAGTAACATTTCCCCAAATCATGAAATAGGAATAAATAAGTGAAAAGGGTTAGTTACATATTAATAACTAGTCTATAGTGGCTTTGCCACAATAGGTTTGATCAAACCAATTTTTCGTATTTTAGATTTAAAAGAAATTTTCTTTTTTTAATTTCTTTGGGAGGGGAGAAATTTTTTTTGTTTTGGGGGGGGGGAGAAGTCGACCCCACTATTTTAATTTTAGTTTTTAAAAGAAATTATTTTTTTTTTGGGGGGGGGTATTATTCATTTTTTGGGGGGTTGGGGGTAGTTATAAGCCTTCCCGTGACTTATGAGAAGCTACCCTGTAAAGGAGAACCCGTTCGGTTCAGAAGTTAGCGAGATCCTTCGCTACAAACAGACAAACATCGTTCTACTTTGTATTATAGATAAGAGAAATCTTAACAAAACAAAATCCAATTTTTAAATTTCTTTTTCCAAACCTTTTAATAAATACCAATAAACACAAAATCAGTTATAAATAACTTTACTGCTAAAATATTTTATGTTCGGGGTTTCTATAATTGAATTAGTTTTTCAGTCCTTGGATATTGTTTTAAACCTATATATTCATTGTTTACTAAAAAGAGTTTATAAATAATTTTTTGGATCATTGGAAGAAAACAAAGTTACGGGTTTCGTCGTATTTTCACAGTAGCTGTTCTCCTATTTCAAGCACCTGCGGGGAGCTCTAGCACTGCGGGGCACATTTTCTAACCCTGCGAGGCAATCATTAACATTTACTTAACCTAACCTAACCTAAATTAACCTTTTTAAGAGCTACTGTGAAAATACGATGAAACCCGCAACTTTGTTTCCTTTCCATGACCAAATTTTTTTTAATGCAATTTAATTATCATTTATAAATGTTGATATTAAATGTATATTTGATGTTTTGTTGAACTTCAATATGATATTTTACATGATTCAATTCGATTAAATTTCAGAAGAACAGTCTATGTTTCTTATTTTGAAATAACTCTACAACAAGTAACATATGTCCATAGGTAGCTCAGCCCATAAAGTTAATAAAGTTTAGAGAGAAAGAGAGAAAAGAAAAAGACAGATAAATAAATAGATAGAAGGAGAGGAAAAGAGGGAGTGAGAGAGAAATAGACAGAGAGAAAGAGACTGAACATAAAGAGAGAGAGAGGGAGTGAGAGAGAGAGAGAGAGGGAGTGTGAGAGAGAGAGAGAGAGAGAGAGAGAGAGAGAGAGAGAGAGAGAGAGAGAGAGAGAGAGAGAGAGTGAGAGAGAGAGAGAGAGAGACAGAGAGAGAGACAGAGAAAGAGAGAGAGAGACAGAGAAATAGACAGAGAGAAAGAGACTGAACATAAAGAGAGAGAGAGACAGAGAGAGAGAGAGAGAGAGCGAGAGAGAGAGAGAGAGAGAAAGAGAGAGAGAGAGAGAGAGAGAGAGAGAGAGAGACAGAGAGACAGAGAACTGGACAGAGAGAAAGAGACTGAACATAAAGAGAGAGAGAGAGAGAGATAGAGAGACAGAGAGAAAGAGAGAGAGAGACAGAAAGAAACAGAGAGAAAGAGACAATTAAATAGATAGATAGAGAAAGATTGAGAGAGAGAAAAAGAGAGAAAGAGAAATAGACAGAGAGAAAGAGACTGAACATAAAGAGAGAGAGAGGGAGTGAGAGAGAGAGAGAGACAGAGAGAAAGAGAGAGAGAGACAGAGAGATAGAGAGAAAGAGAGAGAGAGAGAGAGAGAGAAACAGAGAGAGAGAGACAGAGAGAAACAGAGAGAAACAGACAATTAAATAGATAGATAGAGAAAGATTGAGAGAGAGAAAAAGAGAGAAAGAGAAATAGAAAGCAAGAAAAGAGAGAGAAATAGAGTCAAAGAGAGAGACAGAGAGAGAGAGAGATAAAAGTATATAAAAACTAAAGAGTAGCTTTGAAAAACAGCTTATCTGTTTATATAAAGATAATTTAAAACAAAATTTTCCTCTGGATTTGATTCATATCCGGTGGATAGAAACCAGTTCTTTATTATTTCCGCATCCGCAGCCAACTGACTATGGAACCATAAATACAACCTTGGTGGAATAATATGTATTTAGAACGTACAATATATTTTGGGCTACATTTCACAAAAAGTACCTTATTGAGCACTGAAACACCCCCTTTCACCTTTTTAAAAGCGATGCTTTTCTATAATTAGGGTCGGACCGTACGTCCATCCGTTCGGAACGGATAGCTTTTTTTCGTTAATTTAGACATGTTAGAATTGTCCTATTGATTTCAAACATTGCATGGTGATTCCTGTGTACGATTTAGAAAGCGTAGCAACTCTATAATCATTACCAGAATGTCCGTACGTCTATTTTAAACATGTTGATTTTTAACTTTTTACAACAAATAATCATGTGATAAAATTATCCGATTGATCTCTATAATCAGATCCTCAAAATGTAAGTATGTCCTTAAACATTGTCTTGTATTGTTTTTTTTTCAACAAACTGTCATCCTTGTTTGTCTGAAGCTTAGGATATAAATAAGTACTGAAACGATTAGATAATAGGTCCTATAATGGTTTTAGGCTATTTCCTTAGATTTAACTCTTGAGATTCTTTTTCTAGCCCCTCTCTGCCTATATGAATAGAGAGTCCTTAGATTATAGGAATACAAAGTAGAACGATGTCTGTCTGTCTATCTGAAGCTCAAGATCTCAGTAACCACTAAACAGATTGACCTCTAGTCTTCAGGAAATATCTCCCCCCCCCCTCCAAAAAAAAAATAGTTTTTTACTTTTAAGACTAAAATCTAAAAAGAGGGTTAACGATTAACCCCCCCTCTTCAATTACCCCCCAGCGGCCTCTAGGGGCGTAGCCGGTAGTATATAATAAATTAATAATTTCAATTTTTATGATACAAAATATTTTTTTTATTATCCTACATATGACGACTTTTAAAGTTGTTGTAGTAACAATATAAAATTTTTTGAGGGGAGGAGTTGAGCATTCTAAAGAGCTTTACGCAGATATAAAAATATTCACAAACCTTTCTTGGACTTATCAGAAGCTACATTGTAAGTAAAGGAGAACCATATAGGTTAGCGAGACAAAAACCTTACTACTTTATATAATAAGATACAAAAATTTTATAATTATCTTACATATGACGACTTTTAAAGTTGTTGTAGACACAATAATAAAAAAAGGATGACAACATCCATAAAAAGCGAAGCTCTGAAATGGTTGGATATACGGATTTCGGACATTAACACTTGTATAGTATCACAACTGAATAATCAGAATATAAATGAATAAGAGGCAAAGAGCATAAATATTTGTTGTTAAAAAAGTAAAAAATCAACATGTTTAAAATGGACGTACGGACATTCTGGTTATGATTATAGAGTTGCTAAATAGTACCTAACTACTGCAGGAATCATCATGCAAAGTTTGAAATCAATAGAACAATTTTAACTTGCCTAAATTAACGAAAAAAGCTATCTGTTACGTATGGACGGACGTACGGACCTACCCTAATTCTAGAAAAGCTTCGCTTTTAAAAACAGCCAGTTGTAGTTCTGCTGGTTGTAAATGATGATACACTAAATATATAATTTTGTAGATTAACTTGAGGGGTTGAAACGTTTTGACACTCTTAATAATCAACCAATCAAAATTAATTAAAAGTTTCTGAGGTTTTGTTTTTATAAAGTAGTTTAATAAACATTGAAATTCTAAATTTATGCAGTACTTATAGGAGAGCGTCCCCCATATTCAAACCCATGGACAAGCGCCCTATTCGCACTACCAACACGGTTATTTCAGAAAAGCTAGTTAGACATTTTTAGGATTGTTTTTAAAGCAAATCTTTTCTATTTTTAGTGTTTTTCCATAGGTATGTCCGTCCGCCCATAACGAATAGCTTTTTTCATTAATTTAGGCATTTAGACAATTAACAAAGTACAATATTATAAATAAAGCATCTCTAAAATGTAAGTATTTTCTTAAACATTATCCTGTATTCAGTCAATTTTAACAAATTTATTTCGACTTTTACATTTATATTCTAATTAATCAGTTCTGACAATCTACAAGTGTTAACATTTGTTTGTCCTAACTTTTCAGAGCTTTGTTTTTATAGATGTTGCTATCTTTGTTAATCTTTAAAGTTTAATGAACATATTAAAATGTCTAAGATTAGAAAATATTAGATAGACTTTGTTTAAAAAGATGAAGTGTCTAAATTGAATTGAGTGATAGCGAATTAAATATTTTTTAATATATGTGTAAATGTTTATTTCAATGTATCTAGGTACTAGCGGATACGCCCCTAGAGGCCTCTTGGGGCATTTGAGGAAGTGTCGAATTTGATAACCCAATTTATTATTTTAGATTTTTCAAAGAAAAAGTTATAAAAAAATGGGGGGGGGGATTTTTTTCTAAGGGCGATTTCTCTTAGGAGGGTAATGGTACCCTCCCCCAAAATAGTTATAACCTTCCCGGAGCCTATGAAAAGCTACCCTGTTAAAAAGAACCCGATCGGTTCAGCAGTTAGCGAGATCATTCGGTACAAACAAACAGACAGACAAACACACATCCTGCTACTTTATTATAAGGATTTCCAATTTCTTTATAAACACACTGATAAAATCAGATAGAGAGAGGGGACAATGGACTGTCCCCAAAGTTTTAAAAATGTTTTTGTATTCGTTGGCTATACTGTTTGGGGACTTTTTCAGTTAATTGAGTTGATTGTTCGAACGTTTAAATCAATAATTTGGAGTAATTTTGTGTATCATCATTATGGATGTACATCATTTTTTCGGACATTTTCTTATCCCTTTAGATCCCTGGATAATATTTTTTTATCAGCAAATTGTCGTTTCACTGTTAGTTAGGTATGTTTACAGTTTCACTGTTAGTTAGGTATGTTTACAGTTTCACTGTTAGTTAGGTATGTTTACAGTTTCACTGTTAGTTAGGTATGTTTACAGTTTCACTGTTAGTTAGGTATGTTTACAGTTTCACTGTTAGTTAGGTATGTTTACAGTTTCACTGTTAGTTAGGTATGTTTACAGTTTCACTGTTAGTTAGACATGTTTACAGTTTCACTGTTAGTTAGGTATGTTTACAGTTTCACTGTTAGTTAGGTATGTTTACAGTTTCACTGTTAGTTAGGTATGTTTACAGTTTCACTGTTAGTTAGGTATGTTTACAGTTTCACTGTTAGTTAGACATGTTTACAGTTTCACTGTTAGTTAGGTATGTTTACAGTTTCACTGTTAGTTAGGTATGTTTACAGTTTCACTGTTAGTTAGACATGTTTACAGTTTTAAATCGCATGGTATTATAGACAGCTGTCCGCGGATATTAAAATGAATAGTTTTGTTACCCCTGATGTTCCAAAGGTTTTAATAACTATTCATTTAATATCCGCGGAAAATTGTCATTATTTAATACGATGTGGTATAAAATTGTTTTCAGTATGGCTGAGAACCGGTTCTTATCCAGTGGACATTAATCGGTTTCAAAGCCATATATACTGGAAAGATGATTACTGTGATAATAAGGTATTATTTTAACAAGCCTAACACCTCTACAATGTTTTAACAACAAAATGTAAATGATATTATTAATATATATAATTGTACTCTTATTAAACCGATTGTTGAAATGATGATTCCTATATCTTTTTGGCATAGTGTTATAAATAAACCAAATATATCCCATTATAATAAAGTAACAGGATCTGTGTGTGTGTGTGTTTGTACCGAAGAATCTCGCTAACCACTGCACCTATTATCGAACTTTTTTTTTAAGGGGGGGGGTAAAAAGCGAAATAAATCTAAAATAATTTGTTATATGTGTTGCCCCCCAATGACATCTGAAAAACACGTATAGGTTTCGTGATTTTTCCGAATTAATTTCATTGTTGAAGCTGGTTCGTTTGTCCTTCCTTCTTATTTTATAGCTTCGCTTTTATGAATGTTATATAAAATACTGAAAAAAATCCAGATTTGATAATATTTTAAAACTTAAATCAAAGTTTATCACTTACAAATGTCGTCAGTCTTGATTATCAAATAACAAGGATGACAACAACCATAACAGCGAAACTATGAAACGGGAGGACAAACGTACATTAAAACTTGTATAGTGTCAGAGCTAAAAAATCTGAATATGAATGTATAAAAGTCGAAACGAATTGTAAGTAAATTTGTCTAAAAACTGGTTAAAACAGGATAATGTTTAAGGACATACTTACACTTTTAGGACTTGATTATAGAGATGCTTCGCTCAAAATATTGTACCTTATTGTAATAGGAATCAGTAATCCAAAAATCAGATCAATTGGATGATTTTATCACATAAAAAATTGTTGTTAAAAAGTTAAAAATCAACAAGTTTGAAATTGACATACTGGTAACGATTATAGAGTTGCTACGCTTTCTATATCGACCTAACTACTACAGGAATCATCATAGAAAGTTTGAAATCGATAGGACAATTCTAACATGCCTAAATTAATGATAAAAGCTATCCTTTATGGACGGATTGACGGACGGACCGTCACTAATTATAGAAAAGCTTCGCTTTTAAAAACTAAGTTAAGTGATTCAACAAATAAAAGTAGGGTTGATAAAATGTTTCATATTTTGAAAACTAAAACCATAATATAAAGTATTAGGGTGTTTGTCTGTTTGTTTGCTAACCACTGAACCGATACAGGATAGCTTCTTATATGTCCTGGGAAAGTTAAACAATAACCCCCCCCCCAAAAAAAAAAAATGTTTAAACTTAAATTTACAATGGTTGGGGCTGGTTGACCCCCCCCCCCCCCTAAACAAAAAAAAATTTAAATCTAACAAACAAAATCTAATTCAACACCCACTTTCTAAAGTGCCCCTAGAGGCAAAAGATCTAAAAAAAAGAAGCTACCTATGGACAAGATTGTCAGTAGAAATTAAATTACGTCAAATATGCATATAAAAAAACGCGAAAACTTTTATTTAAATCACGTAACTTCTAACCCACCAAATATAAAATTTAATGATATACAGTAGAATTAAAAGCCATAAAATGAAAACGATTAGTAGAACTACAATCCCTAAAATCTATATGAATCAAAACCACTTGCAAACAAAATTAATTATAGAGTAGTGGAAGTCATAAATATGACTATAACAAAAACATTTTTTAACTCTTATTTTTCCCTAATATACATATTATAAAAATACATTATCATTAAAAAATTACATTATATACAAATTTTTATGGATGGTATGTAAAAGTGGTATTAAAGAATAATACAGTTTTTGTATTTTCTTATTGATTTGGAAGGTTGTTGACTTGTTCTACTTCTTTAGTTGTATGTTCTTGCCCCTTCAATAGGTTTGTGTTTTCTTTACTTATGTATTCATGTAGGTTATCATCCTGTATTAGATTGAGAGCTTCTTTAGGTTGTTCCACCTCTTTACTTATGTATTCATGTAGGTTATCATCCTCTATTAGATTGAGAGCTTCTTTAGGTTGTTCCACCTCTTTACTTATGTATTCATGTAGGCTATCATCCTCTATTAGATTGAGAGCTTCTTTAGGTTGTTCCACCTCTTTACTTATGTATTCATGTAGGTTATCATCCTCTATTAGATTGAGAGCTTCTTTAGGTTGAATAAATGTATCTATATTACCATCATGAACAATTATTGCAAACTTTGCTTGTGATTCCCAGATAAAATCTCTGCTACGTGTTTCACTTCTTTTTCTTACCTTCTTACTCCAATTAGAATTAATCCTTGTCTCTATATCTGAATAATTTAAATCAGTCTCGTATCCCCAACCTGCAAATTCATGTTTATGATTAACGTTTTCATCAGCAAATACAATAATATTCATTGCTCCATTGAAATAAAAATCTGATTCATAATTAAAATTGATATAATTAATATGTCTTGGCTTATTTACTAAATCTTTTATTTCATACTTATCATGGTAGCTCCAAGATATTTCATCATATTTTCTAGAAATATTTCTCTTTAATTCTTTATAAAGCACTTTGTTTTCTAATTTAATTTTCTTCCAAACTTGTTTCTTTTTTTCTTCTCTAGTTAAACTGAGAAACTTCTCTGTATTTGCCTCTCTAATTATATTCTTAGAAATTCTTTTGTAAGTTACAATCACAATACCCTCATCCTTGTCCAATAGTTTATACTTATCTAATATTGCCATAGTGATTGCACTAATATCATGTTTATCTTTGTTGTGATAGTGATGACAATCTATAGCTTTTCTATCAGCATAAATAAAGTCATGTAAATTTTCATCTACAATTGCTCCAAATTTGTTTCCATTAGGAACTTTCTCTCTTGAAACAATAATTGCAAATGACATTGCTCTAAGTATCATATTTCGTAAAAAGACATTACTATATCCTTCTCCTACTAAATCATCAATTATGATAATGTTCCTAGCTTGAGCACCCTGAAATTTCCAGACATTTGTTACTAATATTCCTTCAGGTTTGTTCATATATGCTTTGACTTCTGACACAACTGGTCTAGTTGAGGAAAAGTGTTTGTTTAATAAATCAAACATTAAGTTGTAATTTAGAGTTGTTAATACAACTACACCTTCTTGTGGTTGAAGTGAGAAATATTTTTCTACTGCAGCAATAGCTAATATGCCAGGTGATATTCTATGAATATTATGATAGTAATAAATATGGCTACCAATGACATTATTGTCAGGAAGCTTAGGAGGTATTTTTGAAATTAAAGCTTCAGAAAACTTGTATATTTGATAGCTGTTTCGCAAGTTCTTTGTTAGATAAAAACATAGAGCATTGTGATTCTCTATCATAGTTTCCATCCACTCTGATCTCTCATTAGGCCATAAAATACGGCCATAATAATCTTTCATAAAGCGCTCATCTATTTTCATAGTCATGCAAATTGTTTTCACAGAGCCAGGAAATTCACAACTTCCACTTATCATTTCATCAATGAATAGGTGATCACAAAGATTATCTCTAAAGAATTGATTTATTGAATACATAATTTCTTCAGTATTTTGAAATGAAAATGAAAATGTAGATATGCTAATAAGATGTCTAATAGTAATAACTCTTACATTAGGATAAGATTCAAACTCCATCATAGCCATTTTATCCATAACAGATGTTGGGGATATATAATTGTCGCTTTCATCATATGTTATTGCTGTTAAATCAACGTAAAATATTATTTCTTCATGATTGTCAGTGGCACACTTTTTTGCTCTTTCTTTTAAAACATATGTTTTCCCAGTACCATAGTCGCCATCTATGATAAGGAACTTGGCTGGTGAGTTAACTGCTTGCAGTTGTTCATTATTGAGCATGTACACAGGAACATTATTATCTATTGATATTCCATCAGACTTTCCTGTCAATGCTTTCTCAACTTCTTTGTTAATGGTTAATGGATCAGATAACAAATGATTAAATCTACTTGATTCTTTAATGGATATGTGGTATATCAGTTCAGCAACAAGATTTTCATATACTGTCAGATCATGATTATCAGATGTAACAAGTTTGTGATCAATTATCTGCTTCAACCAAGGTGTAACATCATCAACATATTGTAAAATGAATTGCTGACAGTTGACACAAGGTATTTCTGCACCTTCAACAATCTCTAAATAAGGAACACATGCAGCCCTGACAAACACCCAATCTTTGGAAAGCATGCCTCCAAATAATTTCTGCATGAAAGAAAAGTGCTGTTTTGTTTGATCTGATGCATTTTTTAGTAGTTTAAGTTTGTCACCACTATCTTCTGGTCCAAGCTTTACCTCTATATTTATAATAGCATTGTGTTCTGGAATAATGATTAGAGAATCCCATTCTGTTTTTGTTTCTTGTAGACTGTAGTTATAGTATTGATAGGTATAAAATTTCTCTAGACTGTTGGTAGGAAACTTGTACAAAAATGTATTTTCAATTTTGTTTTTCTTATTGCCTACATGCTCTTTATGCACCTAATATAATAACTGTTTTATATCTTTATATCAAATGAATTTATTAAAAAAGAAAACTGCTATTAATCCCCAACCACAATTAAACTTGCATTATCTATAAAACATTCCTTTCTAAACAGCCAGCTCTTTGCATCTTTATATTCAAGCTTGTTTTCTTTCCATTTAAAATGTTCCTCTATGCATAAATCTAGTTTTTCCTTGGGAATATCTTCAATGTCCAACAATACCTTTATTCTTTTTTCATGCTCATTAAAATCTGCAGTTTGATTTTTTCCTCTGGTGTCTTTTCCCTTCTTAACTAGTTGTTGAATGCAATCTCCAGATTGAAATCCTAACATCACGAAATATTCAGTCTTTGATTTTCTAGCAGCATTAACAATGTGATCATGTAAAAGTTCTTCACAATGTTTGTCCAAAATTTGATCATCTTGATTCTTTCTTCCTTCTTCACCTAACACAGTTGGTTTCTTAGGTACTAAATAATGATTTGGAATAGCTATAACTTTACACTCTGGATCATAATAATAATCAGCAACTTTTTCTTTTATCTCTTCAATCTTTTCTTTGGCTAGAATTCTTTGATTTTCTCCTGCAGGCCCTTGGAAGTTTATACTTAGGTTATTCAATTCTTTAGTCAAATGCAATGTTTGAGAATCTTGTGAAGATAGGGGATATACACCAAATTGAAGGCCACAATTGCTGGAACAAGTTGGTACTGAGCCAGGACCTTCCATTTCACATTCTAAAATTAAGATTTTTATGAGGGATTTTTATTTTCTAAAAACTTTTTTGAAAGAAGGTGTCCTAACTTTTAGAGTATTTTTTTAAAACAGCTAGTTGGTGATTTAAGTTATTAGCAGATGTAAAATGATCCATAGAATCCATGCAATCGGTGTTTTTGTAAAACTCTTATTTTTGAACTAATTTAAGTTTTTTCAAATTAGGTTGGTTTTAACCCTTAACAGTCGGGCCCCTTGCCGCACCTTAATCAGTCGGAGGGGGGGCGTTCAACGCCCCCCCTCATTATCTCAGTTCCTATCAGAGCTAGAGGGCTAAAATTTTTTGTGCAAGTCCCCTGTGTTATGGTGAATTTCCGACCTTAAGTAAGTCAAGGTCAATTTCCGCTTCCTTCACCCTTTTATTTAACAACCTTTGTTTTTAGGTCCTTTTTTACTTAAAAATGTCAAACGGCTGTAATTTTTTTATTTTTAAAGCTAGAAGAAATTTTTTTTGCAGAAAATGTTTATTTTTATTTAAATTTTATAATTGAAATATCAAAACATAAGTTTCAGCGGCCGCAGCTGTACTTGGCAGCTGCCAGCTGCCGCAGTCGGCGGTCGGCAGGAAAACGGCAGCGGATCTTTATGAAATTTTAATACATTATGTAGACATGTAAGAAAAGCTTAAGTTTAAAATTTTAAGTCTCTAAGTCAAAATTTGCGGCCACAGGAGCATTTTAAAGTTTTCTGGAGACCTGGAGGATCAGAACCTGCAGGATCATACCTGGAACCTGAAATTGATTTGAACACCTGTATTTAATATGAGGATGTACTACTAGAGGATATTTTAGTATTTTGGTAAGATAAAATGCTTTGTTTAAGTCAAAAACAAATTTTTGTTCTTTACCTGGATGACCCTGCCAGGTTTGCTGGCATCCTGTGCCCGCCAGGATGGAGATATTCAAAAAATTTCAACTCTCAGTTATGTGTCATACCCATACTTAAAAAGTCAAGCAGTTTGGGCTCTTTATCTTTCACACACAGAAAATGAGATAGAAAAAACCAGATGGGGGGGGCGTTCAACGCTCCCCCCCCCCCGACCGTTAAGGGTTAAGGTACTAAAGCACAACAAAGAAAGAACCTCTGTTTAATCAAAACTTTGAACTTAAAAATATCCTAACACAGGCATAAAAAATATGTGTTCGTATATACCTTTAGAATGTGAAAAATATTACGAATCCATTCTAAGCAAAATTGAAAAAAAGTTAATAAACTACTATAAAAAATATAAGTTTTTTTGACAATTGTAATTAGCCTATCACAAATCACCAAAAATTGACAAATAGAGAATCTTATTATCAAAAATTAACAAATAGAATTGCTTGAAAAAAGGATAATATTTATACAATATACACAATAGATACCACAATGAATAATAATACTTACATAACATCTAAAGAATGAAAAATTATGAACAAATATGCTTCAGTGTATGTTTGTTCTTAAAATAATCTTATATTTTTTATTCTAATTTTATTACTTTTTTTCAATTTTGCTTAGAATGTATTCGTAATATTTTTCTCATTCTAAAGATATATACGAACACATATCTTTTATGCCTGTGTTAGGATATATTTAAATGACTTCAAAAATAAGAGGTCCACAAAAAAATTGATTGCATATCTAAATTCTATGGTTCATTTTACATCCACTAATCACTGAAAGCACTGAATGGCTGTTTTAATAAAATATCAAAAAGTTAAGACACTTGTATATGCAAAGCATATAATTCAACAGATTTGAATGCAAATACAACATGCCCTACCTGGCTTTCTAATTTACTTCTAAATCACCAAAGAAGAAATAAATATTACATTATCAAAAGTATCTTTAAAAATCCCCTCTGAACATATAGGCACATTGCTTAATAATTCCAAACCTTAGTAATATTTTCAAGAATTAGAAATCATAAGTAATAAATGTTAAGCAATCCCCCCCCCCCTTCTCTATTATGTCTTCCTAAATAAATTCTAAGAGTTGAAAAAGGAATAATTTCTTTCACACTCAATGTCCATGTCTTACAGAATATGTTTCTAGATTTTGATAAAATAAACATTTACCTGCAATTACACCAAGGTATTTTACAAGTGTGAAGGTAAAATCTACAGTTGTATAGTCCTCCTCTTTTCTCTCATCATCAAGAATATTTTTATTTTAATTTAGATAAGACCACTCTTTTACCAATCACTCTCTTCATGCATTCATACCTAAACAAATATTAATTATTTCTCATAGTATATTCTATACTAGTAACTACGCCCCTAGAGGCCTCTAGGAGCATTTATATGTTTTTTTTTTACTTCAAATATGTCTATGTTGCGTTCAAGTCTCCTCGTACAATCAAGTATAATACATTTTTTTCTTGATTATTTGTGATTTCTCTTGGGAGGGTGGTAGTACCCTCCCCCAAAATAGTTAAATTAGTTCCTTGGACCTAAAAGAAGCTTCCCTGTAAAGGAGAACCTAATCAGTTCAGAGGTTAGCGAGATCCTTTGGTATAAACATATACACAAACACACAGACAGACATCCTGTTACTTTATTATAAAGATTTTTAATTTTAGTTTAAAAAAGAAAAAAGTAATTTTTCTAGGGTGTCTGGTGATTTGTTTCTAGACGCAATTTCTCTTTTGAGGGTGGGAGTACCCATCCCAAAAACAGTTATAAACCTTCCCAGAAAATATGAGAAGCTACCCTGTAAAGGAGAACCATATCATTTAAGCAGTTAACAAGATCCTTAAGACAGACAAAGATCCTGAGGTGGATTCTTATAAAACTTCTTTGGCTTCCTGGCTCACTAAAATCTGTGAGGGTTGCAGTGTGGCAAAGTTATCCCCACCTAATTTATAACGAGCCTCACTGTTTATAGTAAGGCAGTGAGCCAAAAAGTTTTTTTAAGAATCCACCTCTGCTATTTTTACATAAGGATTGCCATTTCAGTATTAAAAACTTTTTTACACTTAATGTCATGTGACGTCTTAAAAATCCATTGATTGGTGGTTAAAGTTTACAAATGTTAAGTCATACAAGATATCTAATTAGATACAAACTACTTATATACCTTTCTGGTAGACATATTTATATTAAACGAGAGTTGGCTCGATATAATTATCTCCCTATTGGCTAGTTTTCTATATGCATATCTATTTCTCAATAAATCTATTTTCCTCACCCGGCATTACTATCTAAAAGAAAGTAAATATTTAATAATTTAAATGATTTTTTAAAGATTTTTTTAAATTATATTTTTTTCTTTACATTACCATCACCAAAGGGTTAATGATGATGATTACAATTTTAGTTTAATATTTGAACACACAAAATGTCGCCACAATCGAATTCTTTTAAAACATAGTTTTCTTAAATTTATCATATTATAAATTTAAATTTTCTTTTTTATGATTAGAAATTAAATACATCAATATAAGGTAAATAGCAACATGAAATGAAAAAAATGAATTTATTTTTAATAAAGTAAAATAATGGGTCTTATCGTTCTGGGCAATGAGAGTTTATTATGGATTATTGGAGCACTATGAGTTTTAATCATATATTCCTTGGAAAACTTGAGCTTGTTTATAGACATTTATTTCCTATATAGATCTGACATGGATCTTGAAGCAATTAAGCAGGCCGTTTTGTACATGTTAAAAATTGGAAGATTTCATTAAATAAAAGTAATCGCAAATATACTTAGTAAATAAGGTGCTTCCTACAATATTCACACTTTAACTCTAAATTGTAAAAATTATAAATATTTTTCTTTAAAAATTTATAATTAAAGTCCCTTGCTCTGTGTCAGTCTGTCAGTCCTTATAAATAAATAAAAATATTAAAAAGACAGGTTTCGTAATTTTTTCTCTTATATATCTATTCTTGACATTAACAAATGCTCTTTAAATCTTGTTGTTTGTATTTTTATTCATGATTTTTTGTGCTATGCTAAATATTGATATTGTCATCCTTGTTTATAATGTAAGTCACTACCTTTATTAAATACAATCCATGATTGTGTAACTGAGCAACTTATATTATAAAGAGTACAGGTAAAGGAAGTGACAACAATGGAATCCTTCATTTACAACTGTTTGTCAGAATTCTTGTCTCTTGTCTCTGAGATATTTCATAGTTTCTTATCTGAATCCTAGAAAAAAAGATAAAAATTAATATTTAATATTCAACAACTGAAGATTAAGCACCTCAGCAAGACCTTGTTAGAGTGAGGGGGAGAGGGGTAACAAAACTCCTCCCTCCCTGCAACCTTTATTGTTTTTTATCATAATTAATACAATTCCTTTAATAAGACTAACCATCAAATCAATATCATTCAAATTAGTTTATTTAAAATCTACTAAAGTCTGTAAGTTTATTATTTCATGATTAAATGGCTTCCATACATATAAAAACTTACAAACAAATTTGCATATTATTATACATAGTATCAGTCTTCCATGAAATAGAAAGATATTACAAAACTGATTACTTGGACCTATAAAGGAACTGTTTCAGTATCTTAGGTTAAAAAGGACTGTTTTGAAATAATTGTTGATGGAGTTATGGTCAAATACATGATATAACATATTACAGACTTTATATGTCCATCTATTTACATGTTTTTAAATAACATTGTAAAAGCAAAGCTACCCAAAGTAAAGAGACATGCCCAATATAAATTCAAAATAACAATAAATTTGATATCTATAATACAAACTAAAACAATTTCTGTCTATCTGTCTGTCTGTCTGTCGGAAGCTTAAGATTTCAGTAACCCCTCACTCGATTAGGCTACACTCTTTAAGATGTAAACCTTCTGGTCCGTTGATGGTATTAAGCTTTTTCTGAGGGCTGGGATACCCATAACCCCCTAAGGAAAGAAAAAATCCCCCTCTCAAAGGTTGTTATTTTTTTAATTAACTGTCCCCATGAAAACACTTCTGATATATTCTCCTTAAGACTACCTGTTCAGGGATACATCAATTACTAAAATCAGTCAATAAATAAGGAAATTATGCTCCAAAACATGAATATCCCTGTTATAAGGTTTCCCCTCTGGTATACTGGATTTACTTGATTTACCTTACTCAACTTTCTGGCGTGTTGTACAGTGAAAAAACCTACCCCCCCCCCCTTATTTTTGATTTTCTTTAAAATTAAGGGGGGGTTAATTATTTGCCTTGCCTTGCTTTTTTCCTCCTTGCCGTTTTCCAGTTATTAAAAAACTACCCCCCCCCCCTTATTTTTGATTTTTGTCAAAACTAAGCGGGGGGGGGGGGGGTTTGGTGCTCTGGTCTTCACATGTAAGCAAGCACCCAGACTTTCTGTTAATGATTATTATTCACTTTCAAAAATGTAATTATTTATGTTTACCTTCAGGTGTATATCTCAATTCTTAGAACAAATTTTCAACAATACTGCTAATTTTTATCTGAAATAAATGAAATTTTAGAATACTTCATAAATTTCAATATAAACAAGGATAACCACATCAAGAAAAGAAAGGCTGGTATTTTCCCTTAAAGTGATTGCCTATCAATAAACCCCCAACCCCTTTTTGAAACAGATTTTTATAAAGAGAAGGGGTTTTTTAATATTACAACTCCCCCACATTACCCACTAAACAAACATCATATATTTCAATATATAGACAAGGATGACAACATCTATAAAACAAAGGTGGTTCTTTCCCTTAAAAAGATTGCCTATCAATAAACCCCCAAACGCTATTTTTTTAACAGATTTTTATAAAGAGAAGTGTTTTTTTAATATTACATCTCCCCCACATTCCCCACTAAACAAAAACCTTTTAAATCTACACCCACCCCCCTATCCATACGCCTCCCCCCCCCCTCTTTACCCCCTCTTAATTTTTATAGGGGGTTAATTTGCCACAGGAAAAACAAATTTTAATTTTAAATTTAGGCATTCATCCCCCCCCCCCCCCAACCTCCTCAAAAATGTAATTATAGCTAATAGTAAGGTTTTGAAACATCACCCCTTCCTAAAATAAAAAGCTTGGATGTCTTTGTTTTAGATATTATAGAATACAAAACAATAATCTTTTCATATTTCCACCAATGATTATATCTAACAAAAAAGTATTATTTCTAATATAATGATATGGGAAATAATAGTTTCTAGTCCACTGTCCTATCCCTACAAATAAATTATCTTTGTTAAAAATCTAATAATCATAGAGATACAGTGAAAGAATAATAGATGATATATTTATCTTCTCCCCACATTATAAGATTTACTTTATAGAAAGAAATTAGGAGAAGAATGGATACTAGATTAATTTAATCACTATTGTACTATCCCCTACTAAAAATATCTAAAGAAGTTAACATAGTCACAGCACACAAAGAAGTAGAACTGAACTAGCCAACTCTCTTTTTTGCCCCGGGCCCAGACAGACGAGATTTATTAATCATGGGTGAAATTTCTATGGAAGCACAGGCAAAAAAATGTTTGTGGTGCGCACTGAGTGTGTGTGTGTGTGTACGCTAAGTGTGTGTGGCCTTAGAAGTTAGTGTGTGTATAGCAATACTACAAATGTATGAGTGTATTTCCTTTTAATACAACTTTTTTATTTGAAGTCTTTTTAAAGCTATCTTATTATATTAGCAGTTGCAGGGCTAGCATCTAAGTACTCAGTATTTTAAGAGTAACTTACAGAGAAATGGTATAAAACCATCCTAATAATATATTTTGGAAATAAAAAACCTTACTACTTTATATAATTACTAGCGGGGGGGGAGGGGGGTGAAGACACCCTCCCAAAAAATAGTTTAAATCCTTACCAGGACCTATAAGAAGCTTCTTTGTAAAGGAAAACAATATCCGTTCAGCGGTTAACAAGATCCTTCAGGACAGACAAAAAACGCTTACTACTTTATATAATAGGATTATTTATTATAATTAACAATTTAAGGCTTAAATATTCTTTAACTTTTTTACACAGTCTTTATGAAGATATTTAATTTCCCCCCCCCCTCTAATCGAAAACTAACAAGGATGACAACATCCATAAAAAGTAAAGCTCTAAAAAGGAAGAACAAACGAACACTTACTTTTGTAGAGTGTCAAAACTGAATAATCATCATATAAATATAACAGTCAAAATAAAATTGAAAGTAAATTTGTTGAGAAACTGCTTAAATACAGGATAATGTTGAAGGACAAACTTACATGTTTAATACTTGAATATAACGATGCTTCGCTTATAAGATTGTACTTTGTTGTCCTAGGAATCAGTATTCCAAAAATCAGATCAATTAGATTATTATATCACACAAAAATTTGTTGTTAAAAATCAAATTCGGACACTCTGGTAACGATTATAGAGTTGCTACGTTTCTAAATTGTACCTTTCTACTACTAAGGAATCACCATGGAAATTTGAAATCAATAGGACAATTCTAACATGTCAAGTTAACAAAAAGAGCTAACCGTTTCTGACAGACAGACCCTAACTATATAAAAGCTTTGCTTTTAAAAATTCTATAAAGAAGTAGAATTAATTAAACTAAAAGTTAACCAATATTAAGGTAAGATTGATATTAGTCTGTGTCAGGTTTAAATTTTTAAGCTAAAGGGTGAGCAAAAAAAAATGCGTAGATTTTTAAAATTCAAATTGCACGGCTTGTGTTAATAGTAGAAAAACGTTACGCATACCATTAAAACCGATAAGAAGTCTATTTTTTGGAAATATAAGAACGATTCCTCTGCTATGTATAGTTAGGGAGCTACGTGTTAAAATGTCCCAACTGACTTAAAACTTGACTTGCGAGTATATTAGTAAATATTAGACACTAATTCTTGCAAAACGACGTGCATACATTTTTAAAATTCAAATTGCGCGGCTTGTGTTAATGGTAGAAAAATGTTACGCATACCGTTAGAACCGCTATGAACTGTAATTTTTGGAAATATAAGAACGGTTCCTGTGCTGCAAATAATCTAGGAGCTAGGTGGTAAAATGTCCAAAAATTTACTCGCAAGTCAAGTTTTAAGTCAGTTGGGACATTTTAACATGTAGCTCCCTAACTATACGTAGCAGAGGAATCGTTTTTATATTTCCAAAAAATAGACTTCTTATCGGTTCTAATGGTATGCGTAACATTTTTCTACTATTAACACAAGCCGCGCAATCTAAATTTTAAAAATCTACGCATTTTTTTTTGCTCACCCTATAGTCGGAGATATGCCCTAAGAAAGAAACAAATTTGAAATAGAAAAAATTTAAAATGCCTAAAATAACGTCAAGAGCCATTGGATACTAACCCACGTATGAAAGAAAAAAAAACCTAATTATAAAAAAGCTTCACTTTTAATATTTGGAAATTGGTAGGTACTATGATTCATAAGGAAATATTTGGAATGATTATTTCAACATTAAATGAAATATTTGTTTCAATATACACTTTTTAGGCAGAGAGAGAGAGAGAGACAATGGACTGATTATTATACTAGTCCCCAAAGTTTCATATTACCGTTTAAAAACTTTGGGTACTTTAGTGAATTTTGATTGATTCATTCATTAAATTGAGTGTTTAAACATTTCAACCATAAATTTTTATCTACAGAAAGTATAATTTTGGTTATCATCACTGGTGATGTACATCAATTTATCGGCCATTTTTTATCCCTTTAGATCCCTGTTTTCTAGGTGAGATACTGACGTGCACAGATTTTGGGGAGGGGGTTAAGACACCCAAGGAATGTTTCAACTTAAAATGAAAAGTGAAATACACGTTGCAATATGGGTTAGGCATTTCCACAGATATTAACCGGTGAAACGGGGAGGGGAGACAGTTATTGCAACACAAAAAGAAATATTTTTTGCAGTGTATCTTTTTAAGTTTTTATGTCAGTTGCGTGCACAGATTAGAAAAGAGGGAAAGGGGGGGATGGATTGAATGGGGCAAAGAGGTTTTTTTAACATTTAATGAAATATATGATGCCTTACACATTTTGTGTTACCTGTTTCAACATAATTTAGATATTTGTTGCAATATAAAATTGATGCTAGGTATAGATATATGAAGGAGGAGGATTTGGGTAATAGCTTTGCAGTTTATTTCAACACAAAATGAAATACATAATCTTGCCAAATAAATATTTTAGGCCAGGTGTATCTACAATTCATAAAATGAAATATTTGTTGAAATATAAATTGTATGCTAGGCGCGTGCACAGATATTTTCTGTCAGGGGAGAGAGAAAATACGACCCTCAAAAAAAAATTTTTTACTTCGCTTATAACATTGTACCTTGTTAGTAGCGAAACTACTCTATAATTCTTAGTAGTGAAGCTACTCCATGAATCAAAATGTCCGTCCATCGGTCAGTCTTTCCTTCTGTTTGAGACAAAGTGGGGGAAACGTGACTTTCTCGGCTCCTATAACAGATAGAAGGCTGTAACTTTTTGACAACATTCACATCACTGAAGAGCACAATTAACTATAACATATCCCTGGCGGTCTGATTGCTTTTTAGCAGGTTTTTGGCTATTTTATATTTCCCCATATCTTTAAGGTTTATGGTCCGATTTTCAAAATCTTTGTAGTTAAGAATATCAAAATTATATTTTCAGTTGTTTTTTAAAAATATCCATGGTGATCGGATTTTTTGCAGGTTTTTAGCTATTTTTATATAATTCCTAATATTTTTGGTGTTTTTGGTCCGATTTTCAAAAATTTTTAAAATGACGGTATCATAAAAATTTTTCCTATTGTTCTGAGCATCTAGTATGTAATTTAATTTGACCATTGGTATGTTAGTCATCAAACTAAATAAAAAAAGGTTTTGTGTTATTTTTTTCAAATAAATCTATTCTTGATTTTAAAGAATACTCTTTAATTCTACTTGTACGTATTCCCATCCACAATTTTTGTGCTTCGCTACTTATGGATGTTGTCATCCTTGTTATGATAAGAATCAGTAATCCAAAGGTCAGATAAATCGTTATCCTTATAAATTTATTATTAAAAAAGGTTAAAATTACGCCTTATAATTCTTACCTATCATGCAAAGTTTGAAACAATTCTAAAATGTTTTAATTAACGAAAAGAGCTAACCGTTACAGATGTACGGACGGACTGATCCAAGTTTTAGAAAAACTTTTCTTTTAAAAAGTTAAATACTGACCTTCATTCAGAACATGGTCAAAAAAGGAGGCAATTTAAACATAAATAAATTTGAAAAAAGATCTGTAGTCACTCCATATTTGTAAATGTTCATTTGTCTGTTTAACTTAAGGGGGGGGGAGTAAAATGTGACACAACATACCAGCAATTTTATTTTGGGTGCTACTCACTTAGTTTTGGAGATAATTGGGTAAAATCTTTTTGGTTGTGTATCTTAAAAAATAGACCGCCATTTTTCGCCACCGCCAACTAAAACTAAGGGAGTAGCTAGCACCCACAAGTCACCAAATTTACCCCCCCACCCACCCCTTTAAATCAGTAGTACCTTTTCTCAAAGTATATTTCGAGCACTGAATCCCTTTCCCCTCAATTTTAGAAATAAATAAAACTTTGGGCTTGGGGTGTGGTCCCTATGTCTAACCCCTGTGGGACCTATACCTGCATTGCCATGACCCTATGGGATTACCTAGTACTCAATATAACTTAAACTGACCTAAAGTATTAAACAACTCTCACCCGATGTTAATTTTCTCGGGGGATGGGAGACGGGTTTCTGTGTTTAACAATGTACTCTGAGGGGAAATTGCCCGGTTTTTAACTGACGCTCATACATCATTGATTGAATAGGGTTTGGGGGTTCTTCTTATTACCCCACCCTTGCCGAGTATGGCAGGTGTCCCAAATTAAGTCACCATAATGTATGATGTTCGGCGCAGAGGATCATGGGACCAGGGTATACTGATATTATGTACGTGACTATTGAGTACGAAAACTACTCAATGCACAGTTTATTTGTATGCCCAACCATTGAAGGGCTGAACAAAAAATCCAAAATCATAGTCATTTTTGAGAGTTTAGGTTTTATTTCTTGATTTTACAAATTTTTGTTCATTACGAAGAATAGCTATTTAGCGCATCGTATTATAAATAGCTTCCCACGGATATAAATGTTCCAAAATATATTATTGTACATTTTAGTATCTGTTGAAAACTGGATATAATACGATGCTATACATACTTTTTCAGTGTTGCTGAAACCGGTTTTAATCCTAAAGATCTCTAGGGGCGTAGCCGCTAGTTAAACTATATAAAGCATATAGTAACCATATATATTAGTTCTTCTTGCTACATATTGTACAATTATATATCATAAATAGTTCAAATAATACTCATTTTACATTAAATATTTTATAATTCAATAATTTTTTTGACAAAACTAATGTTTTGATTAGCGGGACAAAAAATCTCAAAAATCAACAATGTCACGTCATAAAAATGAGTGATTATCCATCTCATTTTAATTTTAGGGGTTTTCTTTCCCACTTCTCCTCTCATCTCCCTCATTTTTATGACGTAACGTGGCTGATTTTTTATATGTTTTTTACATTGATTTTTTAAGCTTAATCATTTTAATGCAAATAAATTTAGTAATAATGGATTTATAATACGTGGATATTGTGAGAGATTCTCTCCCATACCCTATTAAAATGTTTCTTCAAAGTGGCTAATATAACAATACCCCTTCCACCATCTTATAACTTTACTACAACCCATCCCCTGACAATGGAGGAACTTATTGATCAATATTTGAGGACTATATTAGCAACAAAAATTCCCCTGTCATAATATCCAGTTATTATACATCCATTTTAGTAATAATTTTGTTATAACACTTAGACTTATTGTATTTTTGACTGTTTCTAAGTAATTTGATTATCTAAACTTAAAATTTAATTATTGAAAGAAATGTTGAAGAAATGGATATAGAATACGTGGATATTGTGACAGGGGAAGTTTTGTTGTCTATTTAGATTGCTAATATGTACTCCATTTATTGATAAATACTTTTTCTCTGTGGTTAGGGGGAGGGGATAGAGAGAAGTCATAAGTGGGGGGAGGGGGGGGGATTATAGTCTCATTAGCAAGCAAAGAGAGAAAATTTCTTTTAAGAGTTAAAAAATTATTGTGGAAAATAAGAGTGAGGGGGGACAATAGGCTGTTTATTATCTAGTCCCCAAAGTTTTATAATAACGTTTTATTATTCGTTTGCCTAACAACTTTTGGAACTTTTGTTGAATTTTGATTGGTTGGTTTATAAAGTTGAGTGTCCAAATGTTTTCACCACCTTATTGTAAGCTACAGAAGGGGTAATTTTGTGTATCTTCATTGGGGATTTTTATTCAAAATTTTACAAAAGAGGTAAATTAATGTTATAAAGATGCTAACTTTCCTGATGGTTTGATCAACATTAAATTCTTAATAATAAGCTTGATTATTAAAAATCTATGATAAACAAGGATGACAACATCCATAAAAGCGAAGCTCTGAAACGGTAGGGCAAACGGACATTAACACTTGTAAAGTGTCAGAACTGAATAATCAGAATATAAATGTATAAGAGTCAAAGCAAAATTGTAAGTAAATTTGTTGAAAAACTGCTTGATACAGGATAATGTTTATTGACATACTTACATTTTTAGGACTTGATTAAAGAGTTGCTTCGCTTTAAACATTATACTTTGTTATCCCAGGAATCAACATACCAAAAATCAGATCAATCGGATGATTAGATCACATAAAAATTTGTTTAACAACAAGTTTAAAATGAACGTACGGACATTCTGGTAATGATTATAGAGTTTCTACGCTTTCTATATCGTACCTAACTACTAAAGTAATCACCATGCAAAGTTTGAAATTGATAGGACAATTCTAACATGCCTAAATTAACGAAAAAAGCTATCCGTTACAGACGTACGGACGGACCGACCCTAATTATAGAAAAGCTTCGCTTTTAAAAAGTCGGTCTCACAAAAAAAGCTGAAATCACGAAACCTTGGCATATTACTTTTTTGATTATTTTGAATTCTGACTGACCGACTAACCCACACGATGATGGAAAAACTTTTCCAGTATGGCTTCAAAAACAATCAGAACCGGTTCTTAGTCATACTGACAATTTTCCACGAATACAAAAATAAAATAAATGTTATCTTTTTGGCCCCTAGTGGCCTATAATTTTTATTTTTGTATCCGCGGAAAGCTGTCTATTACACGATGCGATAAATAACTATTATTCATTGATATCGACATATGCATATAATTTGAGAGGCTATGAGGTATTTTAAAATAAAGTATAAAAATCTAATTATTGTATTATTATATCTGTATATACAGGGTGTTTCAATAGAAATGTTATTTTTAAAAACTTAATTATGCATAGAAACAAAAACAATTATGTAAAATGCTTTATATATAAATGAAAACCTTTCTGGTGCATTTATGTTTCAAATATTCAAAAATGATTATTTCAACGTAATATGCCTTTAAAAACCTATTTTTCCAAATGCCTTATTTTTGATGGTTTATGGATTTGAAGGTTGTTCAAAATTGAGCACATTTTTAAAAAGCAAATTGCGCGGCTTGTGGTAATAGTAGAAAAATATTGGATATATAAGAATCATTCCTGTGCTACGTATATTATAGGAGCTACGTGGTAATATGTTTCAACTTTCAATCGAATCTGGTGGATAGGAACCGGTTCTCATCCATACGAAAAAACTATGTCTAGCATCATATTATATCAAGCTTTCTATGAATTCTATATCCGCGGAAAACTGTTCATAATAAGATGCAAGAAATGACTATTAAATATTTGAAACATGAATGTACCAGAACAGGTTTTCCAAATATATAAAGCATTTTTGTTTCTATGCATAATTAAGTTTTTTAAAAATAACATTTCTCTTAAAACACCCTGTAGTATAATATGTTATCTTGTAAAGATCTGTACATTATAGTGCTGAAATAAATTTAAAGAAACTTGATGTTTTTGCTTTAAAAGTACAGCGCTCTATTCTACAAAATTTGTTGATTAGTTCTCTGGGATTAATGTGAATGTATTCTAAAACTTTTATTTTTTGTCTGTCTGTCTGTTGCTTTATAATTCTATTAGTTGCTTTCCCCCTATCCTGTAACGGACCGACCCTAATTTTAGAAAAACTTCGTTTTTAATAATTATAGAAAAGCTTCACTTTTACAGAACGCAAAACCTTTTATTTAAGTCACGCAACTTCTAAACCACCAATTATAAAATTTAATGTAGTATAATTAAAAGCCATTCTGTTTAAGAAAAGGCATTAAATGAAAACTATAATTCCTAAAATCTTTATGAATCAAAACCACTTGCAAACAAAATAAATTATAAAGTAGGGGAAGTCATAAATATAGAAAAAAAGATATTTTTCCCTAAAATACATATTACATAATACATTATTATTAAAAAATTACAGTATATACAAATTTTTCTGAAAAATATATATGATCTTAAAGAATATTACACTTTTTGTGATTTCTTATTAAGTTGGAAATTTTTTCCACCTCTTCAGTTTGTAGGTTATCATCCTCTATTAGATTGAGAGCTTCTTTAGGTTGACTAAATGAATCTATTTTACCATCATGAACAACTATTGCAAACTTTGCTTGTGATTCCCAGATTAAATCTCTGCTACGTACTTCACATCTATTTCTATATTTCTTACTCAAATTAAAATCTATGCTTGTCTCATTATCTAAATACCTTAAAGTATAATAAGCATTTCCCCAAGCTGCAAATTCATGTTTATGATCAACATTTTCATCAGCAAATACAATAACATTCATTGCTTCATTGAAATAAAATTCTGAGTAATTATTTATATTAATATAATTGATATGTCTTGGCTTGTTACCTAGATCTTTAATTTCAAGCTCATCATGGTAGCTCCAAGATATTTCATCATATTTTCTAGAAATATTTCTCTTCAATTCTTCACAAAGCTCTTTGTTTTCTAATTCAATTTTCTTCCAAACTTGTTTCTTTCTTTCTTCTTTAGTTAAACTAAGAAACTTCTTTGTATTCGCCTCTTTCACAATATTCTTAGAAATTCTATTGTAAGTTACAATCACAATACCCTCATCCTTGTCCAATAGTTTGTACTTATCTAGAATTGCCATAGTAATGGCACTAATATCATGTTTATCTTTGTTGTGATAGTGATGACAATCTATAGCTCTTCTTTCATCATAAATAAAGCCATGTAAATTTTCATCAACAATTGCTCCAAATTTGTTTCCTTCAGGAACTTTCTGTCTTGAAATAAAAATCGCAAATGACATTGCTCTAAGTATCATATTTCTTATGAAGGTATTATTATATCCTTCTTCTGTAATATCATCAATCATGATAATGTTCCTAGCTTGAGCACCCTGGAATTTCCAGAAACCTGTTACTAATATTCCTTCGGGTTTGTTCATATATGCTTTGAAGTCTGAGACAACTGGTCTAGTTGAGGAAAAGTGTTTCTTTAACAAATTAAACATTGAGTTGTGATATAAAGTTGTTAATACAACGACACCTTCTTGTGGTTGAAGTGAGAAAAATTTCTTTATAGCAGCAATGGCTAATAAGCCAGGTATTATATTATAAATATTATGATAGTAATAAATATGGCTACCAATGACATTACTGTCAGGAAGCTTAGGAGGTGTTTTTGAATTTAAAGCTTCAGAAAACTTGTATATTTGATAGCTGTTTCGCAAGTTCTTTGTTAGATTAAAATATAGAGCATTGTGATTCTTTACCATAGTTTCTATCCACTCTGATCTACCTTTCATAAGGCCACCAGTATCTACTTTCATAGTCATGCAAATTGTTTCCACAGAGCCAGGAAATTTACAACTTCCAATTATCATTTCATCAATGAATAGGTGATCACAAAGATTGACTCTAAGGAAATGATTTATTGAATACATAATTTTTTCGGTTTTTGTAGTATATGTTTTAGATATGCCAATAAGATCTCTACTAGTAATAACTCTAACATTAGGATAAGATTCAAACTCCACCTTAGCCATTTTATCCATAACAGATATTGGGGTTGTATAACTCTCTTCTTCATATAAATTTGTTATTGCTGTTAAATCAATATAAAATATTTGATCTGTAAGATTGTCAGTTGCACACTTTTTTGCTCTTTCTTTTAAAACATATGTTTTCCCAGTACCATAGTCGCCATCTATGATAAGGAACTTGGCTGGTGAGTTAACAGCTTGCAGTTGTTCATTGTTGAGCATGTAAACAGGAACATTACTATCTACTGATATACCATCAGTTTTTTCTGTCAATGCTTTCTCAACTTCTTTGCTAATAGTTATTGGATCAGATATCAATTGATTAAATCTACTTGACTTATTAATGGATATGTGATATATCAGTTCAGCAACTAGATCCTCATATGCTGTTTGATCATGATTATCAGATGTAACAAGTTTGTGTTCAAATATCCATTTCAACCAAGGTGTTACATCATCAACATCTTGTAGAATACATTGCTGACAGTTGACACAAGGTATTTCTGCACCTTCAACAGTCTCTAAATAAGGAACACATGCAGCCCTGACAAACACCCAATCTTCGGAAAGCATTCCTCCAAATAATTTCTGCATGAATGAAAAGTGCTGTTTTGTTTGATCTGAAGCATTTTTTAGTAGTTTGGTTTTATCTCCTTGATCTTTAGGTCCAAGTTTTACCTCTATATTTATAATAGTGTTGTGTTCTGGGATAATGATTAGAGTATCCCATTCTGTTTTTGATTCTTGTAGACTGTGGTTATAGTATTGATAGGTATAAAATTTCTCCAGATTGGTGGTAGGAAGCTTAAACAAGAATGTGTTTTCAATTTTGTTTTTCTTATTGCCTCCATGCTCTTTAAGCACCTATAATATTAAATGTTTTATATTTTGTATGCAAATTCATTTAGTTATTCTCATCTTCAAATCTAATTTATAGCATGAAAAAATATCATAACAAGAGATATTAATAAAAAGGTAACTGCTCCCACCCTTGCATTATCTATAAAACATTCCTTTCTAAAGAGCCAGCTCTTTGCATCTTTATATTCAAGCTTGTTTTCTTTCCATTTTAAATGCTCCATTATGCATAAATCTAGTTTTTCCCTAGAAATATCTTCAATGTTTAACAATGCCTTTATTTTCATTTCATGCTCATTAAAATCTGCAGTTTGATCTTTTCCTCTTGTGTCTTTTCCCTTCTTAACTAGTTGTTGAATACAATCTCCAGACTGAAATCCATTCATCACAAACCATGAAATGTTTGATTTTCTAGCAGCATTTACAATTTGATGATGTAATAGTTCTTCATAGTATTTATCTAAAATTTGATCATCTTGAATCTTTTTTCCTTCTTTTCCTAACACGGTTGGTTTCTTGGGTGTTACAAAATGATTAGGAATTGCAATAACCTTACACTCTAGATCATAATAATATTCAGCTACTTTCTGTTTTATCTCATCAATCTTTTCTTTGACTAATATTCTTTTATTGTCTCCTGCAGAGCCTTGAAAGTTTATACTCATATTACTTAATTCTTCAGCCAAATTTGATGTTTGAGAATCTTGTGATGCTAATGGGAAAACTCCAAATTGTAGTCCACATGCAATTGTACACATGGAAGGATTTGTAGACTCCATCTCATCTTCATTCTAAATGCATCATGTGTTAAGTCATAAATTCTAGGTCTTTTTTCTTAGTGATAGAATATTTAATGCATAAAGCATTATGGAAATGGTATCAGATTTTTACAATATTAAAATATGTAAGACACATTTAAGTTCAAAAATGATAAATTTTGGACAGAAGAGATATGCAAAGTTTCTTAGAGACTTTGAGGATAAGGGCCTGCAAGATTGTAAATGGATTTTAAAATTGTAATATGATGTAATGTGATGTTTTAGGATATTTTTGTTTTCTTACAACTTTGAATGTTTTTTAGTAATTGAAATATTTTTTTGTATAATTTTCAAGACTCATACCAAATTTTAGGCACATTACAAATACAGAATACATACCTTTTTAGTATCACTACCAGGCCCTGCACAACCTGTGTTCTCATCAATTTTAGTTCCTGTGCTTAATTCCTCCATTTCTAAATAATAATTTGTAAGATTATATTTGTAAAAAAGTGATTTTGTTCTTTCTCTATAATTAACACTGTAATCTTCAATAAAACTATTTTAAAATCTTTGATTCCTCTGGCAAACTATGTTTTTTTACTATTTCTCTAACTCTTTCTAAATTGACTTTCATTCCCCCATAGAAGATAAAGTTCTTTTCAAGAAGTATAGGAAGGTTCACTGTAAAGAAGATTTAAATTTTAGCATATAGTGAATTCTTTTGTTGCTATCTGACATAGATAACTTCTCTTTGGGAAAAAGTTGTAATACTGTAAAAAGACTTACCTTAACTAATTATACAGCTATCTCATTGCAAACATGTTTATTCTTTGCAGGAGTAGTAACAGCACTCCCCGCTGTTGTTGTGGTAGCCACTTAAACTGGAGGATCTAGGATCTGCTAGTTTATGTATTTGTTTCACTATCAACAGTTTTGTAAACACCACTCTTGTCAACAGAATTGCCTAAAATTGAAAGAGTTTTACTACAATATTTTCATCCAATTATGGAAAGTAGTTGTTTTTGTCTTGTTGTCTATGAAAAGTATTTTTGTGTTATATTATGATCAGGTTTCATGATAAAGATAAAACAAATAAAAAAATATGAATTATAATAGGATGTCAATATCCATAGCAAAGACATAATGCCAAAAATTTATGAATTTACCTCTACACAAAGGATAAAGTACTTGTTAGGAGCAAAGCTACTCAGTACCTGCAAAATAAAAATTGATAATATAATTTTTTATTGACAGTAGGCATCCAGGGCTGATAAATTTATGTACATTCTCATGATGACACAAAATTACACATTTTGTAGATTACAGTTGGTTGTTGAAATGTTTGGACACTCTTGGGCACAAATAAGAAAACTTAATTATAACACTTTGGAAACAAGTGTAATAAACAGCCTAATGTCCCCTCCCTCCATAAATAAAACTGTAAGATATCTGGTAGTTTCTCACAAAATACCTAGTTGATCAATGATAATACCCCTCCCTAATGTTTTAGAATAAGTGAGACAAAGTTTTATTTGTTTTTAAATACTTTAGGCCAGGGTTAGAAACTTCCATCCCCATTAAGGTTGTCAAAGTGCCTGTCTGTAGAAAAGTATCTTACTAACAGCTTCATCAAAGTTTCTTATAGGTCATGGGAAAGTTTATGACTTTTTCAGGATAGAATAAATCCACCATTCCAATTGAAATTACCCCCAAAAATTAAAAGAGTAGGGGAGACTTCCCTCAATTGTCCCTAGAGACCACTTTGGTGAAGAACCAGACAAACAGATATAAATCAGTTATAGATTAGTTGTGCTACTAATAATATTTTTACCTCTTATTTACACACAAAAGATAAACATTAAGGCCCAGCTTATATTCATAAGAGCAAAGCCTCTCTGTACCTAAACAAATAAATATGTTTATGTTTATATGAAAGTAACAGTGTTTGTCTGTACCAGAGGATTTTGTTAACCGCTGAAAGGTTCTCTTTAAAGGGCGAATATAGGTTCGATATGATATGAGCTTATATGAAAGGTGCCATTTCATACTTTTAGAATATCTATGCCAAATTTAAAAATTCAAAAAAATCCTTAAGTAGATTTTGCAATTTTCTGTTTCAATTGAACATATGATAAATGAGATTGATGACAAACAGTTTATTTTAGCCCTTTACAAGACTTTTTTTTAACTATTTTGCTTAAGTTTGATTGACTATTACAATGGCACGCATCTTAAATGATAATTTAAATGTTTATTATTTTAGATTATATACTCTTTAATTCAATTTTTAAAAAAAGTAAAATTAATTTGCGTAAAAGTACGCCAATAGTTTTGACTAGGGTAAATAATACGTCTTAAAGTTTATTATCTGTACAAAGATCATTGGTTAATTCTGGAAAATATAAAAACCCTCAAGTACGCCATTTTAACACACACACACACGAATCTTAAAAAAACAGGGATTTGAAATCATTCTTCCTCCAAGAAAATTTTATCGATTATTTTTTTTACTTTTTACATTATTTGATGTTTTTTTAAACTTTTAAATATTTTACTTTATTTAATTTGTATGAAGGTAGAAGATGGGTATATTTACCCCTGATTAATTAGTTTCCACGTTATTACGACTATCCTTTAACGAAAGCTTTTTAATTCAACCTTGCTACGAAGCCTTGTGTGATGCTAGGGTGTTTGAGTTCTTAGGGAACCACACTAATTACATAATATTATCTTGAGTTAGACAGGTTTTAAGCTATAAACAGACTTATACAATTAGATATGTCATTATCTTTAAGTTATTTATAATCTATATAATGGCACCTTTGAAATAAGCTCATATTATATCAAACCTATATTCGCCCTTTAACAGTGTAGCTTTGCTGGGAAGGTATAACTTTTTTGGGGGAAAAATCCCAATTAGCAATTTTTTTTACTAAAACAAAAAAAATGGGGGATCATATTCATATTTACTAGCTTTTAAACACAGTATGGTATATTTTCATTTGATCATTTCTGTAGGTCGGGTTAGGTTGGGTTATATTAAGTACTTTACGTGGCTTCTCTCTGGGTTTAGGACTACAAACACCCCCTTATATTTAAAATATCTAAAAAAAAGGGGATGGGGTTATCAATGATTAAAATGCACTTTATAGGAAACTAATATACTGTTAAAAAGTTTCTTGTAGATATTTACGATATATGATCCTTGTTTTATTGACAAAGAAGTGTAAAAAGTGAATAATGATAAGGGGGGAGGGACATAGAGTGGCTGCAATACTAATAAAAATGAATAATTTAACACTTACCTAAGCACACAAGATAACACCAAGGCCAAGTTATTCTCAGCTTTTCTATTACTAAATTAATAAAAAAAAAATATTTATTAATAGTTACATTTAGTGAATCTAATCTTTGTTTTATTTCGTGTGGGTATTGGTTTTATGACTATTATTATGTGTTGTTAAATTTTGAAATTCAAAGCCCAATAAAAAGTTTAAAATGATTAAAACAGCTAATTTAGGGAAAGGACGGGGATAACTTTGTTATAGAGTAGCTGCACTTCTTATGAAAATGTATAATTTAACACTTACCTCACAAGTAAGATAACACCGAGGCCACAGCTATTCTTTAGGAGCAAAGCCTCTCTATAACTAAAACAAAAAAATATGTCCATTAATAATTACATCTTAAGTATCTAATCTTATTTATTTTTATAAGTCTTGGTTTTATGACTTTTCCTATAATAGCACTTAAGGTAGGATAGGGAAAAGTCGACCTCATCCCATTTTAAACTTGAGTTTCAAAAGAGTAAAAAAATATTTTTAGGGGGGAAGGGGGGTAAAGACACCCTCCCCAAAAATAGTTTAAAACCTTCCCAGGACCTATAAGAAGCTTTACTGTAAAGGAGAACAATATCGGTTTAGCAGTTTGAGAGATCCTTCAGGACAGACAAAAACGCTTACTACTTTATATAATAGGATGATTTGTTGCTAGATTTAGTAATTCAAAGGCCTATACAAAGTTTTAAAATGATTATAACAGCTATTTTGAGAAAAGGATGGGCATAACCTTGTTATAGAGTAGCTGCACTACCTAAGAAAATGAATAATTCCACTGTTTACCAAACAATAAACACCCTGCCTTAACCAAATAAAGGATAAACAAAAATTACCATCTAAACGGACAATGCAGCATTCAAATAGGACCTAGTGCCAAGTAGAATCCATTGAGAATAAAATCCTAGCTGTTCCTTCTTAGCAGATATTTCATTTTTAAGATTTAAGGTGAAAAATAGCAAAAATTTAGTAATTCAAAGGCCGTTAAAAAGTTTTAATATGATTAAAACAGCTATCTAGTGGAAAGGACAGACATAATCTGGTCAACGAGTAGCTGCGACTCTTAAGGAAATGAATAATTCTACTGTTTACCTAACAATAAAAGACAACACCAAGGCAAGTGTTATTCATTATGAGCAAAGCTTCTCTATAACTAAATTAAAATATGTCCATTATTAATAAAACTATTTGCATATAATCTTCTTTATTTTAGTATTAGCCTTGGTTTTATGACTTTTCCAACAATATGTTTCGATAGATTTAGTCATTCAAAGGCCAATAAAAGAAAAAATGAGTAAAACAATCAGCTATTTAGAGGAATAGACCCATGTAATTTAGTTATAACTTAAAGTTGTGCCACTAATGCAAATATCAAATTTTAACACTTACCTAAGCATAAAAGAAAAGACCAAGGATAGATTTATTCTTAAGGAGCAAAGCTTCTTTATAACTAAAACAAAAAATATGTCCAATATTAAATACACTTTTTGCATATAATCTTCTTTATATTTGTATAAGTCTTGGTTTATATTATTTGTTGTCAGATTTTTGAAGCGCTTTTTTGCAATTAGTTTGGTAAGGTTATAGGCTAGGGGGCCGAGTGCCTGCGGCTAGGGGGGGGGGGTCTAAAATTTTCAAAATTGAAAAAAATCCTAAGAGAATAATACCAGAAAATTGACATGTATCCGACTAACCACAGGAATTAAAGATGTAAAAGTATCCTTTGAACCTTCCCCATGAAATATAAATGGGGTAAGATCTATTTTTAGCCATTGTAACCTAACCTAACCTGATCTTTGATTTAGTATTGTGACCACTTTAGTTCAATAAACGAGTACATATTTTGGGGCTGGAATCAAAGCTTCTCTACAAACTAGCTATTACGTCCATCCATCTTTTGTCTACTGCAACTGACGTTCATCACACTAGATATACATCGCAGGAAGGGGGGGGGGATTTCTTTTTAAAAGCGAATCTTTTCTATAATTAGAGTCAGCCTGTCCATCCGTCCATCAGTCAGTCTGTCCATCTGTCCGTCACGGTTAGCTCTTTTTGTTAATTTAGGCTTGTTAGAATTATCCTATCGATTTCAAACTTTGCAGGGTGATTCTTGTAATATTTAGAAAGTGTATCACCTTTAAAGTCATTAACAAAATGTCCGTATGTTCATTTTAAACATGTTGATTTTTTACTTTTTTGACATCAAGCTTTTGTATGTTAGAATTATCCGATTCATCTGATTTTTGGAATTCTGATTCCTATTACAAAAAGGTACAATGTTATAAGCGAAGCATCTCTATAATCAAGTCCTAAGTTTTATAGATGAATAAATATTGCCAATATAATGTTTTCTTCGCTTATTTATGGATGTTGTCATTCTTGTTATAGTTTTATTTGTTTTAAACTTTTGTAAACATATTTACCTTTTTGAATGAGTTTGATAAATTGTCACGATGTCGGTAAAGAAACAACTGAACAATATCCGTTTCTTATCTTTAGTTTATAATT
The DNA here is from genome assembly GCF_053477335.1 of Acartia tonsa. Classification (NCBI taxonomy): domain Eukaryota; kingdom Metazoa; phylum Arthropoda; class Copepoda; order Calanoida; family Acartiidae; genus Acartia; species Acartia tonsa. Next base: position 46,032,909 of record NC_137272.1, read on the forward strand.
TTTAATAGGACGTGGCAAATGCGCATTCAGCCGCCAGGTCTATCAAATGCCATTGTTCAACAACCCAGGATAATCAAGGGGAGCCAAATGTCTTCTTTTCTGTCCAAACACCCGGGTCATTAGGTTAAATAACCCCCATCAGACAACCAACCCTTTGATTGCACGACCTTTGTCTGAGAAGTCCTAACCATGTGCATGGTAATGAATTGCGCCTGTTATGGGCAAAGACATTCGCGCATCTGACATAATAGCAGTAGGAACCATTTGGTATTAAGCCGAGATTCGAACCTATCTCCTCCCCGACGATGAGCGGATGCGCTATGTGTTGAGCCACGGTCGCGGGTTAATAAGCTACCTTACTTTTGCTGTGGCAGAATTAAACTTGACAGCTGCTGGCAGCAGTTGAAAACAGCTTAGAACAGAGAAGAGAAGCTTGTTACACCAGGGATCTAAAGTGATAAGATAATGGCTGTCAAATTGATGTACATCCCCAATGATGATACACAAAATTACCCTTTATTTGTAGATTTCAATTAATGATTGAAACCTAATTGGACACTCATCTTAATAAACCAACGCAATACAAATTTAATAAAAGTTGCTTAAGAAAACTTTGGGGACCAGTGTAATAAACAGCCCAATGTGCCCCTCCCTGTCAGCTGTCAGTGGATGAATATTTGACAACAGTGTCTGATTTCATAGTCGAGCCTTGGTTATTATCAACAAAAATTTCAGGATGGGGATAGAGATAAACTATTTTCCAGTATGGCTTTGAAACCGATTAATATCCGGAGGATTAGAAACGGTTCTCAGCCATACTGAAAACTCGTGTATAGCATCGTATTATATCCAGTTTTCTGCAATTATAAAAATTTACAATCATAAGATTAAAACAAGTTTTGTTAGCCCGTGCCTTAGGCATCTCGGTGCTAACAAAACTGGTCTAAATTTTTCCTTGTCATAGTAATGTCCGCGGAAATTTGTCTATAATACAATGCGATAATTAACAATATACGGTTTTTTAAAAACCAGATAGGGGAAGGGAAATTGGACTGTTTATTACACTAGTCCCCAATGTTGTTTCCTTATGATCGTTGGCTCAATAAATTGAATTTTGATTTGTTGGTTCATTAAGTTGGGTGTCCAAAAGTTTCAACCACTAATTGTTATCTACAGAATGAGTAATTTTGTATATCATAAATGGATTATATATTATTTATTGGCCATTGTCTTATCCCTTTAGATTCATACAAAAAAAAGACCTAATATAAAAACGACGACATTCATAATGTTCATAAAATCCCGGCATTTTCATGTAAAAAAGTAAACATAAATAAAAATAATATATTTCTTTTAAAAAATCACTTTTTGTGCATTTTTTTGACTAAAAATTTACTTTTAAGTTAAAATTAAATGTTTTTAAGGTTTTTAATATTAATTAGTATTATTATATAGGTTTTTTATTGATTAAATATTAAAAACTTTCTAATTTTTATATTTTTAAAAATATTTCTCATTAATTGCATCGTATTATAGACAGCTCTCCGCGGATACTAAAATGAAGAAATATATGAGTTTAGTAAGCCCCAAGTGATCGAGAGCCCGGCCTAACATAACTGGTATTTGTTTCATGATTTTCTATTTTATATTTGTGGAAAATTGGCTGTAATTTAATACAAGATGCTATACATGACTTTTCAGTATAGCTGAGAACCGGTTCTAATCCTGTTGATATTAATAGGGTTTTACAGCCATGCTGCATGTATATAGCATGCATCGTATTATAGACAATTTTCCACAAACAATAAAATAAAATCAAAAGATTAATACCAGTTTTTATAGATATATTTGTTTCTTAATCTTATAATTTTATTTTAACATCTATAAAAAGCTGTCTATAATACGATGCGATAAATAACTATTATTGATATTCAAACTAATTTAAATTTATTTTCAGAACTAAGAAATTTTGCTCTAGAAAATCAGACATAAAAAATGGACTTTTTTCAGTTCATATCAAAGTGAAAAAAAGCGTTTCTGATAAAAAAGGCATTTTTCTATACCATAGCAATAAAAAAAAATTAAAAATGAACAGAGATCATTTAAGTTTTATGCCTCAACCTTCAACTGAAAGAGGTAATGAGCCTTTGGCTTCAAACAGTGGAATCAATGATAATATAGCTTATAGACGGGATATTTTAGGCAATCATTATCCCGAAATTATTCCCATTCGTGATAATCATCCTCGATATGAACATATTGGTACTGACAACTATCATAAAAACAATTCACCTCACGTGAACTATCCCCGCTATGACCCAATACGTGGAAATTACCCACAAATTGACAACTACCCTCCGATTCCCAGTCGTGAAAACTACCCGCTAAATCATACTGTTCGTGACAACTTTCCACCCCGATATGACCCTATCCGTGAAAGTTTCCCTTATCATCCAATTCCCATCCATGAAAATTACCCACAAATTCCCTTTCGTGACAACTACCCCCATAGCAATCCAATACGTGACAATTTTTCCCAATATAATCCAACTAGTGGTAAATACCCCCAAAATCATCACCCAAGTGAAAATTATCCCCATCCCATTCGTAGGGATGACCCACAGCAATTAGGTAATAATGCTATAGATTCTAATACTATTGAATCTCGAATTTTACCCTCAAGTCAAAATCTAAGTCAAACTGAAATAGTTAAAAGTCAAAAATCCAACGAAAATTCAACTGCCAGTAATATTATAGCTTATAAAAGTAAAATTTCTAGTTCTGATAATCATCCAATAACATCTGAACTAAGTTCAAATGAAGTTTCTGCTGGAAATAGTAAAAATTTAGATAACACAATGCCATCAAACAGTATAAAAAATGATTCCAACGAAATTAACAAAGAAAAAAAATGCAATAATTCTAGTGACGATTTAGCTAATTTAGATAGTAAAAAGGAATCTAACAGTAAAAAAAGAAATGCCACTAAAAAGAAAAAGGAAAATGACAATAAGAAATCATCTAACAGTAAAGATAGTGACCTAAAAAGTAATGACTCCAACGATAAGAAAAAAGACAATGATTACTTCAATGAGGCTTTACATTATGCAAATAATATTCTTAAGAAAAGTTTGAGTACCCGAGACAAAAGTTTGGACACCACTTGTGATATCTGCCACAAAGTGTTGGCTCATAAGGCGTGTATGAAGGCGCACAAAAGAACTCACACAGGTAAGGATATGTAATGTAATATCCGCTGGATTAGAACCGGTTCTCAGCCACAATATCCGCGGAAAGCTGTCTATAATACATTGCTATAAATAACCACTAAAATGCAGGGATCTAAAGGGATAAGTCAATGGCCAATAAATTGATGTACATCCCCAATGATTATACACAAAATTACCTAATCTGTAGATTACAATTTGTAGTTGAAACGTTTGGACACCCAACTGTATAAACAAACCAATCAATATTCAATAAAAGTGAAGGGTTGTTCTGTGCTCTACAAGACACTTTGGGGGAAATTGCTGACTGTTTTTTTATTGACTACTAGTGGCTACGCCCCTAGAGGCCTTTAGGGGTCTTTAATTATTCAATTATAGTATTGAAATAAAAAATTACCTACCTATCTAAAAAATATTTTTGGTAAGGTAATTTTATTTAAGGGGCGATTTCTCTTGAGAGGGTGGTGGTATCCTCCCCCAAATTTGTTATAAACCTTCCCAAGACCTATGAGAAGCTACATTGTAAAGAACCATATCGGTTCAGTGGTTAGCGAGATCCTTCGGTACACACACACACACACACACAGATCCTTTTATTTTATATTGACTATATTGTTCTTGTGCATAGAAATATTTTTGGTATTCGGAGCTTACCCATTAAAACCCGGGGAGGGAGGGGACATTGGATTATAAATTACACGGGTACCTAAAGTTTTATAAGAACGTTATCATACCCGTCGGATCAAAGGAGGGAGGCGGATGTGCCACTTTTTGAAACCAAAAGTAAAACGTGCATGATCTCAGCCTATTAAAGAGTTATAACTCTAAAATTTGGCAGAGCTGTTGCTTTTGTGGAGAAAAATATGGAACTGTGAAGAAACGGCGTCAGAACCGACGCCTCCGCCGAAAACGCCAGTATCATGACAAAATATTATAATTCCTGCCTCTTTAGGGGGGAATGCTTTGACATCAATTTTTTCATAAGTTTTAGAAGTAAACGTATAAAAATTAATTTAAAATCGTATAGTATATTCAATAAGCTTTCAAAAAAGGTATAATATATTACTGTAGCTCAATTTTTGGTAGTTTGACGATAATTTAAAGTTTGCATATAAAATGTAATTTCAATAGTCAGGCTTTATTACAAAATCCTAAATATCTAGGTAGGCTACTTCTAAAGGCTGTAAAATCATAAGTAATTGATATTTTCACCTCTTGCTTTGGGAATCCTTCTCAAATATGACAAAGATTAGCCTTAAACTATAAAAATGGTCAATATCCAAAATTGCATTTTTTGGAATCTTCGAGTTTTTGCAATGCCTGGGCACATAGTGCAAGTGTTATTTCAGATGATTGAAAATTGTCTATTATGGCGAGAAAAGGCAAAAAAAAAATTTTGCGGAAAACGGCGGTTTTCGGCGGGAGCGGCGGTTCCGCCGCCGTTTTTTCATAGTTCCATATTGTTCACCACAAAAGCAACTGCTGTGCAGAATTTTAGAGCTGTAACTCTTTTATGGGCTGAGAACATGCATTTTTTACTTTTGGTTTCAAAAAGTGGCACATCAATCTAGTAGGTATTTATCAATAATTTAAATCTATAGATGCGGTAATTTTGTTGACATCATCAGGGATGTATATTAATTTATCGTCCATTGTCTTATCTGTTTAGCTCTGACACAAATTTTAAACTCTTTAATATAAAGGTAGCGAGATCCTTTGGTAAAGACAGACAGACAGACATACAAAGATCCTGTTACTTTATTACAAGAATTATCTCTTACGGATAACTTTTAATTGAATTAGATTCACATCATATGAACAATGGTTCAGTATAACATTCTACTCTTTTTTTAGTTAATATTATTAAGTTACCTCAAAATTATCCTTTCTAGTAGCGAAGCTATTCTATTTTCACTTTGTATGTTCGTCCGTCCATAATATTATTTCTCTGCTATTGTTGAAGATAGACTGCTGAAATTTTACTTATGCGCATTTAGCCAATATTATTTTGTCCGTCTGTCTGTCCGTTATGCTTCAAAAGGTCTCGTGATAATATTTGAGTTTTTGCATATTCTCTTAACAACTGCTCTTTAACTCACTTTTTCCCTTTGTCCATTACATGATTTTTGTGCTTTGCTTGTTATGGATGTTGTCATCCTTGTTCAAATCTTACTCATTTACTATTTTTCAGGTGAGAAGCCATACCCCTGCACCGTGTGCGGCAAGCATTTTTCCCAAAGCAGCCAGCTGACCACCCACTTGCGGATTCACTCGGGCGAGCGGCCGTACGTCTGTAAATGCGGCAAGAATTTCATCAAGGCCAGTGACTTGACCCGCCATGAACGGGTGCACAGCGGCGAGCGGCCGTTTGGCTGTACAGACTGCCCCAAAAGTTTTTCCACGAGTGGGGAGTTGGTGCGCCATAGAAGGATACACACAGGTCAGGGTTAAATAAGTACCCAGGTATCTAAAGGGATAAGACAATGGCCAATAAATTGATGTACATTGTACAACCCCAATGATGATACCTACGCAAAATTACCCCCTCTGTAGATTAAAATTAGTGGTTGAAACTTTTGAAAACTCAACTAAATGTCTCCAAAGGTGTTAAGTTAACGAATAAGAAAACGCTGTTTAAAAACTTTTGGGACTTTGTAATAAGCAGCCCAATGTCATCTCTCTTTCTGTAAATACCTAGGTATGTTTTTCATACCTACCGTTTATGCCGTTTTTGAAGCATGACTAACGGACAGACCAATGTAAATACTAGATGCGCATACGTCATAGGAATCTTTTAGCCGTCTGACTGACTATCAGAGTGAATTATTGAGTAACTTCGGTACTACAGGGTCATTCAAGAGAAATGATTTTAAAAAAACTTAATTATGCATATAAAAAAAACAATTATGTAAAATTCTTTATATATTGGGAAAACCTATTATTGAACATTTATGTTTCAAATATTCAAAAATGATTATTTCAACAAATTATACCCTAAAACCGGTTTTTTCAAAGGCCTCTTTTCGAAGATTTACTAATTGAAAGGTTGTAAAAAAATGTGCACCTTTTTGAAATTCAAATTGCGCAGCTTGTGTTAATAGTAGAAAAATGTTATGCATATCGTTAAAATTGTCATAAGCTTTAGTTTTTTAATATATAAAAACCATTCCTGTGCTACGTATGGTATAGGAGCTACGTGATAAAATGTTCCAATTAATTAAAACTTTTCAACCTTTTTCTCACATTTTTCAACGTAGCTCCTAAACTACAAATAGCACAAAAACGGTACTTATATCTTTGAAAACTAGAGCTTATGACGAATCTAACGGTATTCGCAACATATTTTTACTATTAATACAAGGCGCACAATTTGAATTTTGAAGATGTGTGTATTTTCGCACACCCTTTAAATCCATAAATCTTCGAAAAAGAGGCCTTTGAAAAAACCGGTTTTTAGGGCATAATTTGTTGAAATAATCATTTTTAAATATTTGAAACATAAATGTTCAATAATAGGTTTTCCCAATATATAGGTAAAGGATTTTACATAATTGTTTTTTTTTTTATATGCATAATTAAGTTTTTAAAAGAATCATTTCTCTTGAATGACCCTGTATAAAATACTTTAATCGAAAATATAATTTCAGAAGCTTAACTGTAAAGCTGAACAATAATTTCCTTCGGTACACACAGACACACATCCTGTTACTTTTATATATAACTAGCGGCTACGTTTTTTTGTGGGGGGATGGAGATTTTTTTGGGGGTGATTTCTCTTTGGTGGGTGGTGGAGAACCCGATCGGTTCAGCGGTTAGCAAGATCCTTGAGTACAAACATACAGATACACACAAACATCCTGTTACGTTTATATATACTAGTGGTTTTACCCCTAGCGTCTAGGGACTCTACATTTGAAGTGCAGAGAGGGGCTAGAAAAATAGCTTAAAACTATCCCAAGACTTAAATTAAATCTGAAAATAAGATAGCCTAAAACCATCACTTTACTTACCTATGTGAAGCTTTCCTGAAATAGTGAACCAAATCTGTACAATAGTTATTGAGATCTTAAGCTTCAGACAAAAAAACTCTTACTACTTTATATAAGAGGACTATCGGCTTTTTTTCAGAGGTGGATTTAGTCGACCCTCTTTTTTAATTTTCGTTTTAAAAAGAAAATAATATGGGGGGATATTTTTTATTTTTGGGGGGTTTGAGGTGTCCCACCGCCCAAGAAAATAGCTTAAAACCATTATAGGACCAGTAGGACTCCCTGAAGAGTAGAGCCCAATCGGTTCAGTAGTTATTGAGATCTTAAGCTTCAGACAGACGGACGGAAAGACATCGTTCTACTTTGTATTATAGATGTATTTAACCCTTTTTATTTTTAGGTGAAAGACCCTACACCTGCAGTGTTTGCACTAAAACATTCGCCCAGAAAAGTATCCTGGCCTACCACGAGAAAACCCATACTGGCATAAAACCATTCTCATGTGATACATGTGTGCGTGGATTCTACTGTGCCACTGAACTGAACAAACACAATAAATCCAGAAATCACTTTAAAAAGCTGGCCGAAAAGAATTTTATCGCCATGAATGGAGGACCTTTGATCAAAACTGAAGAGCTGTCTGTGCTAATTAAGGAAGAACCACTGGACCAATCGGATGATGTACAACCAAGTGTTATAGATGCAAACTATTTCTGTAAGATGGAAATTAAGGAGGAACAAGAAAGTGATTAAATTAAGTGTCTAAACGTTTCAACCACTAATTTTAATCACTAGAAGGGGCCGGTATGATTTGCTGTTGTTGTGATGACTTTAGTGCTATCATAAAGGCAAGGAGGGGACATTGGGCTGTTTATTTACACTAGTCCACAAAGTTTTATAATAACGTTTTCTTATTCGTTGGCTTAACAACTTTGGGGACTTCTGTTAAATTTTGATTGGTTGGTTAATAAAGTTGAGTGTCCAAACGTTTCAACTACTAATTGTAATTTAAATTGAGGAGTAATTTTGTGTAACATCGTTGGGGATGTACATCAAGGGGGGGGGGGAAGTTCTGACACATTTGCGTAAACGGTGAGTATAGGCTTTATCTTTGGACTGAGAGGATAGGCTATTAGGGATAAAATCATTCTTATATGATAAATTTCCCCCAGATTTAAGATTTTTTGGATAGGCCTCCAGGTTCCGGAGCTCCAGGCCTCCAGGTGGTCCAAAAAATCTTAAATCTGGGGGAAATTCATCATATAAGAATGATTTTATCCCTAATAACCTATCCTCTCAGTCCAAAGATAAAGCCTATACTCACCGTTTACGCAAATGTGTCAGAACTCCCCCCCCCCTTAATCGGCCATTGTCTTATCCCTTAAGATCCCTGCAACATAGCCCCCCTTAAAATTTAAAGTTTTTAGACCGGCCTTTTCTTTTTTCACCTCCTTATGGTTTACTCCCCCCCCCCCCTGTTGAATTACTGTGCACGACACTAAATTGACAGTCTCGCCTTTTAAACCTCAAATATTCCTTGTATTGAATATGTAAAAGATTCTTTGAATCATGGAAAGAAAACGAAGTAGTGGGTTTTGTCGTATTTTCACAGTAGCTTTTGATTTTAGGTTAGGTAAATGTTAGGTTTAGAGCCTCTGAGAGGGGGCTAGAAATTGGAGAAAAGCTACTGTGTAAAATACGACGAAACCCGTTACTTCGTTTTCTTTCCATAATCCGAATTATTAAAATAATTTTTTTTTACTTATATTGTACATATTAATATTGTAAATTCTAAATTTTTTTGTATGTAAATCTAAGTCAATAACATAGTATTTAAAAATATGTAAAATATAATTTTGGTCCTATTTTTTTTTAAATATTATGCGAAATATCTACCTATTTTAAATGATTATTATAAAAACAAAATGTATAATATGTTCTGCTTTATCATTCATTATTTTTATATTTATGAAAATTTTGTTGTGCAAAATGTTTCAAAATTAGGGATGGCAATTCAAATCCGCCCAAATTTTGGACCCAGAATCCGCAATTCTAATTGCGGATTTGTATTTATAAAAAGACCTTTAAAAATATTGCTAGAATCCGCAATCCACTTTTTTTGGAGGATTCCGAATCCGACCCAAAAATTTGGCGGATTGCCATCTCTATTTATCTCTATTATATTTATTACTTGGTTTTAATGGATAATTTAATTTTATTGTTAATCTATTTTAAGTTAAATTTCATAACATAAATTTTTGGTAATAAAACTATTTAATGTTATTTTATGTATTTATTAAAGCTACTCTTAAACTATGGTATTTTCGTAGTCATACATAATTCTATAAAAAACGAAGCTTTAAAATCAGATGGTAAGACAAACGAACATTTATACTTGTAGAGTGTCAGAACTTCATGAGCAGAATTTTACTTTACATAAATTTGCTGCAAAATTGTTTAAATACAGGAAACTGTTTTAAGGACATAATTACGTTTTAATACTTGATTATAAAGATGCTGCTTTTGAATATAGAGTCCCTAGATGCTAGGAGCACAGCCGCTTGTAACGGATTATTTGATCTAAAGGGATAAGACAATGGACGACAAATAGATATAAGTATCCAATGATTCAAGTGTTATAGCTATTCACCTAAAGTACCTACCTAAGGTTTTTGATCCAACGAATAAGATTAATAGATATAAAACTTTGGGTACCAGTGTAATTTTCAGTATTATATTTTAAAGAGAGAGGGGACAATAGGCTGTTTATTACGCTAGTCCCCTTATAGGTTTATAATAACGTTTTCTCATTCGTTGACTTAACAACCTTTGGGACTGAATGTTTCAATCAATAATTTTAATCTACAGAAGGGGTAATTTTGTGTATTATCATTTGGGATGTACATCAATTTATCGGCCGTAGTCTTATCCCTTTAGATCTCTGATTAGATTTTAAGGTTTTCTAACATGTAAGACGACATTTAAAATCAGCTTAATTCAGATTTTATTTCAATATTTCTTTTTCTTCATAAAAGATTCTTCTAGGGGTCTGTTTTCACTTTATGTGATGGAAAAATAGCTCAAAACCATCTGAACACAAAATAGCCTATAACATCACAGGACCAACCTGAAACGTACCTAAAATAGAGAATCTAGTTGGTTTTATAGTTATTGAGATCTTAAGCTTCAGGGGATAAAAACTAAAGAGGGGTAGTAGGGAAGCCAAAAATGACCCAAACCATTTCAAGGCTTAAATCTCAAATTTAAATAGTCTACAACCACTCCGGAACATGTATGAATATCTATCAGTTCATTAGTCCGAAATCTTAAGCAACAAAGAACAGGAAGTTTTTTTTGGGCGAGTAATTTTTGCCTAAGAGAGTTTAATACAAAATAGTTCATAATCTTCCCAGGACCTATAAAGGAGAACCATATGGGTTCAATCTTTCAGTAAGCACAGACAGACAGAGATCCTGTTACTTTACTCAAAGAATATATGCTAAAAACCAGGGATCTAAAGGGATAAGACAATGGCCTACAAATTGATGTACATCCACAATGATGATACACAAAATTACCAATTCAGTTGATTAATACAAAAGTGGCTGAAACGTTTGGACACTTGATGAACTTATTGAACCACACTATCAAGTCCCCAAAGTTGTTATTGTTAGTGTGTGTGTTATTGTTAGCCAACAAATAAGAAAACATTATTATAAAACTTAGGTGACTAGTGTAATAAACAGTTATTAAAACATGTGGCTAAAAACATATTTTATTATTTACATGTTTTTATTAACACCTCAATTTAATAAAAATTTCCTAATAACTAAAAATACGTCAAAATTTGTAAGAATTAACGTAAATCTATTGGAAATATCGTAAATAGCACGATAAAAGATATTAATATTGTAGGTAGAACAAGTGATCATAAGAGATAGGACAATGACCGATAAATTGATGTATATCCCCGATGATGATACACAAAATTACTTCTTCAGTAGATTGTTATTAGTAAGTGAAACGTCCGAACACTCAACTCAATGAACCAACAAAAAACAGTTCCAATGTTGTTAGGCTTACAAATAAGAAAACATCATTATAAAACTTTGGGGACTAGTGTAATTAACAACCAAATATCCCCTCCCTCCCTGTTATAACTTATTAAATAAATATAAAGCGTTAAATGGGACTTAGATAAAATAATATATGGTTCTATTTGACCTCTGTTTAAATATCTAAGCTAATATTTATTAAACTTTTAATGATTTGTTTTTTAAATATAGAAGATCAGATACATAATCTCTAAATCAGCCAGAGAGAGAGAGGGGACATTAGGCTGTTTATTACACTATTCCCCAAAGTTTTATAATAACGTTATAATATTCGTTGGCTCAATAACTTTGGGGACTTTTAGTGAATTTTGATTGGTTGGTTCAGTTGAGTGTTCAAATGTTTTAACCACGGACTTTAATCTACAAAAGGGGTAATTTTGTGTATCATCATTGGGAATGTACATCAATTTATCGGTTGTTTTCTTATCCCTGAAATCAGCCAATATGAAAAACAGTACAGGAACAATCCTGCCATATTATTGGTCAGAAAGTGTTCAGAGTTTAAGCTTTTAATCAAAATAAGTTCTGCAATGAATCTGTTTCCATTTGACGACTATATATTTATTGTGTTTTTTATGCCCATTCTAAAATTATTTTTCAGATCTGCAAAAACCTTGAATCATATTTTCATTCAATCTCAAGTATGACTTAGAAACTGATTAACATCCGATGGATTAAAATCTGTCGGTCATACTGAAAAATCATGTATAGTATCGTATATTACAGACAATATTCCACTAATAAAAATATAAATTAATACCTATACCAGTTTGGTTACGGTTAGCCCGGACATTCGGCCCCTAAGGCCGGGGCTAACAAAACTGGTTTTCATATTATAATATTTCATTTTAATATCTGTGAAAAGCTGTCTATAATACGATGTGTTAAATAACTATCAACAAACTTTTAAAAAAATAAGTAATAAAAACATTGGAGACATTATTTACATTTATTTCGGTTCATTTTTATTGATTCATCATACTACTTTTACTTTTAGTACTGAATTAATAAGAAATAATTCAAACATTAATACATAGACTAGGAGATTTAGGAGATTTTTGGAAAGTTTTATTTTTTGTGAAAAAAACAGGAATTTAAAAGAAAGATCAAGGGCGTTGTTTAGGATTTAAAAAAGGGGGGTGTCGTGCTAAAATAAGGACATTGGGCTCAAATGTAGGATGAATGAAAAGTCTTCCATTTGTAATTGAAGACGACATTAGTGTTTATTTTTGTCCTGTCTTGGGCAAGGAGATAGGGGGAGTGGATAATTTTCACCATAGATAAATAATAATAATTATAATAAGAAAAAAAACAGATCAAATAATCCAATTTTAACATTCTTGTTTGTCTATGCATGTGTGTGCGTTCTTGTTTTGTATGAATGTATTTGGATATAATGTGTCATAAGGTGTGTTGAAAAAATGTGTTTTATTCACATTTGGGCACATTTTAAGTGCTTTTTTTTAAGGTCACACTTTTACAAAATGCATACCCCCCTTTTTAAAGTTATTTGAATAACTTTTTAATAAATATTATATCACTGATATTTTTGTCATATCCATGAATCATAATCATAATAATTAAACACATAACACTATCAAAATCACATGGACAGGTATAAAAAAACTCCATAGCAGCAATATTGGTATCATCATTGTCTCTATTTTTGTTGTTTGTGTAAAATATATTTATAATCAATAGTTAAGAGTTATCATGCATTATTTTCAATCACTTTTTTTCAATTATCATGTTCAATTGTCTCACTCTGATGTAAATTGGTACTTTTTTGTTATGTCTTGAAATTATTCTATTTTTTTTTTGTTGGCTGTATGTATTCACATAATATAAATGGGCTCCGCAACACGCTCCACTTCACAGAAAAGGGCCTCGCAATTTCTAATTACGAAGAATCCCGACTAATGAGAAAAATAACTTGGCTGATGATTCCTGCGACGCCCTGGTCGAGGATCTGTGACATAACAAGGTTGAGGAGGCGTTGCTCCTGCTTCCTAAATATCTGCGCGTTGTCTGGATGGCGCGCCAGGTTGGCCAGCGTGTTAGCCGCGCGCCTCAGCATGTCTAGGCTGGTGCCCATGCTCTCGGGGTTGTCGCGCAGCGCGTTGACCCCGTGCTGTTGCGCCACCACCATCGCGTTATTCTCCACCTGCAAATAATAAGCAATAATGTTTTGTCTTATAAGTTAGGGTTGTCAATCCGTCCAATTTTTGGACCGGATTTCGAATCTTCTCTAAATCCACAAAAAAATTAAGCGAATAAATCCGTGGATTTCGGATTCTTATTTTTTGACGGTATCCGGATTTTCGGATACGGGATTGCGGATTCTAGCAATATTTTAAAGGGCCTTTTAAAATGAATTAATCCTTTAAAAATGAATTGAGGGATTAAATTTTATCAGGTCCTGGGAATCTAAAGATGCGTTTTTTTCATATTTTCACATTAGCTATTTCTAACCCCAACAGCGGTCATTTTCTAACCTTTACTCAACCTAACCTAACTTCGTTAAAAATTAAAATATATATTTGGACAAAAAAATCAAGAAACTAAATTTTAAACTAATTATTAACAATCCGGATCCGCTCTCAAAATAACAGATTGCGGATTCTATATTTAAAAATTGGACGGATTCCGGATTGCCAAAACCTAGTTGAAATACATATCTACCTGTTCTATAAAGCCTACAAGGAGGCTGACGCAGGTATCTTGCTGGGCCACGGTGCGTGCCATACCACTGTCCGCCCCGGAGAAGTAGTACAACAGGTTGATGGCAAACTCGCGCATTACCTGGTCCTCAGACCTAGAATAATAATTATTGGTTGAAAAGTTTATTCACTTCTAGTATGAACCAATCAATTATGATTAAAGTAGATACCCAAAAAATGTTTTTTTTAAACTTTGGGCAACATAATGACTAGGTATTGTTTAGGGGGGGGGGGGAAGGGTATTCATTTTTCGTCCTTTGACCAATCCCTCAATAGGCACCCTTATATAAAAGTAACAGGATTTATGTTTGTACCGAAGGATCTCGTTAACCGCTGGACCCATATGGTTCTCCTTTACAATGTAGCTTTTCAATAGTATGTGTGTAAAGTATAAATGGATATTTTTCTAGAAAGACAGACATAGTTCTGCTTTGTATTATATCTATACCAGTATAGTTTTCTAGAAAGGAAGGAGCATAGCTCCTCTAGTCTTGAGAATAGTGACATACAAACATACAGACAGACATAGTTCTACTTTGTATTATATCTATACCTGTATAGTTTTCTAGAAAGGAAAGAGCAAAGCTCCTCTAGTCTGGAGAAAGGTGGTGTACTCAGGATAAGGTCAACATTGCCCTCCTAAAAATAAAAAAAAGTTAGTTTGAAAAATAGGTAGGTATCTAATTCAAACATAAAGATTATTTTTGTAAAAAAAATGACGTTTTATTTCAAAATAGCATGATTAAATAGTATTCATTTAAGAAATTATACTGTTTTGGTACTTTTCCTTCAAGAGCCTATGAAGCACTGAAACTCTTACCCAACATTATCAAAACTAAAGGGGTGGTTTTATCCTTATATCATTGCCTACCCAACCTAAGCTGAACTAAAGTTAAAAACAATCAACCAAAAATAATCCCTCCTTTAAATTCAATATATTTCAAAAAGACAATGGCCGATAAATTGACGTAAATCCCCAAAGATGTTACACAAAATTACCCCGTCTGTAGATTAAAATTAGTGGTTGAAACGTGTGAACACTCGACATAATGAACCAACGATTAAGAATAACAAATAACGTTATTATAAAACTTTGGTGACTAGTTATTATAAACATCCCAAAATCTTACCATAACACACAATTTGCACAAGGTCTCCAGGGCCAGCCGTTGCGGCGAGATATTGCTGTGCATACCGACGGCGGGGAACGGATCCTGCGCCACAGCCGACGGCGAGACGGCCCATTCGAGCAGGCCCGCTAGCAGCGGCAGCACAATGTGCTCGGGGTGCGGCGAGAGGTCCATGTAGCCGGCGCAGTTGGATAGCGCCACCAAAACGTTCTCTCGAATAAGCTGAAAAAAAAAATATGTTATTAGACAATGTACGATAAATTGATGTACGTTCATCCCCAATGATTACCCCTACTGTAGGTTACAATTAGAGGTTGGGACACGTTAGGACACTCAACTTAATGAACCAACCAATCAAAAATAAATTATTAGTCCCCAAAGTTGTAAAGCCAACGAATAAGAAAGCGTTATTATAAAACTTTGGGTACCTGTAAATGCTCCCACCACCATTCTTTTTGTTCCAACAGACTGGTGCAACTATCACTATAATCCTCTTCCTCCTGAAAGTAAAACAATGGCGTTAAAATCGTCCTTGACATTTGAAACCTGGGATAAAATTATACCTAGTCAATTTAGATTGCTAACATGGACATCATTTAGTGGTTAGTTTGTTCATCCAGTAGGAAGGAATGGGATGGGGTAAGGGGATGGATCGTTATTTTAGCCAGCTGCAAGTGTCAATTCATTATAGTATTTAACATATGGTGTTAGATCCAAGTAATAATAAATCTATTATTGAAGTACAATTCTTTTCAAATATAATACTTACCTAATCATATTAATTTTAAATAAGCTATTTTCTGTAAAATAGAGTACATTTTGAAAAGATTAGGTATATAAGTAGCTTGTTAATTAAATTTTAAACATTTTCATTTTAAATTAATTTTCCGGCATATTAAATTTTATAAATATTACAAGAATGGATATATGATATGTGGATAATGTTAGAGATTTTCGCATATAATATGCTACTTTCAGCTGGCTAATATAACAATAACCCCCATTAACCCCATCCCATCCCCTACTAATAGAGAAACGAACTGACCAGTAACATTATAGCAATCTAAATTGACGACAAAATTTCCTCTGATATAAAATCCACGAATTCTATATCCATTATTAAATTATGATATTATGATTTTTCCTCGTATTAGTTTTACATAATATCTTAATAATCCTATTAAAAAGATTAAATCAAAGAAAAGATTTCCAGTATGGCTTAAAAACCGATTATTATCCGCTGGATTTGAATTAGTTCTCGGCTATAATGAAAATCATGTATATAGCATCGTATCACAGAAGATTTTCCACAAATATTAAAATAAAAATCATGAAATTAATAACCTCGAAGCTAGAAAAACTGGTTTTAATCTTTCAATTTTTAATTTCAATATCCGCGGAAAGCTGTTTTAATTCGATGTGATAAATAAATGTTAAATAAAAATAGATCATATTCAAGAAATAGTGTATTTATTTTATATTTTGGAAACAATTTTCCCAATTAAGGAGATTTAAAGAGCATTTATAAAAATCAATAATCACGAAACCTTTTACGCATTCTTGAAATTTTTAATATTTTTTTGAAATTTGTAGCATGACTGACAGACAGACGGACAAAGTAAGTTACATAATGAATGCTTAATTGTAAAGGGAATCTTCACAAAAAACCAGATGTCTATCTTAAATAATAGCTAAGAAAATCACATTTCCCCAATAGCAAAGTAAATTATCCTTAGAAATAAATTGATGTGAAACATTCCCAATTATGATACAACAAAATTACCTCAGGTTTGTCATAATTTCTTTGTTTGCTGTTCCTAACAGGATGCCAGTGACCGTGCAGCAACAGCTTGCCACAGATAGCCAGGAAGCCGGGGTTGTTGCCCAGCAGGCCCTCGTTTCCTGGCACGAAACTCAGATTCCTGAGAAAAAAAGGTATAAAGTTTTTTTTTATTAAGCATAAATAATAAGAATCTCATTTGCATAATTAGTACCCAAAGATTTGTAGCAAAAACTTATGGTACCAGTGTATTGTAAAGTCCAGTGTTCCCCTTCCTCCCTAAAAATATCAAAAGAATAGAAAGGGAGGTGTAGGTTGCGGGTAAAATCCGTAAAGGTTGTGTGTTTTAAGGCTTAGGAATAATAGTAGAACGATAATATTCACTAAATATGTGTATTTCTTATTGAAAAAAACTATAGACAACAATATTTTTAAAAGTTAACATAAATTTTTATCGTTCTACTACTGTTTTTAACTTCAAACACACAACCTTTACGGATTTTACCCGCAATCTACTTTTCCCTTTTTTTACCTTAATAGACCCCCTAAGAACCAAAAAATATCCAAAAACATTATTTACCTAAAAATGGTGGAGACAGCTATGCCCCTGCGTCCCAGCAAGTCCTGCGGTTCCTGGACGAGGTTCAGGCTGGCGTGGTCAGGTTGGTAGTTCTCCTCCTCCAGCACAGGCTTCACCAGCCGGGCCAGCACAGCCGCGCGGCAGCTCTCCTCAAATCTGAAAAAAAATCAAAGAAATTAATATACTGATAAAACATACCCTAATAATTCTAGTTGAGCCACTAAAAATAAATAATAATAAGGATAAGACGAAAGTTAGACAGAGGTTTATATTATGCACAAGATAAATTTTTTAAATATCTTATTTAAATTGATAAATAAATTGATGTACACCCCCAAATGAAAATTACCCTTACTGAAGATAACAATTAGTGATTGACAATCCAAATCTAATCAAAGTCCTCAACAAAAAAGAAAATGTTATTAAAATACTTTGGGGACCAGTGTTCAAGCTTACCTAAGGCCGGACCTAGCCTCTAATTCATGTATCACATCCTCAGTAGTTGAATTTGAGTTCTTCTTCTTCTTTGCAGGGGAGCTTCCCTTCTTCACAGCACTATCAACACAGGAATCCTCATCCTTTATTAAGCCATTCTCTTCACACTTTACTTTTGTTTCACTGTTTTCATCAGTTGAGTTCGCATTATGTTTGCTATTACTATAATTACTACTTTTACTACTATTACTGAGAGAATCATTACTATTACTAGTAGGACCATTAAGTTTGCTATTACTGTCCTCCTTTGTCGGGCTCACTTTCCACGACTCGCGCACGCCGCCGCGCGAATTGCGCGCGGAGGATTTTTTGTTGTTCGATAAACTTTTGGCGTCACTTGTTGATGATGATTCAGATTTCACATTTTCACCGTCCGCTGGTTCGCTTTTTATCCGCGGTAAATCCGAGTTTTCACGCATGACGCGGACAAAAGAAAGCCTTAGCTCTGGTTGCATGCTATTGGCGGGTATGATGTGGTCGGTCGAATTTCCGCCGCCGGCGGCCCAAAGGTCCGGACAGGCAAAAAAGCCCTGGCTGAATTCGTCCCAGTCCCTGTCGCAGTCGGACACAAACAGCGCGTCATCTTTTTCGTCAAACTGAAAAGGAAAATTATTATTTTTTTATTATTAACCTTTCAGATTTTACTTAATATTCATAAAACTAACTATTCTGTAGATAATAATTAGTGGTTGAAAAGTTCGAACACTCAACTTAATAAACCAAACAATTAAAATTCAATCAAAGTCCCCAAAGTTGGTAAGCCAACAAAAAAGAAAACGCTATTATAAAACTTTCGGGACTAGTGTAATAAACAGTCCTATGTCCCCTCCATCCCTTCATAAAACATTCATGTCAACAAAATAGCAACAAACCCTACCTGAAACTCTTTCTCCGTGAACCTTGCCTCGGTGGTGAAGTCCTTGGGCTGGTGGTGCAGGATTCTCACCTTATCCCCACGCCTCAACACCTAGTAAAAATAATAATTTACTTACTTTTGAATAAACAATAAGGACAAACAATCCTTAAGAGCATTAAGATAACAAACAAGATAAAAGTAAACAAAGATCAGCTGATTGAAAAGTATGCTACGATTGGTGTGTGATTGCCGCGTTATATTATGTATTGTAATATGTCGTCTCTTGTGCTGAAATAATATTAACTATAATATGTCTGTCTGTCTAACTGTTTGTCTGACTGTTGAACCAATCGGGTTCTCCTTAACAGTGTAGCTTTTCATAGGTCTCAGAAAGGTTTATAACTATTTTGGGGGAGGGTACCACCATTCCCACTAGAGAAATCACAACAAATTGAATTTTTTTTACTTGAACGCAACTTAGAAAGGTTATGTATTACCTGTCTAAAAAAACATTTAAAGTGTCACTAGATGCCTCTATGGGCGTAGCCGCTAGTAATATTATGAATGAAAAAATCAATCAAATATAATTTTGTTACCTCACTATTTACACTTCCCAGCCCTTCATCGCTGCCATCCGCATTCAATCCGGGGGCAAACAAATCATCCTCGACAGACTTGCAGCTCTCGTACCAGCGCACGCCGTCCAGCCGTTTTTCGCCGCGGTCGCGCTTCCGCTTGCGGTTGGAGTCGGCCTTGGCGTTGCTGAGCTCTAGTTCCTTGGTCAGGTCGAACATGGCGATGAGAGAGGCGCGCCAATGCTCGATCAATGCTTCTAATAGACCTAAATAAATCATCCAATTGAAACAATTTTTTCTAGTTTTAAAATCATTTTTTAGCAAATACCCAACTTAATTGCAATTTCTAATGAATAGGCATAATTAAAAAAGAGTTAATTTATGAGACGTTTGATATAGTGAGAGGAATACATTGGCCTTTAAAAGGTCTAATTCAGAACCATGTAAAAGCACAGTTATTGAAAAAATTGAAGATAAACTACTGAAAAGAATCCGAGAAAATAATTCATTAGAAGATTTAAGTCTTTTAATGGAACTATGTGTTTCTCTATAATTCACTATGTCTGTCCATAATGGGGGAAATGTGATTTTCTCTGCTGCTATTCAAGACAGAAGTCTGAAACTTTTTAAAAACATTACTGTCAGTACGGAGCATAATTAACTATAAAACATCCATGGTGGTCAGACTACTTTTTAGCAGGTTTTTGGCTATTTTTATATTGTCATACCTGGCATATTTCCTAGTCCAAAGTAGGTGACACTGTTATCATCATACAGCAGGATATTCAGGGTGTCCAGGGCCCATGTTGACTCCGTTAGCAGGCCTGACCGTAATGCCAGCACCAACCTACAAATAAGAGAATATTTATTATGTCCAGGGCCCAAGTTGACTCGGTTAGCAGGCCTGACTGTAATGCCAGCACCAACCTACAAATAAAAGAATATTCAGTATATCCAGGACCCATAGAATATTTAGTATGTCCAGGGCCCAAGTTGACAACTGTTACTTTTAGCAGGAATCTATAGGGATAAGACAATAGCCGTCAAATTAAGGTACATTTTAAATGATACACAAAAATACCCCATCTGTAGATTTCAATAAGTGGTTGAAACTTAACTTAATGAACCAACCAATAAAAAGTCCTTAAGGTTGATGATCATACAAATGTATTTTAAAACTTTGGGCACTAGTGTAATAAACAGCCCAATGTCCCTTCCCTTCCTGATATGTATATACTATTCCTTTTAAATATTTTTTTCTTCAGAATTTATGATTAATTCTACTTTAAAAAGCAGCGAAGCTCTAAAATGTTACCTCCAACCGTCCACCGGCTGTACGTCTGTTTTGGCTAGCTTTTTGCGCTTATTGAGCAGGGGTTGAGTGCACTCTAGGCTCTCCATGGGGAAGTTGTACCTCTCTCTCATTCCAGGACCCATCTAAAATTGAGATTAAAATTATTAGTTGAAACGTTTGGACACTACACGTTTTAAAAAAAACAATCAAAATTCAGTATTATACCCAAAGTTTCTGATATGGTAAAGTGGTTATAAAACTTTGGGTACCAGTGTGATAATAAATTGAT
This sequence comes from Acartia tonsa, assembly GCF_053477335.1. Taxonomy (NCBI): domain Eukaryota; kingdom Metazoa; phylum Arthropoda; class Copepoda; order Calanoida; family Acartiidae; genus Acartia; species Acartia tonsa. The sequence continues at coordinate 46,053,959 of NC_137272.1, forward strand.
ATACATTCCCACCAATGATATTAAACAAGATTATCCCTTCTGTAGATTAACATTATTGGTTGAAACGTTTAGACACAACACGTTTTAAAATACCCAATCAAAATTAAGTATTAGTGTCCAAATATTCTGAGCATACAAATAACAAAGTGGTTATAAAACTTTGGGTACCAGTGTAATTAACAGCACAATGTCCCCTCCCTCCCTGGGAATTTACATGCTTTTGGGGATTATTTATAAAGTTACACAGATATTGTTCATTACGTTCCTCCATGATCAAGGAAGGATAAGGGGTAAATTCATAAGGGGTGGATCATTATTTTAGCCAGCTAGAAGAAACATCTTATCGGGATATGCAAAAAACTCTCACAATATCCACGTATTCTATATCTATTGGTAAGACACACTACTGTTTTGATAATTTGAGCATCCGGAATTTGTTTTGCCCAACTATTTGGATCAAGTACAGAGCTGGATCTTTAAATCATTTTAGTGGTGAGCCAGATCGGGGTGAGCCAATTTTCCACTAATGAGAGCACAGCATTTTATGAAATGCCGCGCTGTGATTGGCTGAAATTCGGCTCACCCATATCTGGCTCACCACTAAAATGATTTAAAGATCCAGCTCAGTTCACGGAAAAATGTTCGTGGGATCGATTATTAAAAAAAATCCATGAACTCAATAACGCACATTACACATAAATCTGCGAAAAATACTTATTTTACGCGCGTTTTCTTCAGTCCATCTTTCCAATTTCAGATTATTTATAGACCTTCTCTTGTCTCTTATTGATATAATATGCAGACATGATAACACATGTACATTTTGCTAAATGGAAGCTAGCAGCCTTTAAAGTTCATAGATTTTTGGGACATTTTGCCGTGAACTGCATTTGATCCAACCAACTATTTTCATATTTCCAAACTTCCCATTTTCTTTATAAACTCCTCTGCTATTTTCTTCCAAACAAACTTTAATCTCGGTGTTTTCCCCGGTTCAAAATATTTACATCTTTCTGTGTGTGTGTGTGTGTGTGTGTATGTGTGTATGTGTGTGTGTTTTGTAACCAAGAGGAATAACATTTAGATACATAAATAGATCATTTTGTTTTCGAATAAGTCAGGGAGGGAGGGGCCATTGGGCTGTTTATTACACTAGTCCCCAAAGTTTAATAATAAAGTTTTCTTAAACGTTGGCTCAACAACTTTGGGGACTTTTCTTAAGTTTTGTTTGTTTGGTTCATTAAGTTTAAAAGTTTCAATTTTTAATTGCAATCTATAGAAGTTATAATTGGAGTTGTAAATATACATAAATTTTTCGGCCTTTGTCTTATCCCTTTAAGATTCCTTTAAATAAGTAGGTACTTTGGTTGATATTTTATTTCATTCATAATTAAAATTTATGTTTATGACAGGGATCTAAAGGGATAAGACAAAGGCCGATAGATTTATTTTATATCCCTCATGTTAATTCACAAAATTACCCCTTCTGTAAATTACAAATAATAATTGAAACGTTTAAACACTCAAAATTCAACAAAACTCCTTAAAGTTGTTAAGCCACAGAATAAGAAAACGCTATTATAAAACTTTAGGGACTAGTGTAATAAACAGCCTAATGTCCCCTCCCTCTCTGGGTTATGAAAAAAAATTCTATTAATAAATGATTTGTTATTCAATGGTTTAGAAAAGTACAAAACTCTCTAATTTTTAAATGTCCATTTATGTATCTAACTAATTGTAAGTCCTTGGGTATAATGACAGACAAACATATTTTTAAAAACAAAATATATTTTCATTATAACAATTTAGTTCATTAAATTGTATTTTTTTATTGATTGATAATTTTCGAAGATGTAAATTATATCAAGAACAGCCCAAAATTTAAGTAGAAGTTTTAAATGGAGTAATGTAATACAATAGAGAGAATGGAGTAAAATAATGGATATAGAATACGTAGATATTGTAAAAGGGGCTAGCTAGGTTGCTAATGTAGTCTTCAGATGTTGGTCAATATGTTTGTACATGGTCAGGGGAGTGGATATGATGGGGTTGTCATATTATGTAGAGTGGAATATTGTTATATTAGCCAGCTATGAGAAACATTTCATCAGGGTATGTGAGAATCTCTCACAATATCCACGTATTCTATATCCATTCTTAAATAATACATTGTATTGAGACTAATGGCTGCACCTCTAGAATCTAGGAAACGTTCTTTTCAGATTGAAAACATAGCTTGAAACCACCCTAAGAAATTAATTAGTTTAGACCCATTAAGGGACCTATAAGGAGCTTCCATAAAATAGAGAACTCCATTGTTCAGTAGTTGTTGAGATTGTAAGCTACAGACAATGATCTTTCATTTATGAAAAGTTGCAAAAAGCCTTCTTACCTGTCGTGGCATACCGGCCTGTCCCGGTCCCGGCATTCCCGGTCTGTATCCCGGCCGTGACATTGGACCGGCGGGACCGCCGTGGCGCGGCGGTCCCCAAGCTCCTGGCGGTTGGCTGCCAACGGCAGTAGGTCCGTTGCCGTAGCCTGGAGGTCCACCGTAGCCTGGAGGTGGGGGTCCACTGCTGCCCCAGGCGGGGGGTGGTGCTGAGCCCGGAGGTCCCGGAGGACCTCCGGGACGGGGTGAGGAGGTAGACGGGTAGCCTGGCGGTCCTACAAAAAATAAAAAAAATATTACATAAACACCCAAAAAATTTTTTACAAGAAAGAGATATATTTATAGCATATTACAATGACTTAATTTACTTCTTGGTGTAAAATTAAGCCTTTGGTAGCAAAGATATAAAAAGTTTTAGATTTATTGAAACATAGTTAAAATATGGCATCTTGCTATAAACAAATCGCCTTCAATTCTTAAGCTAAAAATAAAAATAATTACGATTTTGGTTTAGAAATAGTTCTTTTAACGATTATTTTGACTTTCACAAATGATTTTAGAATTGTAACACTGAGATTTTTAAACATTTGTTTTTTCTTTTTAAAATAACCAATATCGTAAAGAACTCTAAGCTAAATTAAAGAAAATTATTTAATGATGTAAAATAAAAATTAAAAAGCCTTGGAAATGATATAACCATGCAGTCATTTTATAATCATTTTAACTCAAAAATGTATATTGTATATCTAAGGGTCTAATATGTATTTTAAAAGCGAAGCTTTCATCTATTTTTGGAATATTGATTCCTAAGACAACAATGTACAATATTATAAGTGAAACATCTCCATAATCAAGTCCTAAAAAATGTAAGTATGTACTTAAACATTATACTGTCTTAGAGCAGTTTTTCATCAAATAAACTTTAAAAAAATTATTTCTGCTTATTCAGTTCTGACACTCTTCAAACGTTTATGTTCGTTTGTCCAACGCTTTTATGGATATTGTAATCCATGTTTTTTAATAAATATCTTTTAAGCAAGGGGAAGGGACATGCATGTTTTTATCTTCTAACAATGTAAATATAAATAATTTAAAGGTTTGATTATCTAATAATAAGCATTATATAAATAGCAAATAAAATTTCTAATGACTAAAAAATTAATAAATCTTAGTTTTTCCCCACTTTTAGCATCAAATTAGCACTTAATGTACATTTTAAAATCAGATTCAATTAACTAAAAATGTTATTTCTTAAAAATAAGTATCTTCAAGAATCTAAAGGGATAAGAAAATGTACATCCCCAACGAAGATACACATAGTTCTCTAAATTGCAATTAGTGGTTGAAACGTTGGTACATTCAACTAAATGAACCAACCAATCCAAATTTAATAATCCAAAACGAATAAGTAAACATTTTCACAAAACTTTGGGGACTGTGTAATAAACAGCCCAATGTCCCCTCCCTCCCTAAGTATCTTAAATCAAATGTTTTTATTTTAGTATCCCCAAAACTATTAGCTAATAAAAACAAAAAATTATTAACTAATAAAACCTAATCTATAACTCAAAATGTTTAAAAAAGCAGAATTATAGGTAAAAGCTAAATTAAGAAATTAAGAGGCTGTCTAATATTAACAAGAGGACAAGGGCGATTGGGTATAATTCTTATTTACAAATATAGCCCATTTTAAAACCTTCAATGAATTGAATATTTTGGGTTCAACCAACAATCAAGAAACTTAAAACAGAAAAATACAGGGAACTAAGGGGATGAGACAATGGCCAATAAATTGATGAAAATCCCCAATGATGATACACAAAATTACCCATTCTGTAGATTACAATTAGTGGTTTTCACACAGAACATGATTAACCAAAAAGACCTCCAAGTTGTCAAGCAAAAAACTTTAGGGATTAGTGTAACCAAAATTCCAATGTCCTCTCCCTCCCTTAATTGCCAATTGTCTACTCCCTCCCTGTATGAAAAGCCAATTAAAACTTTCAATGCATTAAACTATTTTGGGGGATAGGGTACTAAAATTAAGAAAAGACAGAATTTAGCATTTTATCGCCCTTGTCAAAAAAATAAAGGTTTAATAAAATGGGTAAAAAATGGGGGTAAAGGCGTGCAGTAGCTTTTCTATACAACACTTGCCTTGCCCCAGCGGGGGGCCTGTGCTAACACAGGTCGGCGGGCTAACCGTCTGGCTAACCACCGTCACAACGCCGTTCCCGCCAACCGTGACGAGAGGGGGCGGGGGAGGGCACGCCCCTCCCGCTACCGCCGATGGGCTAGTGGCGGGGACGCTAGTCACAATTGATGGACCGCCGCTGCTTGTATCCAGTAGTACGGAACGATCTGGGCAGGTTAAAATTCAAATAATTTTGGTTTTACCATAATGTTAGGTAGTAAATGATTATTTTATTATGCTTTCATTATTTTATGTATCTTTTAACTTATGACAGAAAATTGTAGTAAAGTGGCAATATCAAATTAACAAAATTGTTCCAAAAATATTAAAGAAAGATAGTTAGTTGATATCGTTTCATGTCTTAAACACGGGAGAAATCATGGAAAATGTCAAAAGATAGTTCTAAATACAATTGTTGAACAGCAAATACCTTTTTTTTGTATGAAACCAACCTACTAAATCCAATGGGTGCTAACATTCAGTCAGATATACCCTAGTTATACAGTATCTGCGCTACTTAGATTCTTGAACAGCAAATCATACCTGGATACATAGGCCTATGTCCAGGCGGGCCGCCTCCATACTGTCCTGCCGGCGGCCAGGGATAGGGTGGCCGCGATCCTGGCCCCGGCGGGCCGCCAGGACGCGGAGCTCCTGGAGGACCGGGGCTGCCGGCTACGGTGCTCTTGGGCGGATAACCGCCGGGAGGTGGAGGCATTCCCCCGGTACTTGTCGATGAAGGGGGAGCATATCCCTAAAAATAAACATTTCCTTAAAATAATAAGAATCACTATCAATAAAAATCCTATTTAATAAATACTTAATGAATAAAATATATAATATTAATATATATGTAAGACCAAACGAAGCGGCCTAATTAGATAAAAAGCTTTTTTTACAAAACAAGTTTAAAAGCCTAATTTTTGTTAATTTAGTAGGTTTAGTTGGTAAAATATTTCATTTGTTAATTACAACAAAATCTCAGCCATACTAAAAAAATGAAGTAAGGCATCGTATTACAGACAATTTTCTACGAATAGTGAAATTAAAATCATAAAATTAATACAAGTTTTGATATACCGGGCCTTACAAAACTGGTTTTAATCTTATAATTTTAATATACGCGGAAAGCTGTCTATAATACCATGCGATAAAAAACTAATCTTTATTCATATTTTACCAAAGAAACTTACTAGATTAATATTATAAAGTGATATAAAAATCATGCATTATATATGTGTTATTTTGTGCTTAAAAATAATAAAAAAAATGTTTTATTAGTATCACTCAAAATTAAATCAAAATCTAATGATGTTTTCGTTGTGTGTCATTTAATGAAATTTAAGATCCATAAGACAAGATGAATATTTTGTATTTAAATCCAAATTAAATCAAGAAAAAAGAGCATTTATTCCCCCTCTTTTAAAATGAGAATGGATTTAGAATATATGTGGATATATTGACAGGGGAAAATCTGTAGTCAATTTAGGTTGCTAATATGGACCTCATTTATTGGGTTGTTTGTTTTATTCAGTAGGAGGCGAGGGTTTTATGGGATTTGTTATATTAGGCAACTGGAATATCCATGTATTTTATATCTACATTAAGTTAAAGTAAATTTTGCTCTAAACTCGACATATAAATGCTCTTAATTCTTGAAAAAAAATATAAAAAAGAAAAAAAATCAATGAAGAATTACGCACGTTCGTCATACTGGAATTCTGATTACGTACATGCGGGTTAGGTATCCTCTGGACAGGCAGGGCGGGGGGCAGGGTGTCCTGTATGGTGCCCGGGGTAGCGGGGCTGTTTGCCCGCAAGATCACGGGGTGTCCACCCCCACCGCCAGCGGCTGAACTCTGAAACAAAGAAAACGCGTTGCAGCTTGTGGCGGTCAAATAAACAAAAACGTGAAGTAGACATTCAACAGCAAAAAAAAGAGCAAAAAAGCGGCGGCGGTTTCTTTTTTTTTCTCAAGCAAAAGCCTTTGACAAAATGTTTTTGAGAATATACAACTTTGCAGGGAGGGAGGGAGGGGACATTGGGCTGTTTATTACACTAGTTCCCAAAGTTTTTCAATAATGTTCTCTTATTCGTTGGCTTAACAACTTTGGAGACTTTTAATTGACTAAAATTTGATTTTCTGAACATTTTAATCACTGTTTATAATCTACAGAAGGGGATATTTTAAGCATCATCATTAGGGATGTAAATTAATTTTTCGGCAATTGTCTTATCTCTTTAAATCCCTTCAATTTTGTCACAAGGCGTTTGCTTGAATATGAATTATTATTGAGACATTTTTTCTAAAAAATTGTTTATTGTCTTTTTGTCATTTCGTTAAAGTGAACTTTGTATAAGTATATTAATTTTCTTAAAATAAAATGTATTAAAGGGTCAAAGGAAAAATGTAATATTCATTATGAAGAAAAAGGGCTAAAAAATAATATAAAGTTCACTCTAAGAAAGTAAAAAATAACTAAAAGGAGCATAAAACGAAAACAAAAAAGCATTTAGTGGACTAATATCTAAAATAAAAAGCGGCATGGACAATTAAAACTAATTAAAAAGTGTCTTGAGGTGAGAATTTGTGGAAAAAACACTAAAAATAATGTGCTTCATATTAAAATGATAAAATTAAACAACAAAAAAAAATCATTTTAATAAGAAGCACATACTAATAAAAGAATTAAAACGATATGGCTATATGGTTCTAAATTTCAATCCCATTTAATAAAGAAGTAAGGATTTTTTAGTCTGAAGCTTAAAATCTCAAAAACTACACATAGGTCCTTAGACTACTGTATTCTTGGGATGGTTTTAGGCTATCTTTCTACCCCAATTAAAGTAAGAATTCCTATATGATGGAAGGGGAGCAACTGATAGTAGTGTTAACAAACCTATGGCCATACCGTTAAAATTCTCAGCTGCCCAACAAAACAAAAAAAAGCGTGTGAATTACCTGTGGATAAGGACCGGACGGCCGCATCATCCGCGGGCTGCCGTAAGGCGGCATGCCCGGGTGGTGCCCCGGCATGCCGGGGGGTGCAGGTCCCGGGGAGCCGGGTGGGTGGGGTGGCAGTGGCCCGTTCCCAACAGGTTTCTGGACAAACAAGGAAAAAATGCGGGTGAAACAAAAAATCAAAAACAAAAGCAAAAAATGGCGCAGTTTCCTACATGGTTTAATAGTTTTTTTTCATCGCATCGTATTATAGACAGCTTTCCGTGGATATTAAAATAAAAAAAATTATAAGAATTAAACCAGTTTGGGTAGGTGGCCCCTAAAGGCTAAAGGTCCGATCTAACAAAACTGGTATTAATTTTATGATTTTTATTTTTATATTCGTGGAAAATTGTCAGTAATACGATGCTATACATAATTTTTCAGTATGACTGAAAACCAGTTCTAATTCAGCGGACATTAATTGGTGTGAAGCCATGCTTACAATAATGAATTTAGTAGAATTGGTTCTTACAATTAAAAAAAAAAGGGGGGGGGGGTTATGAAGCACTTATTAAACCACGAAGGAAAATGCTGCAAAACTAAAGAAAAAAACGGCGGGACAAACAAAGCATTTTAGGATATTGAAAAGATTTTAACAATATTTTCTTCAAAAATAATTATATAAGTTGTCTAAAAAAATATTAAAATCTAATCAATTCTTAAGGTTTTTGTGTATATCTAAATGCGTTTAGATTTTATATAAAAAACCTTTGAATAGTATTGTTTTTTTTTTTTAAATAAAAACATCTAATTTCTAGGTTTTTTTTAAATCAGTGAACACTAATAATAAAAATGATCAGATATTTCTAGTTTTGTTGATATTTAAAAGAGAACAAAAAATAGTTCTTTTATTAATAATAATGGATAAATATTATACGTGGATATATTGACAGGGGGAAATTAGGTTGCTAATATGGACCTTATTTATTGGTCATTTCGTTCATCCAGAAGGAAGAGAGGAGATTTGATAAGGGGGGTAGATGTGGGTATCATTATTTTAGCCAGCTGCGAGTATCACCTTATTAGAGTACATGAAAATCTGGTGCAATATCCAAGTAATAGTATATCCATTTTAATAATAAAACAACCAGTAAAATAAAAAACTTTTTTAAACAGAAATATCTGATATATAGAATAAATATGACATCATAAATCTTCTTAAGATATAAAAAGCAGGGATCTAAAGGGATAAGACAATGGCTGATAAATTGGTGTACATCCCCATTGATTTTACACAAAAATACCCCTTCTATAGATCACAATTAGTGGTTAAAACTTATTGAACAAACCAATTTAATAATAGTCCCAAAAGTTTTTAGCTAAGGAATAAGAAAACGTTATTATAAAACCTTGGGGACTTGTGTAATAAACAGTCTTCCCTCCCTGCATAAAAAGACACTTATTATTAAATTTTGAAGATTTGATAATTTCATATTTATATGTTATTTTCTATATGACCTATTATCTAAAATTTCTAAATAAATAGGTATATTTTTACAAATAAAGTGCAATTATATTATATTGACTAAAAAGTATAATTCTAAAATAATATTTATGATATTTTTTATGCCTTTAAGCTAATATAAAAAGTAAAAATGCACATATTTGCAGCAAAATCATACTTTTTTTGATATATTTTTTTTGAAATTTTCAGGCCTTTACAAAGAAAAAGCAAGATTTTGCAGACAATGAATTTTTGTAGGAAAAAAATCCGCCAATTGAAATAACTTTTTTTGACATACCTGATAATCTGGGTAACCAGCGGGTGACGACGGGCTGCTGGTCGTGGTCGTTGAACTGCCACTGCCAGCTACACTAGACGCCATTAGCGGCGGTTGTCCGCCGCCTGGGGCAGCGGATGAGGAGACGCTTGAGGTCGACATAGGGGGCGGCGGGGTGCCGCCGGATGAAGACGGCGGAAGTTGTGAAGGTGGAGGACCGCTGCTGCCGGGCGGATAACCGCCTGGTGGTCCGCGCGGCGGATATCCGCCGGGCGGACCGCCGTAGTAACCGCCTGGCGGTGGTGGACCGCTGTCGCCGTATTGGCCGCCCGGGGCGGGCGGCCATCTTGGAGGACCGCCGTAACTGTAGTTGGCACCTGGAGGACCGCCAGGGTAGCCCCCCTCGGGTCCCATGGGGCGTGGGGGCCCGCCGGGATAACCACTGCCTGGGTAGCCTAAAAAATATATATAATTAATTTCTTCGATTAAAAAACAATTATGCAACAAAGTTACAATATTCAAATCAAAATCAAATACTCCATAAAATTATATCTAAAACCCTATAAAAAAATATTTTTTTTTCCACTTTTATCATTATTTATATTTACAACATAGACATAACAAAACTATATCAATTTTTATTTAATCCGGTAACCTAAAATCCTGAAAAATATATCACATCAATTTCTTCAATTAAAAAAAAAAAATATGCAACAAAGTTACAATAATCAAAACAAAATTAAATACTCGATAAAATACAAGATTCATATCTATAACCTTATACAAAATATTATTTTATCCACTTTAACGACACAAATAGGTCAAACAAGACTATATCCATTATCAGTTAATCCAGTAACCTAAAATCCTTAAAAAATACAACATATAAACCACATACAGAAAGTATATACCTAAATACAATAAAAAGAAAAACTTTCTCCTCCAACTTTCCGCCAATTAATATAATCATTATTAAGACAAACATATATTTTTCCCGTTATTTTTTACTGAAAAGTTGGAGGCAAAATAGTTATGTATCACATCGTATTAGAGACAGCTTTCCGCGGATAATAAATATAAGATTCACTCTAGTTAACTCTGGCTATCAAAAATGGTATTAGTTTTATTATTTGTAAAAAAATTGTCTGTAATACGATACAATACATGACATTTCAGTATGGCTAAGAACCGGGTTCTAATCCAGCGGATATTAATCGGGTTTCGAAGCCATACTGGAATAAATTTTCTATACCTATATGTATGAGAACTTTGAATCTGAAAAATAGAAATACAACAAAGGTACGACGGCTAATAGCGTCGGAAATATAAACACAGCAGAGTCCCTACAAATAATTAGAAATCAATTAGCTAGCAGACGAATAGCAGGGTCTTCACCACTTGGGCCAGATAGCTGTCTTAGAGTATACATCTATACTTATACATTTATTGGCACAACAAAGGTACAACGGCGTTATATTCTCGAACCTTTTGAGGAGTAATTATATCGATTATACTGATGATGGGATTGTTGTTGGTAATATTGGCCATGATAATACTGGTAATAACGTTGTTGCTGTTGATGCTGATACCGGCGCCATTTCTCATACTTTTCATTATAAGCTTTGTTGGATTGATTACTTTGATTTGAATTTGTTGTTGGGACGTTATGATTGCTGTGGTAGGAACTGTTGTAGTAATTGTAATGCTGTTGTTGTTGATAATAAGAATGCTGTTGATTATTATACGCTGGCGGATTTTGTTGATTTTGATTTGGCGCATTTTGTTGTTGGTTATTATAGTTTGGAGGATTTTGTGGTGGATTATTTTCTTGACCGCCCCCGTTTGAACCTCTTGATTGGGAATTAAACTTTTGATTCACTGGATTTGAATCTTTTGGTTGATCATTAGCATTAGCAGGAGTAGGGTTATCCTCACTGGCGTTACTTTCAGTATTATCATGCGATTGGTTAGATGCTTCGTGACTGTCTTGAGAGCTTGAGTCGTTACCTTCTAAAGCAATGATAAAAAATATGTGAAATATAAATTAATATTAAAAATATACAAAGTAGGTATTCAGTTGTTTAAATGAATATAGAATACATGGATATTGTGAGAGATTCTCGCATACCCTGATAAAATGATTCTCCAAGCTGGCTAATATAACGATACCCCATCCCCTCCTTTGACCATAGAGGAACGTATTGACCAATAAGGACTATGTTAGCAAATTAAATTGACGACAAAATTCCCCTGACACAATATCCATACATTTAATATCCATTGGGATAAAAGTGTCACTTTATGTGAAACAAAAGAGTTTGGGTACCAATTGAAAGATTGGGGCCGGGACCTACCTGAATGAGGGGGACCCTGTAACGGGGGTGGGTAGCTGTTATACCCCCCATGATAACTACCATAACAGGTACAAATTAAAAGAGTTTGGGTACCAATTAAAATATTTGGGACCTACCTGAATGTGGGGGACCCTGTCCAGGGGGCGGGTAGCTGTTATACCCCCCATGATAACCTCCATAATGGGTACAAATTCAAATAGTTTGAGTACCAATTAAAAGATTGGGGACCTACCTGAAGTGGGGGACGCTGTCCCGGGGGTGGGTAGCTGTTATACCCCCCCAGGATAACCTCCATAATGGGTACAAATTAAAATAATTTGGGTACCAATTGAAAAGATTGGGGACCTACCTGAATGTGGGGGACCCTGCCCCGGGGGTGGGTAGCTGTTATACCCGCCAGGATAACCGCCATAACCGTCCTGACTGCTATTCATCGAGTCATGCGAATCCTGAAAATTTAAATAAAATTAGTTTTCTTGAAAACTTAGGTTTTAAAACAACGTTATCTTATTAGTTAAACTTTGGGTACTTTTAGTTTTATTAGTTGGTTGGTTTCTAACTAGCACTGTCCAAACATTTCAACTGATAATTTTTGTCTAAAGAAGGGGTAATTTTGTTTATATTCATTGGGATATGAATTTTAATTTATCGTCCATTGTCTTTTCCCTTTAGATCCCTGTGTATTTTGAATTGGAAAAAGTATTGTCCAAACTTTTTAACCAATAATTTTTATTTGCAGAAATGGACATTTTGTTTATCATTATTAGGGATGTTTATCAATTTATCGTCCATTGTCTTATCCCTTTAGATCACTGGGTATTTTGAACTGGGAAAAAATAAAATTTCCCTCTAAATATTGATTTTGGGACCATTACTTAACTTAAAAACCCTCTTAGTAACTCACACCCCTCCTTAACCGAACTTTAGATTAAAAAAATTTCCCAAACATTCGGACAATTGGGCGTTCAAATAGGACCTAGTGGTAGTTAGAATCAGTTGAGAACAAAATCCCAGCCGTTCCTTCTTGCCAGATATCGCCATTTTAAGATTTTTAGTAAAATTGCACTAAATATCCAAATACAAACTTAAATCTTCTTTAAATTTTTTAGTATAATTTTAGTGAGACAGTCCCAAAACAGAGTATCTTTGCTCCTGTGGCCAAACTGACTGCCTGGTGTCCCTAACAGAGAGTGCCTTTATGTGTTAACACAAGTAGGGATTCGAACCCATTCCCAAAACTAACTAATGTGGAATAGCTGTGTATTACAGCATTAGGTTAGTATTTTCACCACTAACAGATGGAAGGCAAGGCCAATCCTAACCAGAAACCCGATCATTCACCCACAGGCCCCAGTTAAGCACCTTGGAGGTCTACTTGTTTTCTGGGTTGTTGTTCACCTGCACCTATGGATTGGGCAGGTTGAGACTTAATGGTGCCCTCAGACTCCCATGAACCCTGCCATTTGGGCCAAGCTCAGAGTGATGTCACAAACCTGGCTTGTGCCCTGTCCATGAGATGCTTCCCTGCCAATCACAGATTAGCACAGCTGCCATGGAAGAATAGCTGCAGGTGGTGGGCCACATACCTTTGCTCAAGATGCAAGTTAGCACTACCCTGATCTTGATCCTCCAGGAGATCATGGTAGTGTTCATCTTGAACTATGCCCTGAGCCTGGGAGGGTTCTTTCTGAGGGAGTTGGGGACACCAGTACTGTTTGACAAACCTGAGCTGATGGTATGGATCAATAGGGAGAGTAGCCATGGTCGCCCCCCATTCACATTAAGCAATGCATGAGTTAGGGACACAGTTACTGTTTGAAACTATCCATGATGGAATAGCTGTATATTACATTATTGGGATCAGGCAATGCATGCCCCTTTGGATACCTTCTAGCTGTTGTTGGTGATCAGCAGGTTCATCTCCTTGTTAAAGTTTTACCTGGGGTCCCCTGCACTGGAAAGTTAGGCCTGGTCTTGACCACCATCTCTCTCCTGGGGGGCCGTTTGATGCAGTCGCACCTCTTGGAGGCACATTGAACACCATGGGGGTGTACAACTAAGAATAGCCCCTGTTCAGTTTTATCTTTTGAGGGGCACAGGCTCCTATCTTGATGGAAATGGCCAAGAACTTCACGCTACCCATATCCTGGTCATCAGTCAGCTCTGAACAGGTGCTCCTTGACCTCATGAAAGTCGATGGGGACAAGGGCTGTGGCCCCGTGAAAGCTGCCCTGGCCAGACAGTTGATTTTACAGCTAGAGGGCTTCTTGTCTTTAACAGCTGTTTGTGGGAGGGGCTCTGGGCCTTCCCCAGGCTTGGCAGAGCTGTGACCACTTGCTTAATGTGAGTGGGGGCGACCATGGCTACTCTCCCTATTGATCCATACCATCAGCTCGGGTTTGTCAAACAGTAATGGTGTTCCCAACTCCCTCAGAAAGAACCATCCCAGGCTCTGGGCATAGTTCAAGATGCACACTACCATGATCTCCTGGAGGATCAAAATCAGAATAGGGCTAACTTGCATCTTGAGTGAAGGTATGCAGCCCACCACCTTCAGCTATCCTTCCATGGCGGCTGTGCTGATCTATGATTGGCAGGGGAGTAACTCACAGCCCATTTCAGGGGCCAGGTGTGTGACATTATTCTAATCTTTGCCCAAATGGCAGGGTTAATGGGAGCCTGTGGGCACCATTAGGTCTCAACCTACCCAATCCATGGGTGCAGGTAAACACCCCACTAAACATGTGGTGCAGACCTCCAAGGTGCTCCACTGGGGCCTGTGGGTGAATGATCGGGTTTCTGGTTAGGATAGGCCTTGCCTTCCACCTGTCAGTGGTGAAAATACTGACCTAATGCTGTAATACACAGCTATTCCACTTTGGTTAGTTTTGGGAATGGGTTCGAATCCCTACTTGTCATAAAGGACATTAGGGACTCCAGGCAGTAAGATTAACCACAGGAGCAAAGATTCTCTGTTATTGAGCTGTCTCACTAAAATTATACTAAAAAATTTAAAGAAGATTTAAGTTTGTATTTGGATATTTAGTGCAATTTTACTAAAAATCTTAAAATGGCGATGTCTGGCAAGAAGGAACAGCTGGGATTTTGTTCTCAACTGATTCTAACTACCACTAGGTCCTATTTGAACGCCCAATTGTCCGAATGTTTGGGAAATTTTTTTAATCTAAAGTTCGGTTAAGGAGGGGTGTGAACTAATAATATTTATTTATTAAAAGTGTTTTTTTTCTAATTTGATTACTTTTCCACAAAAATAAATAATATTCAATAAAAAGTTAATAACATTTCTCGTATTCATTTGAATCCGGTGGATAGGAACCGGTTCTCATCCATACGAAAAAACTATGTCTAGCATCGCATTAAATCCAGCTTTCTACGAATATAAAAATGTACAATCATAAGATTAAAACTAGTTTTGTTAGCCGGTGCCTTCGGCACAACGGGGCTAAAAAAAACTAGTTTTAATCTTATAATTGTAATGTACATTCCATATCCGCGGAAAGCCGTTTATATCAATCCTCAATGATTATACACAAAATTACCCCTTCTTTAGATTACAATTAGTAGTTGAAACGTATCAACACTCAACTTAATGAACCATCAAATCAAAATTTAATAAAAGCCACCAAAGTTTTCATTCAAACGGATAAGAAAACGTTATTATAAAACTTTGGGGACAAGTGTAATAAACAGCCCAATGTCCCCTCCCTCCCTAAAATAGAAAGACAGACATCAATGATAAATAAAAGTAGGTAATATAGACAGTTCAAATTGTGAAATAAAATTGTGCATAAAGTTAGTTTTAAGGATTAAGTCAGATATACAAAAAATCTTTAGTCATAATTAAAACCGGTTTATCCAATTATAAGTAAGGTTTTTAGTCTGAAGCTTAAGACCTTATAACAACTTTTTAGGAAAGCTTTACATAGGTCCCATGATGGTTTCAGGCTATTTTATTTTTAAAATTTTAACATGGTTTTAATCTGTTAAGCCCCCTTTTTTTACCCCTTTGAATAAACAGTACTTAGATACTAGGGGTGCAGGTGTTAATTTTTAAAAATAGAAAAGTTTGTTATATGTTCCTTAAGATCTCTTTAACCACTGAATCGATTAAGGTTTGCATACTCAGGAAGGATGTCATAGATCCGGGGATGGTTTTAGGCTATTTTTAGGGATTGTTTTAGGCCATTTTCAAATATTTTTTTGTATATAAATGAGAATAATAACTTCTTTCTTAATTGTGACGAGATCCTAATTCTATTTTATACTGTCTAGGTATTATTTTCATGCCAAATAAACTTTATTAGTAGGTAGTAAAATATTAAATACATTAAAATAACTTCTTTGGGGTATTTTGATAT
Organism: Acartia tonsa; assembly: GCF_053477335.1. Classification (NCBI taxonomy): domain Eukaryota; kingdom Metazoa; phylum Arthropoda; class Copepoda; order Calanoida; family Acartiidae; genus Acartia; species Acartia tonsa. The sequence goes on from NC_137272.1 coordinate 46,070,000, forward strand.
TTAAAATCCTAAAATATATTCAATGTAGTTACTTAAAATATATTTTATTTAAAAATATCTGTAAGCCATTTGTTTAAATATTTATTTATCTATCTAATTGTGCGCATTCTTTTATATCATGTTTAAACGTTTGTCCATCTGTCTGTAAATATGCCATCCATCTGTCCGTCTGTTTAGCAACACCCTATGAGACCTCTAGGGGCACTTAAGGTTGTTAGGGGTGGAAAGTGAGCAGATCCTTCGGTACACACTGACAGACAGACATACTGTTAGTTCAATACAAGAATATGTATTTTTGACTATTTATCGGTATCTATTTGTTAGTCTATATGTATCTATCTATAAATCCGTCTGTCCGTACGTCTGTTTGTCTGTCTATAATGCTACAACGAACCTGATAGCCAGGGCAAGGTGGTTCTTTGGGGACTTATTAGAAAAGTTTGGGTAGAAAACTTTGAGGACTGATTATAAAACTTTGGGGACGTATTAGAAAACTTTGAGGACTTATTAGAAAACTTTGGGGACTTATAAGAAAACTTTGAGGACTTATTAAAAAACTTTGGGGACTCTGTGACTGTCTGTCTGTAACGCTACGAACCTGCGAGCCGGGGGAAGGTGGTCGGACAGAATTTGCTGAACTCTTACTTTTCTTCTTACTTTGAGCCTCGACCTAAAACAATAAAATAGGGTCAATTTTCCTTACATCAATGAGAGAGGGGACAATAAATTGTTTATTACACTAGTCCTAAAAGTTTTATAATAACGTTTTCTTATTCGTTGACTTAACATCTTTGGGGACTTTAGTGAATTTTGATTGGTTGATTCATAAGTTTGGTGTTCAAACGTTTCAACCACTAATGAAGTAGGACGTGACACTTTTGTATAGTCACTAGGAGGGCCTCATTTATTGGTTAGTTTGTTCATCCAGTAGAAGGGGGGGGGGTTGATGGGGATATCGTTATTTTAGCCAGCTACGAGTATTTGGTGCAACATCCAAGAAATTGATAAAAACACTTAAGAAAAAACTGGATCATTAATAAATGCATGTAAAAGAACTTTATTAATAGGAATAAAAGAGAGTAAATATCTAATTTCGCATTATATCAAAAAGTACGTCCATAATACGACAACTGCATTTTAAAGAATTTTCTCTTAGATAGGAGCGCAGCTACTCTTAATACAAAGTATGTCCATACGTCCGTTTGTCTGACAAATTCTACGTAGTTGTTTTTAGACAGTTTGGACTGCAAATTACACAGGTACCCAAAGTTTTTTAACACCACTATCTTAAAAACTTTGGGTACTTTTATTGAATTTTGATAAGTTAATTCAAAACTAAAAGTGTCTAAACGAAGTGATAATTTTGTTTATCATCATTGGGGATGTACAGTACATCAATATAACTTCAATTCTCTTATCCCTTTAGATCCCTGATATTGAAACTATATTAAAAGTTGAAAATTTGGAAAATTTAAGGATTGCTATCGCTGCGCTTCTAATGTAAAAAAGTTGATCTTGTTCTTATTGAAAATTAATTTACAACTGGTTATATCCAACAGTATCTCAAAAATGTGGGTTAGGGAGAAAGGGAGGGGACATTGGACTGTTTATTACACTAGTTCCCAAAGTTTTATAATAACGTTTTACTATTTGTTGTCTCAACAACATTGGAGACGTACTGATTGGTTGATTAAGTTTCAACCTCGAATTGTAATCTAATTTTGTGTATTATCATTGGGAATGTTTATAAATTTATCGGCCATTGGCTTATCCCTTTAGATCCCTAGTGGTTTATTGCACTTCTATTTAATTAAAACGGGTTATTAAACTATATTTTAAGGATTAATAGAAATTATAGAGAATAACGAAAGGAATAGTACGTAAGATGCATTTCTTAATGAAAACAAGGATGACAACATCCATAAAAGCGAAGCACTGAAACGGTAGGACAAACGGACATTAACACTTGTATAGTGTCAGAACTGAATAATCAGAATATAAATGTATAAGATTTGAAGCAAAATTGTAAGTAAATTTGTTGAAAAACTGCTTGATACAGGATAATGTTTATGGACATACTTACATTTTTAGGACTTGATTATAGAGTTGTTTCCCTTATAAAAGTATACTTTGTTGTCCCAGGAGTCAATATACCAAAATTCAGGTCAATCGGATACTTAGATCCCATAAAAATTTGTTGTTAAAAATTTAAAAAATCAACATGTTTAAAATGGACGTACGGACATTCTGGTAATGATTATAGAGTTGCTACGCTTTCTAAATCATACTTAACTATTAAAGGAATCACCATGCAAAGTTTGAAATCGATAGGACAATTCTAACATGTCTAAAAGCTTTGACAGATTAATTCTATCTTATCTTAAAGGTTGGCAGATTTTTTTTTTTTTAAAAAGGTTCTAGGCTATGTAATATGGAAATGTTAATAATAAAGAATTAAATCATTTAAGATGAACTTGCAGCTGCTAGCCTCTAGGGGAGTTAAGGAAAATAGCCTAAAACCACCCCAAGACAAGTTTTCCTATAAACTAAAACTCATATGAAGTAGCAATTAATCCGTGATCTTTAGCATCAGACAAGAAAACCTTACTACTTTATATTTTAGTATATGTCACGTGTCTTTCATTTACTTAAAGATGCTACTTCCGTCTTTTTAGCCTTAAGAGGTAAAACAACTTCAAAGTTATACATTAATTTGGGACACATGCCATACTCGGCGAGGGTGAGGTAATAATAAGGAGCTCTCATGAGATAGCGGGTTGAAGTGAAAAAGTACTTTTGAACGTGGAGCTTTAGCTGGCCCTAACGGCTATACTAAAGTGTCTCAATGATGACCTAGGACCAATCAATCAATCAATCAAAATTACCTGAGCTAGTATAGGGGCAGGATCAATGCCACCCCTGTCGAACCTACACTCGTAGGGGAGCAGGTTCTTATAAAACTTCGGGAGCTTATTAGAAAACTTTGGGGACTTATTAGAAAACTTTGGGGACTTATTAGAAAACTAAATTACCTGAGCCAAGATAGGGGCAGGATCAATGCCACCCCTGTCGAACCTACACTCGTAGGGGAGCAGGTTCTTGCCGTAGTGCTTCTTGAGGGTGTAGGCCCCGCTGGAGCTGGGTCCTATGCCCAGCTGGGCTGCTATGTCCTTCCACGCCTTCTTGTTGGTTGTCTAAAAAAATAAAATTGTGTTATTTTTATATTAATGTTATTTTTAGAGACTTAAATAAGTATCAGCTTCGATTACTGATTTTAAAATGGTTTTCTTTATATTAAAACTAGGGAATAGAATGTTTCCTTTCAAACTTAATTAGTTGCTTCACCCCTAGCCTCTAGGGGATGACGGAAGAATTGAGAAAAATAGCCAAAAACCATCCTAATGACAATTTATAAAGCTTCCCTAAAAAGTAAAACCCCATCGGAAAATTATCCTCAAACAATAAAATAATGATCCTTTATATTATAGAAATAATTTGAAAAAAAGAAAAATAAACGTGTTTTTTTTAACTTTTTAAATAATCCTTTATGTACAAATTACTTCATAAAAATGCACTATCTAATAAATTAAAATTTCCACAATGAATACATGTAAAATAAATCTACAAAATGGTATTCAATTTTTAAGGAAATTTTCTAGCAATTTTAATTATGTCAAATTGCTAAAATTAGTTTAAATAAATTTTGAAGTACGTAGAAGTATATCATTATTAAAAGCGAAGCTTTTCTATAATTAGAGTCGGTCCGTACGTCCGTATCGGTTAGCTCTTTTCGTTGGTTTAAACCGGTTAGAATTGTCCTATAGATTTCAAACTTTGCATAATGATTCGTTATGTACGATTTAGAAAGCGGAGCAACTTTATAATTGTTACCAGAAAGTCCGTACGCCCATTTAAAACTTTTTTACTTTTTGGGCAAAAAAAATTGTGAATGTTAAAATTATCCTATTTTTTGAATACTGATTCCTATTACTATCTTCTCGGGGCTAACAAAACTGGTTTTAATCTTATAATTACTCATTTTAATAGCAGTCGAAAGCTGTCTATAAAACGATGCTATGAATAAATATTCCAGTAGGGCTTCGAAACTGATTAATATCCGCTGTTTATTACCATAGTCCCCAAAGTTTTATAATGTCGTTTTCTTATTCGTTAGATTAACAACTTTGGCTGTTTCATTAAGTTGAGTGTTCAACCACTAATTTTAATTTACAAAGAAGTAAGTCTCATCATTGTGGTTGTAAATCAATTTATCGGCCATTGTCTTATCCCTTTAGATCCCTGATAAAACCTACCTCCAAATAACCGCCGCGATCCCTAGTATAAATATACAGGCGGTACAGATCCAACGGGTTCTTCGAGATGGTCGGACACTGGGTGATGGGGGTGCCGCGCTCCTCCATGAAGCTCAGCAGCTTGTCCAGCCAGGCCCGCCGCTCAGGGTTGTCGTCTATCTCGTACAGCCGCGTCAAGTTCTCAACTTTGGCTTGCTGCTTAAAATAAATAATAATATAAGTACATGTATTATCTAAGAGTTAGTAGGGTTGGGTCGTCCATAAAGGGTTAAAAAGTTTTTTTTTATATGATTGTTTATTACGGGGTTTGTTAATGAAAGATAAATTATTCTAGAAATCTTAAGGGATAAGACAATGGACTATTAAATTGATACACATCTCAAATGATAATAAACAAAACCACCCTTAAGTTTAAGTTTAGACTTAACTAGTTTTGAATCAACCAATCAAAATCAAATAAAAGTACCCAAAGTTGTTGAGCCATCGCATAAGATAACTTGATTATAAAAGTTTGGATACCAGTGTAATCTACAGTCCAATGTCCAATGTTTTTATATTTGGGCAATAATAAATTTATCTTTCATTTACATATCCCTTCAAACATTTTAAAGGATTAAAAAGAAACATTTCCGTATGTAAAAAAAAGATTATAAGAATCAAGTCGGGAATACGAAGTAAGGCCTTTTTTGAAAACCTTAAAGGCAACTTATGGCCGCAAATATTGAGCTCGCAGAAACAGAAACGGCAAAAACAGCGCAAAGCTAGAAATGAAGCGCGCAATTTGCGCGTTTACTTTTGCCGCATATCCATTTTTAAAGTTCTACTTATTTGCAAGCTTAATATGTGCTGCTGCCAGCCGTTTAGCCGTAAGGTTACCAAACAGAACTTCATATTATCGACTTGATCCTCTATCAATGTTTTAAATATTTCCAGTATGGCTTTAAAACCGTTTAATATCCGCTGGATTAGAACCGGTTCTCAGCTATAATGAAAAAACATGTTTAGCATCGTATTATAGAGAATTGTCCACGAATTTTAAAATAAAATCATAAAATTAGTTCAGTTATGTTATCCTAGGCCTTCGGCCCCTCGGTGATAACAAAACTGGTTTTAATCTTATAAATTTTCATTTTAATATCCGCGGAAAACTGTCTATAATACGATGCGATAATTTAAACTATTAAAACTATGAATGTATGTTCAGTAAATGTTTTTTTAATGGACTTCGTATGTAGGCCCAAAAAGGGTTCATCATCATGCATTTAATCTAAAAAGTAACACAAAACAAAAGCGGTTGTCATTTTTATTTTAAGTCTATCTAAAAAGGTTTTAGGTTTCTTAAACTGGTTTTAAAATAACGTTTTTTGCAACGGAATGGGCACTTTTTACATATTTAAAAAGTATGTTTATTGATAAAAATTAAGAATTACCATTAAATATTTTTGTTTCTTTTCTTATACCTACCAACTTTTTATCTATTTTAATACACTCTCTCTTTTTTATCTCTTTTACACACACACACACACACACACACACACACACACAAACACACACACACACACACACACACACACACACTTTTTCTAATACTTAATTGTAAATGGTCTACAAGTCTGGGTAAAAACAGACAAACACACACACACATACACACACACACACACACACACACACTGAGTTTTTGTGTAAAAACAGACAGACTAACAGACGTCTAGGATTTTATATTAGACTTTTTAAAAAGAGACATTTACTCATAAATTTTTTTTTGTACATCTAGGCATATTTTAAAAAAACATTTTGTAATCCATATAATAAAATAACATGTGTTTGTCTGTCTATCTGTACCGAAGGATCTCTCACTAACCGCTGAACCGTTATGGTTCTCCTTTACAGGGTAGCTTCTCATAGGTCCTTGAAAGGTTTTTAACTATTTACTATAACCCTCCAAAGAAGAATCGCCCCTAGAAAAATATTAACCCCTACAAGTACCTTTAACTTTTCTGTTAATAAAAATGATTATTATAGAGTCAAAATGGATTGTTAATTGTTTTTTTTTAGAAAACTTATTCCTATTTTTTCATTATTATCGAATCAGACTTGAAGCTTAGCAACTCAATAATTGTTTTTTCATTTTAATTTTCATAATGAAATTTTTGATAGAAAAGGATAATTTTGTTGGTTAAAAGCGAAAAGCAAAAAACGTATAATTTATTCTTAATTTAGGTTAGGTTAAGTTATGGTAGGAAGAGTCCCGTATGGATAGGGACCCACCCACAAGGGCTAAAACTATTGTTCAACTGTTTTTGGTGTTCAAAAAGGAGGTGAGTAAAAAACACCCGTTGGACACACTGACTTTAACAGGGTAGCTACGCTATCAAAATATAGATGTATGTTCAATAAAAATATAATTATGCCTAAAAATTCAGAAATCATGCCGCATAATATAAAATATTTTTACTAGGTTTTTAAATTTAAAGCATTTCTATATGCCTTTTATTCTAACAGCTATGTAATAAATAAAAATATAAAATAAGCAGGAACCAAACAAAATATAAAAAAGCAAAAAAAAATAACTTTTGTAAATATTATACGGCGAAAAAAAATGAATAAAAATATGTCACTTAATAATAGTTAGGTAATGTCAATAATTCGGGAAAAATTAAATGTTACCTACTAAAAAAAGAAAATTCTATTTTTGGGTAACATTTGCATTTTTTCAAGAGCTATTAATATTTTTGTATTTTTCTCGTAATCAAAATATTAAGGGCTTTAAAAACATCACAGAAAGCTAAGACATAAATGACTTTAAAGCAAATTTCAGATAACTGTATACTTATTTATAGTATGGCTTTAAAACCGATTAATATCCGCTGAATTAAAACCGGTTCTCAGCTATTATAAAACCTCATGTATAACATCGTATTACAGATACTTTTCTACGAATATTAAAATAAAAATTATAAAATTAATACCAGTTTTATTTTCCTTGGTCTTCAGACCTTCGGGATAACAAAACTGGTTTATAATCTTATAATTTTTTATTCAATTATCCGCGGAAAGCTGTCTATAATACGTTGCGATAAATAACTATTCTAGCTTTCTATAATATATCATTTATTAGCTCATTTGTAGATTTAAAAGACAAAAATAAAGCATAACACAAATCAGGAAGGGCAGTAAAAAAGCAGACTACCAAAAATTTGTATGTCCAATATGAGTTTTAAAGATACTAATTCTACAAAAAAAATTTAAGCAGAAATAAAAAAATGCGCGATTTTCAAAAACAAAAAAAAAGCAGGCTTAGAATATTTCTGGAAACCTTTGTTCTATAGGAAGTATCCTGCGGTTGGGGGGCCGTGGGAGCGGCTGCGGCCACTGGACTTGGCACAGCCGTGCTGCTAGGCGGCAGACCTGTCGTCTCTCGTACGACGTAACCCTAGGCAAGGCGAGATGACATATTGGTTACAAACTGTCGCGGCACAACAACACCTCTATGTGAAGTGTTTTAAGCAACTTTGGCTTGGTCGTTTTTATCAAATTTTTAAATTCTAATTCAAAAGATTTTTTATCAACAATTTTTAAATCTCAAACTTTCTGAATAGAAAGGAAATTCATTCTTTAATACAAAAATGTCAAAAGTAAGGGGGGGGGGGGTTAATGTTGATTTCTTAATACAGTAGCACAAATACCTCTATATAAAGTGTTTCAAGCAATTTTGGCTTGGTCGTTTTTTATGAAGATTTTTATTGATAATTTTTAAATTTCAAATTTTCAAAAAAATACATTTTTTAAGACACAAAAAAGTCAAAGAGGGAGGGGGGATTACTATGGAAATGTCGTAATCTAGAAAGAAAGAGCAACAACAACTCACCGGATTAGGAGTGCCAGCCGGTGAGGGGGGTACTCTACCCCAATGCCCCGGTGACCCAATATCTCTCTGGTAGGGGTCGTCCTGCGAGGAGCCCATACTCCCCCCGGGGGAGGGGGCGGAGTGAGGGGTGCCAGGGTAACCCTAAAAAAATGTTGAAAGGTCTTGTTAACATTTTTTTTACCGTCAGAGAGAAGAAAGGGTCTAACAAGAGGGTCTAACAAAACAGGGATCTTAAGGGATAAGACAATGGACGATAAATTGATGAACATCCCCCATTAGAAATAAACAAAATTGCAGTAGAATAAAACTATTGGTTGAAAAGTTTGAACACTACTAGTCTGGAACCTATCAATGAAAATTCAATAAAAGTACCCAAAGTTTTGAGCTAACAAATAAAACAAGACAATTTTGTTCTAAAACTTTGGTTACCTGTGTAATTTACAGTCCAATGTCCCCTCCCTCCCTGTGCAAAAAGACTAAATCTAGGCCTAACCCATATATTAGCTAAAGACAGAAAAGTGTAGGTATAGATTTATTTAATTTTTTCCTTTTCAATTATTAATCACTAGCGGCTGAGCCCCTAGCAACTAAAATAAGAAGGGGAATACCTAGGAGTTCATTTTTAAATAAAATAGCCTAAAACTATACAAAGACCTTATTGCTGCTTCCTTTAAATGACATACTCAATTAATTAAGTTCATGGCGAGATCTTGATGGGCAAACAAAAAATCCATACTACTTTATACAAAAAATATATATATATATTTAAAAATATCATATTGGTATAAGTGCTTATATAATAAATACACTGTATATCACATGACTATAATTCAGCCAATTACTTGTAGAGCTATTTGGCCTCAGACCAACTATTTTCTTGATATAAAACAACATCCGTCTATCTGTTTCTTGATTTTAACCTAACCTAACCCAACCCACCTGATTATAAGCTCCTTTGGGCGTTTGCCGGCCGCCAGAATTGTCCGAGGACTGCGAGAGCGTTGACTGCTGGCTCGACTCGTCGTGCAGCGGCTGGCCGTCGGGTCCGGTCGTCACGACCTGGCCCCCGGCATCACTTGCCGTGTCACTACTGCTGCTCGCCGCACTACTATTGATTGGCGGCGTGCTTGCCGTGCTTGACGGCGGGGGTACACTGCCGGGCGGGTAGCCAGACCCAGGCGGGGGCGGTCCCATGCCCGGTGGGTGGGGCGATGAACTGGGCGGGCCGTTTGTGGGCGGTGCACCACCGGGACCGCCAGGAGGCATCATGCCCGGCCCATTATATTGTGGTCCATTGTAACTAGAGACTGGCGGGCCGCCTGGATAGGGTCCTTTGGCCGCGCCAGGCGGCATGTTGTATGGGGAACCAGGCGGTCCGCCCATGCGGGGATCACCTGATCCCATGGATGGATGCCGGGGTGGGCCTCCGCCAGGAGGGCCGCCTTTGCCGTTCTGGTTTGCCCACGGTGCGGGCGGATACGGCCCGTAGGGTCCTGACTGATACTGGCCAGGGGGTGGGGGACCAGGCGAACTATTGCGGGGATAGCCTGGGTAGGGGCCGGGTGGGGGATAACCCCCAGGTCCGCGGGGCGGAGCCCCATAGCCGGGATAGCCGTAGGGCGGTTGGCCGGGCGGCGGTGGCCCGTGGCCTTTGTACATGTGTGGTGGGGGTCCCATATTAGGCGGCATGCCGCCAGGACCACTGCCTGGGCCGCCGCCAGGCGGGCCTGAGCCGGGTGGCGGCGGATAGCCGCCTGTGCCAGGCGCTGCGGCCATTGCTGCGGCCGACATGGTCGGCCCGTTGTTTGTTGAGTCGCGGCTGGCCGGACGTCCTGGCTGTTGCTGCTGCGACACAGCCGGGGACATAGACCGGGAGGAGGATGAGCCTGTCGGCGAGGGCGAGGGGCGGGGCCTCGGGGACGGGCCGCCCCTCACGGCGGAGTTTGCGGGCTCTGTACTGCCGGGGCGGCCGTCGTCACTTCCACCATCCTGAAATGAAAATACAGATGTAAGAAAACAATAGGGTTAAGTTTTGTCATAATAATGATTATTACAAAGGCAAAATATCAAGGGATCTAAAGGGATAAGACAATGGCCGATAAGTTGATGTGCATCCCCAATAATGAAACACAAAACTACTCCTTATGTAGATAACATTAAGTTTAGACACGCATCTTAATAATCTAACCAATCAAAATTTAAGGAAAAGTCACCAATATCATTTTTATAAAACTGTGGGGACTAGTTTATTAAACAGCCCAATGTCCCCTTCCTCGCTGAAAATATCCCCTCCCCTGTAAAACTATTAAACACATCTTTAGACAGAACAGAAAGTTTTACCCAACTTTCATATTCAATGCACTTACACTCATGGAGGGACTTTGGGCAGTTTATTACACTAGTACCCAAAGTTTTAATAACGTTCTCTTATTCGATTGCTTAACAACTTTTATTGGTTGGTTCATTAAGTTTAATGCCCAGTTATTTCAATAGTAATCTATAGAAGGGGTAATCTTGTGCATCATCATTGGGGATGTACATCAATTTATCGGCCATTGTCTTATCTTTTTAGATCCCTCTCTTAGACAGAACAATGTTTTTACCCAACTCTCATATTCAAGATGCACTTTAACCAACAAGAAAAAAGGGGGATAGGTCAAAAAAAGATATTTTCAACTTTTCTGCTATTTTACAATATTCAGTTTGAAATCTAATGTATTTTGCTTGATTAAATATTCCGGGATATGTCACTGAAAAAAAACATTTTTCTGGTTTTTTTTATATTATAAAGGGGGGGGGGGGGGGGCGAAAGTGACACTTTTTGAAACCAAAACTAAAAGTCAAAGGAACTCAACTAAAAAAAGAGTTACAGGTCTGACATTTTGCATGGCAGTTGCTTTATAGGGGTACAATATGGAACTGTGAAGAAACGGCGGCGCAACCGCCGAAACCCGCCGAGAAAAGGCAACAAAAATTACGGCGGGAAACGGCGGTTTTCGGCGGTTGCGCCGCCGTTTCTTCACAGTTCCATATTGTACCCCTATAAAGCAACTGCCATGCAAAATCTCAGACCTGTAACCCTTTTTTTAGTTGAGTTCCTTTGTTGACTCTTAGTTTTGGTTTCAAAAAGTGTCACTTTCGCCCCCCCCCCCCCTTTTCTTTGTTGACAATGATTACAGATGTTAACAGGGATCTAAAGGGATAAGACAATGGCCGATAAATTGTTGTACAGCCCCAATGATGATACACAAAATTACCCAGTCTGTAAAATAAAAATTCACTAGTTCTCAAAGTAGTTATTTTAAAACTTTGGGGACTAGTGTAATAAAAGTTTTATAAAAAAATAAGCTTTGAAACTAAAAGAATGTACATAAATATAAATAAATATACATATATCAATGTCAAAAATCACGTCAAAAAGCTTTGGAAAGAACAAAGTAGACAAATTGCCAGACATAAAATATTTGGGGGATTATTTTTTTAATATTTGTGTAAAAAAATGCGTAAAAAGTCAAAATTAATATGTTGATTTTATATTTTGCGTTTTTTTTCATTTAAAAGATGCTGATTCTTTATTTTTTTAAGCAATTTTTGTATGATATAAATGATTCCTAGAACAAGGTATAATATTTTAAGGGAAGTATTTCTATAATCAAGTCTTAGAAATGTAAGTATGTCCCAACTGCAGTTTTTTTAAAAATAATATTGTTTTAATATTCTGCTTTTTAAGTTCTGACACTATACAAGTGTTAATGTTCGTATGTCCTACAGTTTTATTTTAGATAATCACTTTAAATGGATGTATAAATTATTGTATAAATATAAAATCAGCAAAGGCACTTTTAAAAAAAAATCTACAGAATTAAATCGGTCACATTTTAATTCAGAGAAGGACATTATTAGAGGGAGATTAAATGACAATGGATCTATAATTACTTGGATGTTACACCAGATTAACAAAAACATGTGAAACTTGTATATGACTTTAATAACTAGCACCCCATCCCCTCCAACTGGATGAACAAGCTGGCCAATAAATAATATCCATATTAGCAACCTAAATTTTTTCCCATTACAATATCCACGCATATTCTATATATCCATAAAAATGGCCTAAAAAAATGCGAGGGAGGTGGGGGGAACTAATAAAAAAAAGGGAAGTATAGTAAATAAAGATGATTTAGAGTGAGATAGAAAGATAGAGATATATATTATGTATATATACATCAGATCTTTTAGCAATAAGGGGTTTCCCCGACCTTGGAAAATTACTAACTATCACACACACACACACAAGCATTCATTCATTGCGAGATTGTAAAACTCGGACCCAACTTTTTTGTACGCAAATTGTACGCTAAAAATCCTTCTTGACAACATTTTTAACACTGGTCCTCAAAGTTTGGTAATAGTATTTTGGGTACTTTTATAAATTTTGTTAAGTGTCCAAACGTTTAAACCACTAATTGTAATCTACAGAAGGGATAATATTGTGTGTCATCATTGGGGATGTGCACCAATTTATCAGTCATTGTCTTATCTCTTTAGATCCCTGTCCAAAAAGTTTAATTTAACAGTAAAGAATAATACAGTACAAAACCATAAATTTGATGTATCACCATCCAAAGTATATAAGACAGGGGCGACTAGAAAACTATGTAAACTAAATAATAATCTATCTATCTATGTATATATTGTTGTAAATCATACAAGATGAAATTTAGATGCCCCTGAAATTAGATTTGTGCTTAGAAATGAACATTATACTTCAAGATAAAGGTATAGGACAATTGGTCTAAAATAGCCTAAAACCATCCTTTCCTAGAAAGTACAACCCATTTGGACAGGCAATTTCAGAGATCTTTAGCTTCAGCCAAAAAAACCATACTACTTTACATTATAAATAAACTAGTTGCTTCGCCCCTAGCCATTAGGTATGTCAGGAAAATAACCTAAAACCATCCTAAGACAATTTTTAAGCTCCCTTAATAGATACAACCCATTTGGATCATCAATTTCAGAGATCTTTTGCTTCAGACAAAAAAATCCTTACTACTTTATATTACAGGATTGGGATATATAATAGATATATATGAATAAGTTATGAGGAATCTAAAGGGATAAGATAATGACTGATAAATTGATGTACAATGTACATACATCCCCAATAATGATACTCAAAAGTACTCCTTTATGTAGAAAAAAAAAATGGCTGAAACGTTTGAACACTTATCTTATTTAACCAACCAATCAATATTCACTAAATTTGTTAAGCCTACGAATAAGAAAACGTTATTAAAAAACTTTGGGGACTAGTGTAATAATCAGCCCATTGTCCCCTCTCTCTCTTTGATTAGTTATAGTATAAGTATCCTTTTGGCAGAAGCAATTACAAGCCATATAGCGGGCAGAATTACTGCATCAAAATGCTTTAGTATTCATGGGATTTGCCCGCTATTTTATACTGATATATCATAGATGTACTCTAAATGTATTTTTTACCATCTTTATGTCTGAGAGGCTTTTTAACAGGGAGGGAGGGGACATTGGACTGTTTATTACACTAGTCCCTAAAGTTTTATAATAACGTTTGGGGACTTTTATTGAATTTTGATTGTTTGGTTCATTAAGTGAGTATCCAAACCCGCGACCGTAGCTCAACGCGTAGCGCATCCGCTCGTCGTCGGGAAGGTGTCATAACTAAAGACGTTAAAAACAGTTCCTACTGATGCTATGTCAGATGCGCGACATAAATAGTTAGAGTATGGGGAATGCCTTGGCCCAAAACAGGCGCAACTCGTTACCATGCACAGTTGGGACTTCTCAGACAAAGGTCGTGCATCACAGAGAGTTATCTGTAATTATAAAACTTTGGGGACTAGTGTAATTAACAGCCCAATGTCCCCTCCCTCCCATTTAAATACAACATAATGTCCAAAAAGGCCTAAAATCTACTTAAAGTAAGGAAAAATAGCTATCAGACATAACGGAATGCAATTTTGGGGTTCGAAAGAAAAATTTTAAGGAAAAGCAATTTTAAAAGTTTACCTTTATTTGTTTGTATGTGTGTGTGTGTGTGTGTGTGTGTGTGTTTGTGTGTGTATATGTGTGTGTGTGTGTGTGTGTGTGTTGTGTGTGTGTTTGTATGTGTAAGTGTGTGTGAGTTTTAAAGTTCAATTTTTATACAAGGGCTTATTTGTTGTGCATGATTTAGAGGCTTTTTAACAAACTACTGGCTTTGATTCAGGACTTATGATATTATAGCCAAAAACCACCCTAAGGACCTTCCCTTAAACGAAGAACTGAATCGTTCAGTAGTAATCAAAATCTTATGCTATACAAAAAAAAAATCTTACTATTAGAAATAGAATAATAGGCAATAAGATTGTTTTTGTTAACTTAAAGCTAAATGCATCGATTTTATTATCAAATTCAACAAACCCAATTATGTCATTTAGTTTAAAATGAAAAACACATTTTATTTTCATAAAATTGTTTTTCTAGAATATAATTTCCAGTATGGCTTTGAAACCGATTAATATCCGCTGGATTAGAACCGGTTTTTGCCACACTAAAAAATTTTGTATAGCATATTATTACAGACAATTTTCAACGAAAATTGAAATAAAAATCATAAGATTAATACCAGTTTTAATAGCCTGGGCCTTCGGCATTCGGGACAATACAACTATATTTTGTTAATTTAATATCCGCGTAAAGTTGTTTATAACACGATACGATAAATAACTATTATTTTACAAAATTAGAATTATGTTTTCCTCGAATATAAATTCTAATTTAAAGATTGTAGTACTACTTTAATAATTCTTAAATCTAGAATTATTTGATTAAATTAAATGTGTAATTAGGTTTTTAAAGAATAATTACATAAAAGATATCCAATTAATTAAAGTAACAAGATGTTTGTCTGTCTGTGTATCTGATCCAAAGGATCTTACAAACCACTGATCCGATATGGTTCTCATAATAATACAGTGAAGCTTCGTATATGTCCTGGGATGGTTTATAACTATTTTGGGGGACAGTACTTTCAACCCCCGACATTTATTTGCCCATAAAGGCATCTAGGGGCGTTGCCGCTTGTAACGTTTAAAGAACTAGAAATACAAACGAACAATAATAGTTTTTTTTGTCTGAAGCTTAAGATCTTGGAAAATACTTATCCGAATTGATTGTAATTTTCAGGGACACTTAACAAATATTTCTGGGGTTGGTTTTAGACCATTTTCTTGAACTCCTCCCACCTCTCTAGATGCTAGGGGCGCAGCTTTTAGTGCTTAAAAACTGTCAGATACAACTTCTTGTCGTGTAAACAAAAAGGCAATTAATAATTCAAAACTTTTGCAAATAAACATTTTATAATTAATTTACTTTTACACACAGACAAACAGTGCAGTGGGGGGATTAATTGGGAAGGTTTTTGGCCTGAAAATGATCATTAAAAAAATTTTGGAAGCATTTCAATGAAATTTATGACACGAGTCAATTTAAAGAGGGGGGGGGGGGATTTATCATAAGGGGGGAAAACAGCTTCAATCATTAATTAATTGTTAGGGGGGGGGGGGGATGACGCATCCTAAATAGTTTCTTGACGCAATTCTTCTATTAAATAATGAGAAAGGGGGGGTGGGGGGGAGTTTCTAATAGGAAATGATGAAATGTAAATATCAGCTGATTTATATCATTAATTAAATAACAATTAAGTTGTGAATTTTTTAATTCTATTAATTGATATTGTATAATAGGATGATTTTGGTGGATTTTTTAATTTAAAATATCCTATTATATAAAGTCTGAAGCTTAAGATCTCAATGACTATTAAACCGATTAAGTTTTCTAATTAAGGGAAGCTTCAAATGGTTTTAGGCCATTTTTTTAATATTAGAATACAGAGTCCTGAGATTCTAGATAGACAGACGGACAGACAGACATTGATGTTTGTTAGGTAAAGATAGATTGACAGATGGATAAACAATGATATGCAATAATTGCAGGGATCTAAAGGGATAAGACAATTGCTGATAAATTGATATACATCCCCCAATGATGATACACAAATTACCCCTTCTGTAGATTACAATTAGTGGTTGAAATGTTTGAACACTCGACTTAATCAAAGTGTAATGAAAGTCCCCAAAGTTTAAAAGGCAACGAATAAGAAAACGTTATTATAAAACTTTGGGGACTAGTGTTATAAACAGTCCAATGCATTTATTGTCATCTTTATATACAGACATACAGACAGACAGATTGATAGATAGATAATGTCTAAAAATACATATATAACCAATGAATGAAAACATCAAGACCATTTATATACTAAAAATAGGCTTAAACCAAAAATTAAAATGCAAAAAAATCCCGAAAATGCTTAAAATTATATAATCACGTAATATAAAAAAAACGGCGCTTGTCTATAATTTTCAATAAGCGCCGTCATGCACTTTTATCTCCCTTCTTTTTTCCGAAAAAAAACTTTGTTTATTTTTCATGCACCCTCCCCTTTTTGTTAATGTCCAAAAAAATTTCGCCTTTCTTTCCTCGTATATCTAAATAGAAAATATAGAAAATTTTGGGCTCACAATTTTACTGTAATTAGGACTGAAAGAAAGAAAGAAAGAGAGAGATAGCGAAAAAAGAAAGATAAACTGAGCTCTTGTAGTATATTATATAAATGTAAATCTTTAGTAAAATGTGTATAGTGAATAGTCGAGAGTCGGTCGCTCGCTCTCACCAGTTTAGATTGTGTGGGTCCCGAGCCCCAAGTAAATGCTATGCCTCTACTTTGCCCTCCCATTCTCTCTCTCTCTCTCTCTCTCTCAAATATAATACAGTAAAATACGGGAAGAAATATCACCGCCCCCTCCCTTTAACAGTCGTTTGCTTTGGTGCAAATATCTCTAGGGGGGGCAAGGGGGCTATTATTGTTTGGGGGATATAATTGATGATAAGAAATGTTGGAAGTCTTAAAAAAAAGAGGGGGGGGGACCAAAATTGATGAGAAACTTGCCTAGAAGGGAAAATAACAAGAACTCGAATTTTTTCGCCTCACTAACTCTATCCCCCCCCCCCCCCCCCCCAACTTCCATTAACTTTTAAAGCTGACTGCTGTATGTATAAAAAATGGTATAATCAAAATATAAAATACATACGCAGGTGTATAATAGCCAGCTTTTTCCCCCCTTCTAAAATAAATTTCCAACATGAAAATTTATTTTATACATTAATGAAGGGGAGATTGAGAGGGGGGGGGGGGGGTATAATTGAATGCTTCAAAAGAGATATGGGGTGAAAGGATCTCTAAAAGGAAAGGAAGAAAGATAATAAGATATTGAAAATGCCGGGTTTGATATATGGTAAATACAATGAAATGTCTGAGGTGGGTTTTTAAATAGTTTCTTTCGCGTCTATAAGAGAAGTAAGGCCGCGACATTTACCAGTTTCGCGGCATTTTTGCATTTGAAGTGGCCATGTTAGTGCAAAGAAGTACATTTTTCTTTAAAATGTATTTATTTTTATTCTAACTTGGACACTTCAAATGCGAAAATGCCGCGATACTGTTTATTGTCGCGGCATTACCTATCTTATTGTCGTAAAGAAACTATTTTAAAACCCACCTCTGATGGCTTATACATCCATATATATTATATATACTATATCAGCTGATTGATAATATATGCATTTTTTAACTGTTGATATATAGAAAAAATAATTGGGCCCTTTTTTTTAAGCAGGTATTTACGATAAATCTACACATTTTTAAACACTAATTCAAAACTAATTGTTTTTTAGTGTAGGTAATAGCTTTTGTAATTTTCTTAAGTGAATAGTTATTTACCGCATCGTATTATAGACAGCTTTCCGCGGAAATTAAAATGGAAACTTATAAGATTCCCTCGGGGCTAATAATAATTTAAAGATTTTATTTTAATATTCAAGGAAAATTGTCTGCAATTGTTGTTTTTTTTCTTTAGTATAACTGAGAACCGGTTATAATCCAGCGGATATTATTCGGTTTCGAAGCCATACTGGAAAACTACTCTATAATGTCATTATTAGAATAGGTTTATTTTTTAATGTGTAGGAATCGAACCTTAAACACATTTGACCCACAAAAATTTGAGTTGAACAAAATTGGAAAGGAAAACTTTTTGAAATTGGCATTACGGGTTTATCGAGAATTTATAAGTAACTGCATATTTATTTTGTGTGTGTGTGTTTTATCAGGGATCTAAAGGGATAAGACAATTGCCGATAAATTGATGTACATCCCCAATAATGATACACAAAATTATCCGTTCTGTAGATTAGAGTTTGAGTGATTGAAACGTTTGGACACTCAACTTATTGAACCAACCAATCAAAAATTGAATAAAAGTCCCCAAAGTTGGGGACAAGTGTGATAATATATTGAAATTTTTGTAAGATTTTAAATATCTTTAAATTTCTGATGTTTTACTGAGTGTTTTCAATAAAAAGAGATAGAGAGTGGATTTAGAAATAGGAGAAAAAGAAAGAGAGAGAGAGAAACAACTTTTTCATTCTAGTTGTTGATAAGGGCAGTAAAAAGGGATAAGACAATGGCCGATAACTTGGTAAACATCCCCAAAGACCCCTTCTGCAGATCACAATTAGTGGTTGAAACGTTCTGACATTCAAAAAAATAAACCAACAAATCAAAATCAAATAAGTCTCCAAAGTTGAATAAGAAAACGTTATTATAAAACTTTGGGGACTAGTGTAATTAACAGCCCATTGTCCTCTCCCTCCCTGCAGTAAAAAGGAAAAGGAAAAATTGAAATTCATCGTATTTTGTTTATATACCGAGAAAGAACGCTGAATTAATAGTATTTAAAAGATTTAGTTGGATAAACAAAGCTACTCTATGAGTGGCTTTCATATGTACGTCCGTATTCCGTAATAATAATCATTAAGTAATAAGGTTCTTAGGTATCTTACTTAAAATTTCTTTAGCTACTAAACCGATTGAGTTCTCTATTTTAGATAAGCTTCAGATAGGTCCCGGCATGGTTTCCAAATTTCTCGAATTTCTCCCAAAAAAAATTGTATTACCTCTTGGGGCAAAGCCCCTAGAGGCTAGGGACGAAGCCGCTAGTATGTTTAGAAAAACTACCAAAAAAATGACAATATTGTTGCTGCACTGATTATAAACATAATCACCCTTGTTATTGATGTACACATTGCATTATCGTATTACGGAAAAATTAAATAATTTTGAAAATAATGTCAAAGAAAACATCAAATGTAGCACTAAAAAATAAAAATATATAAATTAGTTTATATTTGTGTGTTTTTCTCAATTAAGATCCCATAAACGGCTAGAACGATTATTCCAAATTTTCAAGATAAGCTAAATACTAGTCTAGGGCAGGTCATCAAAACTAAATTGTGAAACATGAAACTCGATTAATGGTCAGTTCGTTTATCTAGTAGGAAGGAAGGGAAGGGGATGGGGTTAAAGTTTATAATCGTTATTTAGCCCGCTACAAGTATCACTTTATTAGATAGAGTACATGAAAATCTGATGCAATATCCAAGTAGTAATAAATCCATTTTAATAGGCACAATGCAGCATTGGAAATGAATTAGGATTTTTACCGAATTGAAAAACATGAAACGGTGAATTTCAATTATAATAATAAATCAGGGATCTTAAGGGATAAGACAATGGATGATTAATTAATAGGTATACATCCCAAACATGATGATAAAAATATTACTCCTTATTTAGCTTTAAATTATTGGTTGAAAATTTTGGGCACCACCAGTACCCAGCATATACTTTTATCGCATTATTTTAAGAAACATGTCGCATTAATACGTCCTTAATGACGTAACTTTTTTATTACTATATGAAACTTCTGAAACTTTGGGTACCAGTATCTTTTTTGTGCCTATAAACTTGCGGAAATTTAATTAAATTTTGATTGGTTGGTTCATAAACTAGGATTATCAAAACTTTTCAAATAATAATTATTATCTCAAGAAGGGGGAATTGTTTATCATCATTTAATTTGCTATTTATAATCTTCAACAGGTTTAATGCTATAATCATAAATGTTTCCATTTCTTGTAAACAGCTATAAAATACAAGATTATATAGGGTAAATTAAACACGTTTTACACAATGATATATCACCGCTCCCAAGCAGGAATCTAAAGGGATAAGACAATAGCCAATAAATTAATGCAAATCCCCAATAATAATATACAATTTACCCCTTCTGTAGATTAAAACATTTGGACACTCAACTTATTGAACCAACCCACTAAAATTCAATAGACGTCGAGAGAGAAAAAGGGAGATGGAGAAAAAAGGAAAGAAATAAAGAAAAAATCCCCCAAATAATGCATTTTTCTCTCTCTCCGTTGGAATTTTTTGAAATATTTATTGCTAATGGTTTTTTATGTGTTTTTTCACTTTCGCTTATAAATCAGTACCATTGCTTTATTACACTAGTCCCCAAAGTTTTATAATAGCGTTTTCTTATTTGTTAGCTTAACAACTTTGGGGACTTCTATTTAATTTTGTAATCTACATAAAAAGTAATTTTATGTATAATCATTGGGGATATACATCAATTTATAGATTATTGTCTTATCCCTTTAGATCATTTTGCGAATATGAAACCATGCGAAAGCAATTGCACATCTATTTTTGCATTTCTATATATATACGAATTTTAAATTAATGCATCGTATATTTTTGGTGTTTTTGTTTGGTTAATATCCTTATATAAAAGTAACAGGATGTGTGTGTGTATCTGTCTAACCGCTGAACCAAAACGGTTCTCCTTTACATTATAGCTTCACATGTAAAAGAACAATCATAAAATTGTGTCTATTTAGGACAAAATGTAGACCTAAATATCCTTATATAAAAGTAACAGAATGTGTGTGTGTGTGTGTGTCTGTCCAACCGCTGAACCAAAATGGTTTTCCTTAACAGTGTAGGTTATACATACATGTCCAATGAAGTTAAACAATATTAGGTAGATTAAAATATTATTGGTTGAAACGTTTAGACACTAATAATTAAGATAACGTGGTTATAAAACTTTGGGTATCAGTATAATTAACAGTCCAATGTCCCCTCCCTCCCTGATATAGCAAGTAATCAATCAAAAATATTTCTTTTTTTTGTAACAGATTACAAAAATATATTCCCATTCATTTGATATTCATGATTACGACGCCCAATTCTTAAAAATGCCGGACTTTTCATTGTAAGCTTTGTTTTATAGTGCCATTAAAGGCTTGGGGCGAAGCAATAACCCCAGAGAGAGAGGGGACTATGGGCTGTTTATTACACTAGTTCCCAAAGTTTCATAATAGCGTTTTCTTATTCGTTGCCTTAACAACTTTGGGAAATAAGTTAATTTTGATTAGTTGGATCATTAAGTTGAATGTTCAAACGTTTCAACCACTAATTATCAATGTTTTATCCCTTTAGATCCTTGCATAAACCATTTCCCCCCCGTTACTTAATAGCATTTGCAATTACTAAACAATGTTAACAAAAACTAGAAAATATTTTTAAGGATTGGGGCGTTTAGATTTACGTCTGGTCATTAATCACTCTCTTTATATAGAAGTAGTCTAGCATTTCTGTGTTACAGTACAAAATTTTCAGGGATATAAAAGGATAAGACAATGGCCGAAAATTTAATGCACATCTCCAATGATGATACACAAAGTTAACCCTACAATTAGTGGTTGAAATTACAGTTGGACACTCGACTTAATAAACCTACTTATCAAAATTCAAGTTGTTGAGCCAATGAATAAGAAAAGAATATTGTAAAACTTTGGGGACTTTCTGGATGAGATTTACTTTTGGTCATTAATCACTCTCTTGATATATAGTAGTAGTCTAGCATTTATGTGCTACAGTACAAAATTATCAGGGATATAAAGGGATAAGACAATGGCTGAAAAATTAATGCACATCCCCAATGATGATAAACAAAGTTACCCCTTCTGTAGATTACAATTAGTGGTTGAATTACGAATGTATACTCAAATTAATAAACCA
This sequence comes from Acartia tonsa, assembly GCF_053477335.1. Taxonomy (NCBI): domain Eukaryota; kingdom Metazoa; phylum Arthropoda; class Copepoda; order Calanoida; family Acartiidae; genus Acartia; species Acartia tonsa. Next base: position 46,092,258 of record NC_137272.1, read on the forward strand.
ACCAATCACTCACAATATCTACGTTTTATATATGAATTTAAAAAAAAGTATCAAATTAAAAGCCTACATATTTATCTCTTAATCTATGAAAATGAGATAAAACTGAGAAATAAGAGGGAAAGTGTTGATAAAGGTTAAGTTCAAATAATGAAGTAACTATTTCTAGTTCTAATCTGAAGATATTTAAAGGCAAATTATCCCTATTCTAAGTTTTTTTTACCCCTAAATCATTGTTTTGTTTGTCTTATGAGATCTCGTTATCATTAAAAAGGTATCAGTACCTATAGTTTTAACCTATTCTATAGTTTAAAGGCTTTTCTTGTCCCCTCCACTACCTATCTATAAATAAAGAGCCCCAAAGGAGCTAGGGGCGAAGCTAATTCATGAACAAAAGTTTGGATATTTAAAGTTTTTATAATATAACTAAAATAACTCTTCTTTAATGTAATTTACAAAAGAACTAAATATCTTAGGAAATATGGGTGGAGTCATTTGTGGAAAACCACACCCTTTCACTCATAAAAAATTAGGACAAGTTTATCTAACCACTGAACCGATATGCAGACTGGCCAGCCAATTTTGAAAATAAAAAACGTACATAACGTACACAAAAAAAATACGTTACGTACATAAAAAAAAGTAAAAAAACGTACAAAAAACGTACATTCCTAATAAAAATAAATTAAATAATTTCCTAGTTATCTATTATCAATACATTTAAGTCTACTAGCGGCTACCTGTAAAGGAAAACCATATCGGACTGATAGACACATGATATCCTATCTATTTAAAAGAACTAACGTCTACGCTCCTAAAGGCCTCTAGGGGCACTTGAGGAGGGGAGAGTTGAATTCAATAACCCAATTTTTTTTATTTTAGATTTAAAAAGAAAAAGTAAAAAACATGGATGACAACATAAATAAGTAGCGAAGCTCAAAGAGTCAAAAGTTATATATAGACATCTGGAAAAAATTAACTTAAAATCAGTGAGCAAGGGGGGGGGAAGTTCTGACACTTTTGCGTAAACAGTGATTATTGGCTTTGTCTTTGGACTGAGAGGATAGGCTATTAGGGATAAAATCATTCTTATATGATGAATTTCCCCCAGATTTAAGATTTTTTGGATAGGCCTTCAGGTTCCGGAGCTCCAGGCCTCCAGGTGGTCTCTGTACAGGTAAAAATTAAAAATAAGATTTTTTTTTTGAACAGTTAGAAGTTAACTTATAAAACAAAATATACTTCTTTTTGATTGTTATTCACATATTTGAAGAAAAAACCTACATATTTTGTCTCATAAGCTGACATCTAACTCTTAAAAAAAAAATTTTTTTTTCATTTTTACCTGTAGAGAGACAACCTGGAGGCCTGGAGCTCCGGAACCTGGAGGCCTATCCAAAAAATCTTAAATCTGGGGGAAATTCATAATATAAGAATGATTTTATCCCTAATAACCTATCCTCTCAGTCCAAAGACAAAGCCTATAATCACCGTTTACGCAAAAGTGTCAGAACTTCCCCCCCCCTTAAAATTCATTTTTGGGGGGAGGAGGTAATTTTTTTCTAAAGTCGATTTCTCTTGGGAGGGTGGATGGTGATACTCTTCCCCAAAATAGTTATAAAACTTCCAAAAACCTATGAGAAGCTTTCCTGTTAAGGAGAACCATATCGGTTCATTGTTACTGTTAGCGAGATCCTTTGGTAAACAAACAGACATCCTGTTATTACGTACAAAGTATATCCTATTATAAGGACCAGCGACTACGCCCTTGGAGGTCTCTAGAGGAACTTGATTAGGGGGGGAGTTGAATCCAAAAACCCAGTTTTTTATTTTACATTTAAAAATAAAAAGTAAAAAACAAGGATGACAACATCCTTAAGTAGCGAAGCTCAAAAGTTATGGATAAAAATCTGGGAAAATAAATAAACTATAGAGTAGTGTCATAAAAAATAAGCATTTAACTTATTTAAATAAATCATTAAACCTTTTTAAAAATATATATTAACAACGTGAAAATCTAGGAATAAATTCAGCCCCCCAACCAATAAGCAAATCTCAATGAAACTTAGTGGAAGTATTAAGAATGAAAACTTATACAATCCCTGAAAATTACAACCGCCTTCAAGAATATGAGTAGAGAAAATCACAAAAACCTATACATCTAGGAATCGATCTAACACTGCAACAAATAGACAAACCTTAAAGAAACTTTTTGAAAATATGTAGAACGTGAATTTATTTATTCCCTGAAAATTTCAGCCGTCTATCTTGAATAGAAGTCGAGAAAACCATGAAAACTTGAAAATCTAGGAATAGATCTAGCACCCCAACCAAAAGGCAAATCTCAATGAAAATATGTAGAATGTGAACTTATTTAATCAAAAAAACAGGAGCCGAGAAAATCACGTTTCTCCGATAGCATAACGGACTGACAAAGTGATTATAGAGTAGCTTTGCTAATAAATTTTTTAGTGAGGGAGGGGGGAGTAGACCACCCCCCTTTTTTTTATTTCAATTTTGAAAAGAAAGAAAAAATAGGGGAAGGGTGGTGATTTTTTTCTAAGAGTGATTTCTCTTGGGAGGGTGGTTGTACCCTCTTCCAGGACCTATGAGAAGCTACCCTGTAAAGGAGAACCATATCAGTTTAGCGGTTAGCGAGAACCTTCGGTACAAATAAACTGACAGACAGACATACATCCTGTTATTACGTACTGAGTATATTCTATTATATAAAGTAGTAAGTTTTTTGTCTGATGCTTAAGATTTTCATTTCTGAACCGATTGATTACTCAATTTCAGGGAAACTTCACACAGTTACCGAGATGGTTTTAGGCTATTTTTCTACCATTTTGAATACAGGTTCTCGAAGGGATATGGAAGGACAGAGAAAATAGCCTACAACCTCACAAAGATCATGTCGGTTCAGCAGTTAGCGAGATTCTTCGCTACAGAAAAAAAAGGATTTATAGGATATACATGAACCTAGTAATAGTGTCTAACTTTTTATCTTTGTGACGTAACAAAAATCCATCTATTTTTTAGGGGTTTCAATTCCCACCTCCCCTCTCATCCTTCGATTTTTTTACGCCACAAAGATAAAAAGTTAGTCACTATTACTAGGTTCGATATACATACAATAAGATATAGGGTTATTTTGTCTAATGCTAAAGATCTCAGAAAATACTAGTCTTTAATACAAAGTAAATCAAACAGATTGGGTTCTAATCTTCAGGGAATATATCTACTGGTCCTGTGGTGGTTTTAGGCTATTTTCTTGGAGTGTGGGAAACCCACCCCTCCAAAAAAAATCAACCACCCCTCAATTTATTTTTGTAAACTAATGCAAATAAGCGGGGTGGGGGAACCCCCACCGCACCCTGGGGCGAAACCTAAATGAAAAAAATCATCACAATCTTTTTTTTCGTTTTTTTTTGGCAAATTTCGAACAAACGATTCTATAAAGGAGGGGAAGAAGCCTCTAGAGGCTAGGGGCGAAGCCGCTAATCATAGTAGTAAGTAAAAAGCTTTAAGTGTCCCTCCCCTCAAGACAATAGATTAAAACCATCACAGGACTATTAGGTATATTCCCTGAAGAGTAGAGCCCAATAGGTTCAGTGGTTACTGAGATCTTAAGCTACTGATAGACAGACGGACAAGGAGACGGACAGACATCATTCTACTTTGTATTATAGATAATATACTATTTTTGTAATACTTTTTGTACAAATACAAATACATATACAAATACTTTTATAGGTACTTATATTTGATTCTTACTCTTTAATAACTGAAAATACAAAAAAATAACACTTTTTAATCCTAAACTGAGCACCATATGATATATATCGGAAAATTTACCTAAGTAGGTATATAAAGAATTTAAAAAAAAAATTATCGTAAAATCTATTAAAGGGGTAGTTGCATGAAGTGCATTTAAACTTGAGTTTAGTCAACTGCATATCTTTTTCTGTTCAATAGTTTCAACTAAATCTATAGAACATATATTTCAAATCCATAAATTTAAACTATAAGTTCTAATAACATATGCATAATTTACCTACATATTTTTGTTCTATGAAAATTTAAGATAATATTGAATTTATTTAATATAATACACCTATAGTTTTTGTTAAAATTTTCATACAAAACATACAAATTACTTTTCTGCTAATATTTGATTCTTATTATTTAAAAAAAAAACGTAAAACGTACAAAAATACAAATTTCAAAATACGTTACGTACACATATCAAAATAACGTCCAGAACGTACACAGATTCGATGCGTAACGTACAAAACGTACAAAACGTACACTCTGGCCAGTCTGGATATGGTTCTCCTTTACAGTGTAGCTTCTCATAGTTCCTGGGAGAAGGTTTATAACAATTTGGGGGGAGGGCATCACCACCCTCCAATGAGAAATAGATGCCTCTAGTGGCATACTTAATTTCATAATACTTAGTTGAATAGACATACAATAAATAACGAGAAAATGCGCTGTTAAAATAACTAGCCCCAACAACCCCTTTTCTTAATTGTCCTTATTTTAAATAACCAAAAATGCACAAAAAAATGTTAAACTTTTACTTTTAGTCCAAAAATGCTTTTGTATTATTTGTAGAAAAAATGTCGTTAAATGAGAGTAAAAGTAGTTTATTGTATTTGATATAATATACGTGGATATATTGACAGGGGAAATTTTGTGGAACTCGTTTATTGGTCAGTTCGTTCGTCCCGTAGAAGGGGAGGGGATGCGGTATCGTTAATTTAGCCAGCTGGAAATATCACTTTATTAGAGTACATGAAAATCTGGTGCAACATCCAAGTAATAATACATTGATTATGGTATTATTAATGTATTTAGAGATGGGTAAATGGAAGAATAACTAATCTTGAATACATACCTAAAAAACAAAGAAAATATTATTAGTAAAAATAATGTCAATCCTATTACGTATAGTATGTTTTTTTTGTCTATAGCTTAAAAATTTAAGAACTAGTAAACCGATTAAATTCTCCATTAAAGGGAAGTTTCTCGCTGGTCATGGGATGGTTTTAGGCTACTTTTCTGCCTTTTCCTAACCCTTCAAATACTAGATGCTAAAATCGCAGTCGCTAGTAGATTATAAATCATTAAACAAGTGCAGAAAAACACCCATTATAGAATAATTACCTAGCTTCTAATACTGAAGTATTTGTTTCAATTTCCTTTCAAAATGTAATTCTCCTCCCCAACTTGTTAAAATTTATTTGATGTGCAACGCTCTGTTTGAAATATATATGTCGTTATGGCACATTAAAAACTTCTTTTTTTTTGTTAAGATAGGAATAAGTAATTTTTAGGAAAATGTAAATACACAACTTAATATTATCCTTTTAAATTTGGGGCAAGCCTTATATTTCACCTTTTTAGTTGTCTCGTGTATGCGTTTGTTAAAATAGTGTTAGCTATAACATCCGCAACACATAACTATCTAACCAGAATTCGCAAAACACTATCTAACTAACTATCTAATTGAAAATTATTGTTACAGCGCAAAAAAAACACCTTCCCCTTCAAAATCATCCCCTCCCTCTATAATAGTATTCGATAAAAGCAAAGCTATTCCAGTATGTCTTCCAAACCGATTAATATCCGCTGCATTGAAACCGGTTCTCAGCCATACTGAAAAATCATGTATGGCATCGTATTTAAGTCGATTTTTTTCACAAGAAAATTAAAATATTTCCTCGGGGTCTAACAAAACTAGTGTTGATCTTATAATTTTTCATTTTAATATCCTCGGAAAGTTTTCTATAATACGATGCGATAAATAACTATGACAATTTGCGGAAACCTATCGCACAAGACTTAGTATGAGTTTCAAATTTTACTAGTCATGCGGTTTTTTATTGCAAAATTTTGTATATTTTTCTGCTTATACATACAAATAATGATTTTTTTAAAAATTATTGTAAAAAAAGTAACAGGATCTTTATCTGTCTGTGTGTGTGTTCCGAAGGATCTCATAAACCGATATGGTTCTCCTTGACAATTTGTATTGCAAAATTTTGTATGTTTGTTTTCTGCTTATGAAGATGTAAATTTAAAAATTATGATTTTTTTACACGGAAGTTTAATTGTAAATATCAAGCTAAGGCAACACCCTAAGACATAAGATTAAAATCCCCAATGATGATACATAAAATTACAACTTGAAACGTACTTAACTTAATGAACTAACCAATCAAAATTCAATAAGTCCCAAAAGTTGTTAAGCCAACGAATAAGAAACAGTTATTATAAAACTTTAGGAACTAGTGTAATAACCAGCAAAATGCCCCCTTACTCCCTATGCTATTAATTTGCAACATATGCAACAATGAAAACGCACCTTTCTATTTTGAAAAATTTATTTTGAAAGAAAACAAATAGCACATGCGATCTTATAATATATGAATTTGTTTTCAAAACTATGTGAAAAATGAATTTGCAATATTATAAGGGATATGTATCTTCAAAGTATTAAGTATAAGTGTGTCTGTCTGTATGTCTAATGCTTAAAATCGCAATAACATCTGGTTTTTAAAGGTTACAGGGTGGTTTTAAGCTATTTTTATGGATACTTATCCCCGTTTTTTAAAGCGGGGCTTTTCTATAATTAGGGTAGGTCCGTCTGTCCGTAACGGTTAGCACTTTTCGTTAATTTAGACATGTTAAAATTGTCCTTTCGATATCAAACTTGGCATGATAATTCCAATTACAGTTAGGTATGAATTTGAAACACACTACTGCAAGCTGACTCAAATTTGCAAACTAATATATTTACGGCGCTTGCTGCGAAAAAATACCGTTCATGTAAAGCAGTCAAACTATGTGATTTACAGGAAGGAAAGGGACATTGGGATGTTTAATTATATACACTAGTACCTAACGTTTTATAATAGCATTTTCTTATTTGTTGGATTAACAAATTTGAGGAATTTTATTGGTTAGTTCATTAAGTATAATGTCCTTGTCCATATTAACAATTAATTGTAATCCACAGAATTTGTGTATCATCATTGGGGATGTACATCAAGTTATCAGCCTTTGTCTTATCCCTTTAGATCCCTGAGAATTTTAATTGTTTATAAGAGAAGCTTAGAATGGATGGGTGGATTAGTTAAGACTTTCAGACAAAGATCGTGCAATCAATGACAGGTTATCTGTAGTTATTCAGGGATCTAAAGGGATAAGACAATGGCCGATGAATCGATGTACACCCCCAATGATAATACACAAATTTTACTTTCTGTAGATTACAGCGAAGCGTTTGGACACTCAACTTAATGCACCAACCAACAAAGGTCCTTAAAGCCAAAAAATAAGAAAACGTTATTATAAAACTTTAGGGGACTAGTGTAATAAACAGCCCAGTGTCCCCTCCCTCCTTGGTAGTCATTATTGGCAGTTTTAAGGCAATACTCAGGAGCTTACAGCGTGTTATTTGCAAAAATGAAATGATTATTTAGATTTATTACTGTGCACATTTCCCCCAGGGAGGGAGGGGACAATGGGAGATAAATTACACTGGTAGCCAACGTTATAAGATCTTCTTCATTGGGTACTTTATTTATATTTGATTGGTTCTCAATTGGAAGGAGTAATTTTGTTTATCAACATTGGGGATGTACATCAATTTATATTCCAATGTCTTATCCCTTTAGATCCCTGAAATTTTCCCCTTCTATCTTTCCAATTTCCTTCCTCTCTTTTTCTCTTTCTCCTTTTCTCTTTTTTCTCTCCCTCTCTCTATTTGGTTTTTGATTAGTTTGAACTATGGATATAGAAAACCTCGATATATTGATTTGTCAATTTAGATTGCTAATATATATGAATCTCATTTATTGGTCAGTTCGTTTATCCAGTATGAGGAGGCGGGGTATCGTTATTTTAGCCAGCTGCAAGTATCATTTTACTAGAGTACATAAAAATCTGGTGCAACATCCAAGTAATAACATATCCATTATTTTTGAACGATGTGAATTCCTGTTTTTACCTAGGCTATCAAATTGCAATCAAAATTTTGACTTAGTCATTTATTAAAATGTGCCAGGGGGAAAGGGAATACACATTTGTCGCAGATTTCCGCAGATATTAAAATGAAAAATTATAAGATTAAAACTAGTTTTATTACCCCCGAGATACCAAAGGCCCGGTCTGACAAAACTGCTTAATTTTAAGAGTTTTATTTTAATATTCGTGGGAAAATGTCTGTAATAAGATGCTATACATTATTTTTGAATTCTAATCCAGCAGATATTAATCGGTTTCAAGGCCATACTGGAAACTGTATTATACATCAATCTTACCTAAATTAATAGGTAGATTTTAGTTATTTGCGGTAAGACATGGATGTAGATTAATTTAAGCTCTTAAAAGCAACTGAGGTGAATTCTTAAAAAACTTTTGCCCCACTAAAATCAGTGAGGCAAACTAAAAATTTAGAGGGGATAATTTTGCCTCACTAAAATTTTATTGGGGCAAAAGTTTTTTTAAGAATTCACCTCTGTTCTTATTAGTTAACAGAAAAAAATACAGCAAAATATACATATCATTTAAACTCATTATTATAGTCTAAAAGAAGAAAAAGGTTGTATTTCTATAATCTAATAATGTGGAACTTTAAAAATTACTTGGATGTATATTGAACAGAAAGTACACTATTTAAAAATAATATTTGTTTTAATTTGTATAATAAGGGGGATTTTTTAATGCAACCATCTCAAAATCATTGCACAAATGGCACTTAGGAGGGGGTGCCAACGAAAAATATAAGCTTGTTAAGAAACTTTGGGTACCAGTGTAATTAATGTCCCAACCCTGGTTTTTTAGAATAATGAATACCTTCCCAAGATGTTTGTGTGTGTATGTATGTATGTGTATGTTTGTGTGTATCTGTGTGTGTGTGTGTATGTGTGTGTGTATGTGTGTGTGTATGTGTGTGTGTATATGTGTGTGTGTGTTTATATAATGTGTGTATATGTGTGTGCTAATAAATATAAAGAATTGTGCAAGTTAGTGCAATAAACTCCAACATTTTATTACTTCTAGTCTCAGACCTTATAAATAATCAGGGAGGGAGGGGACACTCTAAAGTCCCCAAAGTTTTATAATTACATTTGTTAGGTAGCATAACAACTTTTTTGCTTTTTGACTGTTTGGTTTATTAAGTTGATTGTCCAAACTTTTCAACCTCTAATTGTAATCTACAGAAGGGGTAATTTTGTGTATCAATCTTAAGCAAAGTTAAAATGTAATTGTAGAAATCTTAATCTATTTATTTATATATATATTGGCAAAACTGGTATAATCTGACAATTTTTTAGCTTTTAAGTAAATAAAACCCCTCCCCCCCCCTTCCCCCTGGTTCAGTGGTTAGCAAGATAATTTGTGTTCAGCCACAAAAACCAATTTAGCAAGGATTCTGCGAAGGAGTACTTTTTAAAAGCGAAGCTTTTCTATAATTAGGGTCGGTCGGTCGTTACGGACAATTAGCTCATTTCGTTAATTTAGGCATGTTAGGGTTGTCCTGTCGATTCCACACTTTGCATGATGTTTTCTGTAGTAGTTAGGTACAACTTAGAAAGCGTATCAACTCTATAATCGTTACCAGAATGTCCGTACGTCCATTTTAAACATGTTGATTTTTAACTTTTTTGACAACTAATTTTAATGTGAAAAAATATCCGATTGATCTGATTCCTAAAACAACAAAGTACAATGTTATAAGCAAAGTATCCCTGTAATAAAGTCCTAAAAATGTATGTATATCCTTTATTTAGGCAGTTTTAAAGAAGTTTACTTTACCTTTGTTTTGACTTTCATACATTTATTATCTAATTATTCAGTTCTGACACTGTTTAAGTGTTATTGTTCGTTTGTCCTACCGTTTCAGAGCTTCACTTTTATGGATGTTGTCATCATTGTTAAAATATATGTGCTAAAAATAATGTATTACAAAATTGCAACAAAAACGGATATTTAATAGAAAATAAAGCCGCGCCCCTAGCATCTAAGGGGTCTGTTTCGAAGTGGAGCTTTATAAAAATGGAGAACTTAATCGGTTCAGTGGTAATCGAAATGTTATTTTTTTTACCAAGTTAAAGAAGTTATTAAAAATGTACAATATTTTAAAAACAAAAATTTTATCAATTAAAGAAATAATCCGCTTTAGAACTTAAATAATGTATACAGTTATCAATTTTATAGTTAATTAAAAATTGTTACGTCATTAAATGTACTATAGCTATATAGAAAATACATGAAAATCAAATTGAACAAAAGTTAGAAATAAATAGATATTTAATAAGTTATAAAGTAGACTTTTTTCACGTAGATCTAAAGGGATAAGACAGTGGCCGATAAATTAATGTAGATCCCCAATGTTGATACATTTAGGGGCTCAGCCTTCAAAGGGTTATAGAGGGGGAAGGAACATAGCCTAAAACCATCCCGGGACCTCGCTAGAAAAACTCAATTAGTCGTTATTGAGATCTTAAGCTTTAGACAAAAAAATCCTTACTTCTTAGTATATAAGAAATAACTGTCATATAGACAAAAAAATCCTACAAAAATAAATTAGATTTTTTCAGCCTATATAGGTACTTTTTTTACTTGAAGTACAAAAAATACGCAAACAGCTGTAAGAAAAATGCACAAAATGACATTTTTTCACTCGTATTTAATTTAAAAACTATGGATATAGCGATAAATAACAAAAGATTTTTTTGTCAATAAAAAAAACAGACATTTAAATCCTATTATATAAAGTAGCAAGGTTTTATGTCTTTAGCTGAAGATTTCGATAAAACCTAGCCGATTGAGTTCTCCATTTTATGGAAGCCTTTTATAGGTCCTTGGATGGGTTTAAGCTATTTTTCTTTATTTCTTACTCCTTGGAATACAGGACTCCTAACGGGGCCACTAGTATTATATAATTTAACTAGCAAATTCGGAGGAAAAAAATAAGTTTTCTTCTATTATAATATCTCTCCCCCTATCTCTATGACAAAGCCACAAAAATTGGAAAACTCCTCAATATATATTAAATTTAATTGGATCAAATATTTTTTTCTTCTTCGGTCAAAATTATTTTATATGGAATGCATTAAAAGTGTTTGTTAGATCAATTGGACTGTAAATTACACAGGAACGGTACCCAAAGTGTTATAACTACTTTATTAATACAAAGGTTCAAAAACGTTGGGTACTTTTATTGAATTTCGATTCTAAATTCATTTCAACCTATAATTTTAATCAACAGAAGGGGTAACTTTGTTTATCATCATTGGAGATAAACATCAATTTATCATCCATTGTCTTATCCCTTTAGATTCCTGAGCTCTATAATTGTAATTAGTTGTATGGCTTAACAAATGTTTTTTTTTTATTTTCGGATATTGAAAAAACCGAGGAAATAAAATTAAAAATCCGGGGGGAAAAAAAGAATTTAAATCCATTGACCTGACCAAGCCATTGTTGTTGTTTGAGTAAAGTACATTGTTGAGGTATTTTCTCAATGACATTCCTCAATTTTGTAAAGATATCTCCCCCCAAAATAACAGTCCCCAATCTCTCCCATTCCTTTCTCCCCCCCAAACTCTTTCTTTCTATAAAGTTTTCTAGGCCAATAAAAGTTAATAGTCTCACAGAAAGTCTAAATGTGTGTGTGTCGTCTGTCTGTGTGTCTTTCAGGGATAAAGAGAAAAGTAAATAAAAATGTACAGTAGGAAAAATACTTGTTTTAGGATATAAAGGGATAAGACAATGGCCGATAAATTAATGTACATCCCTTATGATGATACACAAAATTACCCTTTCTGTAGCTAACAATAGTGATTGAAACGTTAACTCAAGAATCTCAATCAAATTGAATAAGAGTGTCCAAAGTTGTTAAGCCAACTAATAAGAAATTGTTATTATAAAACTTTGGGGACTAGTGTAATAAACATCCCAATGTCCCCTTCCCCTCCCTGGAAACATGCATATTAGCATCAAAGTTATCCACCAATCATATTTAAAAGGGGATTGGATTAAGGTAATTGATTTTCTCTTGTTGAAAGATTAAACATTCATAACCAATTTATACCTTTTACTTTATTCTAAGTCTGTGTGTGTGTGTGTGTGTATGTATGTGTGTGAGTGTGTAAGTGTGACGTACTAAGATAATTTTATGTCTATAGTCATATCAAACTTTTCAAAATGCAGAAAAGATGAATATTTATTAAATCTATTCAATCTAAAGGGATAAGACAATGGACGATAAATTAATATATATCCCTTTATGATGATAAATAAAGTTACCCCAACCGTAAATCAAAATTATTGGTTAAAAAGTTTGGAACCTTCCAATCATAATTCATTATGAGTACCCCACGTTTTTAGACAACAAATAAAATAAAACTTTGGGTACTAATGTCGATGTAATTAAAGCTGAAAAGCTTAACAGTGGAAGTTCATTTGAATACAATGAAATTAACACAATAATATGTTATACCAAGAAAAGATTATTATCTTAAGGGATAAGACAATGGACAATAAAATGATGTACATCCCCAATGATGATAAACAAAATTACTTCCTTTTATACATTAAAAACTTTAAACACTTTAAGTTAGAAACAACTAATGTAAAATTTTGAAGATTTAAAACTTTGGGTACCAGTATAATTTACAGTCCAATGTCCCCTCCCTCCCTGGCTAAATCTACATGTGAATTTTCTTTGCCCTTTGTAATCTGTACTTAATGAGTTAGGTAATTATATAGACAGAGGGATAGTACAATGGTAGATAAATAAGTATTCAAATCAAAATATAATGGGATAAGACAATGGCCGATAAATTGATGTACATCCTCAATGATGACACATTAAATTACAATTAGTGTATTATAATAGTGATTTTAACGTTTGGACATTTAACTTAATGAACCAACCAATCAAAATTCCTTATTTGTTGTTAATAAAAAAAAACGTTATTATGATTGATCTTGCTAACTGCTGAACCGATATGGTTCTCCTCTTTAGTGAAGCTTCTCATAGGTTTGCAATTGTTTTTGGAGGAGGGTACACCACCCTCCCGATTTTTTAAATTCTTGTTTTTAAAATTGGTTGACCTCCTTTTCCAACCTAAGGGCCTCTAGGGGCGTAGCTGCTAGTTTTTCAACTAGATAATTTTGTTTTCAATTGTCCAATCCCTTAATTATTAAAGTAATTAGTAAGTCACATTTAAATGTAATTTAAAATGGCTTTTCTAGGAATTAAATAATACGCGTCCGTTCGTTTGTCTTTAGAAAATTAACTGGAAATTTTAAGGATATCATGACTGTTTTAATTTATTTTCCAGTATGGCTTCGAAACCGATTAATATCCAATGGATTAGAATGAGTTCTCAGCCAAACTGAAAAATCAGGTATAGCATCTTGTTACAGATAATTTTCCACGAATTAAAATATTATGTCTGTTAATACAATCTAGAGACGTCCAAGTTTTATCGCTGCTGATAATTTTGAATACATACCTATAAGATTAATAACAATATAAGTAAATGATAATAATATTTAACAATTGTAGATACTTATCTAAGTTATTATATAATCTAATATCATTTAGTTTTTGAACAGAGAGAGAGACTATACAATGGGCTGTTTATTACACTAGTCCCCAACGTTTTATTATAAGGTTTCTTATTCGTCGGCTTAACAACTTTGGGGACTTTAGTTGATTTTGATTGGTTGGTTTATTAAGTTGAGTGTTCAAACGTTTCGACCACTAATTTTACTATACAGAAGGGGTAGTTTTGTGATCCACATGGGGATTTACATCAATTTATCGGCCATTGTCTTATCCCTTTAGATCCCTAGATTATATACCATTATTTTCATGCAACATTTTTTTTGATAAATCCAAAATCCTGCAATTGTGCAAGAAAAACCTATGTCTATCCATGTTTGAGAAAAACAACTTTGAAAAAAGTTTAAAATTTGCCGGCATGTAAATTATATGTGCATGTGTGTGTGTGTGTGTGTGTGTGTGTGTGTGTGTGTGTGTGTGTGTGTGTATGTGTATGTAAGTGTACATAATAAGTTTTGCCATAACCTTCCCAAAGTCTATTTGTCCCCCAAAATAAATTAACCCCCATTGCTCCCCCCTTTAGACATTCCATTATCCTTTCAAGCATTGAATTCCATTAAATATTTCAACATTACTGAAATATGTGTGTGTGTGTGTGTGTGTGTGTGATTTTCTAACCAGCTGATTTTAGAACTTATCTAAGATGAGGACATATTTTCCAGAGAAAAAGAGGGGAACAATGGGCTGTTTATTACACTAGTCCCCAAAGAAGTTTTATAATAACGTTCTCTTATTTGTTGGCTTAACAACTTTGGGGACTTTAGTGAATTTTGATTGGTTGATTCATTAAGTTGAGTGTTCAAACGTAGTAACAACTGAACCGATCGGGTTCTCCATTTAGGGAAGCCTAACATAGTAATGGTTTATTAAGACTATTTTTTTTACCTATTCCTCCAAATGCAGTGTCCAAAAATGCTAAGGATGCAGCCATTAGTGTAAAAAAAGAAATAAATGAACTATTTCTTATTGGGTATCTTTATCTATATCTACATCTGGCTATCTATCTATCTATCTATCTATCTATCTATCTATCTATCTATCTATCTATCTATCTATCTATCTATCTATCTATCTATCTATCTATCTATCTATCTATCTATCTATCTATCTATCTATCTATCTATCTATCTATCTATCTATCTATCTATCTATCTATCTATCTATCTATCTATCTATCTATCTATCTATCTATCTATCTATCTATCTATCTATCTATCTATCTATCTATCTATCTATCTATCTATCTATCTATCTATCTATCTATCTATCTATCTATCTATCTATCTATCTATCTATCTATCTATCTATCTATCTATCTATCTATCTATCTATCTATCTATCTATCTATCTATCTATCTATCTATCTATCTATCTTGATGTCTTCTATTATCAGCTAGACAGGTTAAAAGATTTATTTACTTAACAACACACATATATGTTTCAGGGATCTAAAGGGATAAGACAATGGCCGATAATTTGATGTACATCTCCAATAATGACACACATAATTACCCCTTCTGTAGATTACTATTAGTGGTTGAAACGTTTAAACAATCAACTTAATGAATCAACCAATAATATTCACAAAGTCCCAAGAGTTGTTAAACCAACGAATAAGACAACGTTAATATAAAACTTTGGGGACTAGTGTAATAAAAACAGCCCATTGTACTTTCTCTCTCTGCATTGTCTGGATAGTGATTAATTAATGCAAGAAAACTGGTTTTTTGCCAGTCATAAAAAGTTTTTTTTTTATATTCAACAATGACATGTGCCTTTTATATTTTCTTATTGACAACTAGCGGTTGCGCCCCTAACATCTAGGGGCTCTATTCCAAAGGTTAGGTAAGTGCAGTTAATAGCTTAAAACCATACCAACTTGAAACTAAAAATTTAATAGCATTAATCTTCGAGGGACTTATGTGAAGATTCTCTAAATTAAAGAACTCAATCAGTTCAGGAGTTATCACAATCTTAAGCTACAGACAAAAAACCTTACATTTTTATTTAATAGGACTAGCCCCTAGCCTCTAGGAGAGGCCAAATGAAATGAAGAAAATAGCCTAAAACCACTCCAAGACATTTAGATAGCTTCCCTAAAAAGTACAGACAATTAGAACAAGCAATTTCCGAGATCTTAAGCTTCAAACAAACCAACCTTACTACTTTATATTATAGAATTAATGAATTCTTTGATCTTTATATGAGATTAATATTACAACTACTTATGTATTACACAATATATATTTGTTTACATACATTGTTAAGGAGAACCATATCGGTTCAGTGGTTAGGGAGATCCTTCGGTACAGACACACAGACAGACATCCTGTTACTTTTATATAAGGATAATAACGAGAGATTAATATTACTATACTACTTATGTATTACATAATAAATATTTGTTTACATACGTTATTACAGAATGCAATTATTTACAGACAAGACACACACACACACACACACACACACACACACACACACACATACACATACACACACACACACACACACACACAAAATGTAATTAAAAACAGCTGATCGGTATCATTACAAAAATATTTTCTGATAGTGCATTAGTAGGAAAAGTGTTTTGAAAAACAATTTTTTAAATCCCAATTTAAAGCGATTTGGGTCCTACTAAGCAAGAGAGGGGACATAGGGCTGTTTTTACAATAGTCCCCAAAGTTTTATAATAATATTTTCCTATTCGTTTGCTCAAAACTTTGGGGACTATGATTGAATTGAAAATTGGTTGGTTCATTAAATTAAGAGTCCAAATGTTTCAACCATTAATTGTCATCTGCAGACAAGGTAATTTTGTGCATCATTTTAAAAATGAAAGGATATTTTATTGCATATCTTTTTTTTTGGGTTCTAAGTGAAATATCAATTTTCAATTTATAAAAGATCAAATTAAAAGCCGGTTTAAAATTACTAAATTTCTTTAATAACATATGTTAAAATACCTTTTTTCCCCCACCAACCCCCCAAAATTTTTATTAAATTTCGATTTTTACTGCTATCGTAAAGACATATGTCATTTCTTTTAAAGGGAATGTTTAAAAGAAATTTGTAAAGAAACACACAAACAGACATTTTATTACTTAAGTTTGTCCGTTTAGATCTCGCTAACCACTGAACCAATTGAGCTCTCCAGCTTATGAAAGCTTTAAATTCGTTCCAAATGGAATGGTTTAAGGTTATTTTTTCCTTAAATTACGTATTGTGATGGTATTTTTCTTAAATCCATGTCTTGAGACGGATTTAGGCTATTTTATCCTTAATTTCATGTCTTGGGATGGTTTTAGGCTAGTTTACTGACGCTCTCCCCCTAGGGGCGTAGCCGCTTGTTTCCAATAAAAACAAGTTTTAAAGGTTTTGTGATTTTTACAAAATGTTAAAATATAAAATTTGAAACCTAACCCTTTATTTTAATCCTTATCTGTTCTGGCATGTTTATAAAATAAATTTACTGTAAATAAAACAAGCTACAGTAAATAGCAGACAGGAAAGGGGGGCTCTACCTACCCCATTCCCCCCCCCCCCCACCCAGCCATCCCCGCGTGTTTATACCCCCCGATAGACACAAAGCTTTATATTTAATTTATATACGTACATACACAATATTTTGTATTTTACTAACTTTTAACCGGTTAAAACAAACATTTCTCCGCGGATTATAACATAAAAACGTACCTAATAACATTATACATGTAATTTCTTATGTTTTAGGGCTAAATTCACACAAAATCACCCGAATTTTAACCTCTAAAATTCACTTTGAAAACTTAAAACACAGTCGTGTTGTAGATAGAATAGGAGAACTGTGTTCAATATTTCTTCTTAGTTTAGTTCAACTCAGTTTAGAGGGGGGGGGGAGATAGAACAAGGGCGGTACGCGCCATTCATGGGATTTGGGCCTGCCGTTGGCTGGTGTGTGCGTGTGTGTGTTAGGCTAGCTCAGTGTGCGTGTGTGTTTTTATAACACACCCACACAATCTAATGCCGTGGTGCGTGTTTTCCAGACTAGCCCAGTGTGCGTGAGTGTGTTTTTATAACACACCAACACAAACTGGTGCCGTGGTGCGTATTTTTCAGGCTAGCTTAGTGTGCGTGTGTGTGTTTTTATAAACCCACACACACTGAGATAGCCAGTGTGTGTTTGGCCTGAGTAGGTTGGCGGATTTATTATTATTGGTCGCGCCGGGCCGGGACACAATATAAGGGCCATTGCACTAGACACAGTTGGCCATTATTGAATTTATTAAATAATTACATTAAAATAGTAATTTTTGAGCCTTTTTGAGACAAAATAATGTAATAAATTTCTTGACAATAATGTAAGCAAAACTACTTTTTTTTGCTGAAATTAAGATAAAAACGCATCAAATTATGAAAAAGCGATAAAAATGAGAGGTAAAAAGCTCTTATACCATGGAAACGGCAGAGTTGTACTGGCCCGACCTATGTAAATCCGTACCCAACCCGGCATTTAACTTTGTGTTATAGACTTTTACAGATATATAGGCAAAGACTTGCTATAGGCAAAGATTGGCTTTAAATTTTTAAAGCCGTCCAATAAAAAAGAGATTCATCTATGAAATACAATAATAGTTATTAAGCGCATCGTATTATAGACAGCTTTCCGCAGATATTAAAAGATAAACTTTAAGATTTCAATCAGTTTTGTTGACACGAGGGTCCGAAAGCCCAGGGCTAACAAATATGATTTAATTTTACGATTTTTACTTTAATTCTTATGAAAAATTGTCTGTAATACGATGCTATACATGATTTTTCAGTTAGCAGAGAACCGGTTCTAATCCAGTGGATATTAATCGGTTCGAAAGCCATACTGCAAATTTTGTTTTAGAATGGTTTAAGGGTTTAGACTTTCTTAACAAATTTTCTGTGTAAAATAAATTAATATTTCAGTCGACAAACCCCCAGCTCTATAGGAATACAAAAATCCTAAAAAAAACTTATGGCCCCTGCCGGCGGCTAAGAGCTGAATTTGGCCCGGCACGGCTGCCTGCAGCGGTCTGTCAATATTAATCTAATGGATTTATTATTACTTGGAACGTACACCAGATTTTTATGTTCTATAATAAAGTGTACTCTGTAGCGGGCCAAAATAAAGATCTTCCCCGTCCCCTCCCATCCTACTGGATAAACTGCCTGACCAATAAAATCGAGGGGATATTGTAATATAAATTGACGACAATTTTTCTCTTGTCATAATATCCATGTATATTCTACATCCATGTATAATAATGTACATAAAAAGAAATGTAATGGCGCGGCAAGTTTTGCCGGCACACAACCCCACCACTAAGAAACACAGTAGGCTAAAATTGGTCATAATTTTTGCGCATTTATTTTTAAAAATCTAAAAACATTTTCTTTAATGTTTCTTTTTCATTTTTTATATTTTACAATAAATAAAAGTCTTTTTATTCTAAAAATAAGTCTTTGATACTTTTAGAACAAAGGCAGTCTTTGTTCTTTAAAAGGTCTAAAATCTTTTTGTGTTAACTTTTTAAAAGCGAAGTTTATCTACAATTTTTATAACAGTTAGGTTACACTTTTAAGAAAGCGTATCAACTCTATAAACGTTACCAGAAAGTCCGTACGTCCAATTAGAACATGCTTTTTAAAAACAACTTTTTGTGAGTCTGATATAATCATTCTATTAATTTGATTTTTGGAACATTGATTCCTAGGACAACAAAATAAAATATTTTAAGCGAATCATCTCTATAAGCAAGTATTTTGTGACTTAAAATAATTAAGAAGGTGCAATAAAATACAATAAAATGTATCTTAACTACATTATTAGAATTGAGTAATTATTTAAACAAGAATTTTGTCAATTAAATATTTTTCTTATAAAATGATACTAAGAATATTTAATATAAAATAAATTCTAAGAATATTTTTATTTCTTTTGATAATTATATTTAAAATTATTAGGTTATTAAGTAACAATTGAAAATAAAAAGATCTATTTTTTTCCATAGAATTTGTTATTCAATTTAATGAAAAAATATTTTTAAATGCGTATTTTCCTTATATCTACGTCAATAGAATGAAAAACAAAGTTACCCCTTCTGTAGATTACAAATAGTGGTTGAAGCATTTAAACACTTAATTTAATGAACCAACCTATCAAAATTCAATGAAAGTCCCCAAAGTTGTTAAGCCAACGAATAAGAAAATGTTATTATAAAACATTGGGGACTAGTGCAATAAACAGCCTAATGCCCATTCATGATTTCTTATGGATGTTGTCATCCTTGTTTAAAAATATCTATAATACAAAGTAGAATGATGTCTGTCCGTCCGTCCGTCCGTCTGTCTGTCCGTCTGAAGCTTAAGTTCTCGGTAACCACTGAACCGATCAGATTCTACTCTTCAGGGTATATACCTATTGGTCCTGCGGTGGTTTTAAGCTATTTTCTTGGGGGGTGGGACACCCCCAACCCCCCCAAAAAACAAAAAAATCCCCCCATTTTTTTTTTTTTTTTTTTTTTATTTGCTGAAGATTTCCTAGGTCCTTTGTTAAAAAATATTTTTTATTCCAGCATTTATTTTGAATGAAAGAATAGCAACATTCTCTCACTAAAAACAATAAATATTAATTTTTTTTATCACCTCTTGAGGCAAAGCCCCTAGAGGCTAGGGGCGAAGCCGCTAGTAATTCATAAGTTAGAAGACTTAGCAATAGCCTTTGATCTACGTTAATAAACATATAATTACTGAAAAGTTAATTTTTAAAAGATTATCTCGAAAAAAAAAATAATAACATTAAATGGTTTTTAGATAAATAATTGTACAAAATGACGCACGTGCTATCAGGGATCTAAAGGGATAAGACAGCGACGGATAAATTTATGTATATTCCCAATTGATGGCACACAAAATTAACCCTTTTGTAGAATACAATTAGTGGTTGACACATTTGGACACTCAACTTAACAAATCAAAACTCATTAAAAATTCCCAAAAGTTGTTAGGCCAATGAATAAGAAAACGTTATTATAAAACTTTGGGGACTAGTGTAATAAACAGCCCAATGTCCCCTCCCTCCCTGGCACGCTATAGAGATAGAGGAGATATTAGAAACCTTATTATGATTATATCCAGGGAGGGAGGGGACATTGGGCTGTTTATTACACTAGTCCCAAAAGTCTCAATAACGCTGTAATAACAACCTTCGGGACTTATTTAAAATTGCTTAATGTAAACAAAAGAAGGGGTAATTTTGTGAATTATCACTGGTGATGTACAGCAATTTATCAGCCATTGTCTTATCCCTTTAGATCCCTGGTTTCTATCAGAGCTAAGGATAGAGAAAACATACTAAAATTCAATTGATGACTTAGTAACAAATATTTAGGCATTTTAGAATTGTCCTATTGATTTCAAACTTGGCATGGTAATTCCTGTAGTAGTTATGTATGATTTAAAAAGCGTAGCATCTTTATAACAATTACTAGAATGTCCATACGTCCATTTTAAACATTCTCTATTGACAGAAAATCTATACCTATCCTATATCAGGAATCTAAAGGGATAAGACAATGGCCAACAAATTGATGTACATCCCAAATGATGATACTTAAAATAACCCCTTTTGTAGATTACAATTAGTTGATGAACACTCCACTTGATAAACTAACAAATCAAATTTAATAACAGTCCTCAATGTTGTTAAGCCAACACTTAATCATAAAACTTTGAGGACTAGTGTAATAAACAGCCCAATGTACCCCCCCCCTCCCTGGCTATTTTGTTGTATAAAAAATCAATACCCCTCTATTCATGTTATTCTCTCTCTATATATATATTCTATAGAACATATTTTCAATAGAAATCGATAATTGCATTACACGGAGAAAAAAAGCATGTTTTATAATGTAGTGTGCATGTGGCTTTTTAAAACACTTTTTAGTAGGCAAAAAGTAATAAAAGTAGTATTATTTAGTCTTTTATTGATGTAATTAGCGGCTTAGCCCGTAGCATCTAGGAGCTCTTTGGCAAAGAGGGACTAGAAAAATAGCCAAAAACAATCCTAAGGCTTAAATTGTCAAATAAAATAGCCTAAAACCATCCTGGGACCTAGGGAATGCTCCACTAAAGTTATTGAAATCTTAAGCTAAATACAAAAACATAATACTACAATGTTAAGACACAAAAAAATTCTAATTTCAAAGAAAATCCGCCAAAAATAAATGTGTCAACGTAGAAATTATAAGAAATTAGATAACAACAAAAAATACGTCAGAATGGGGGGGGGAGATATAAAGGGAGGGGCATGGGAAATGCTTTCGAGATCATTATGCAAAAAAAAATACGACCAAATATTGTCCGACAATCCTTGCATAACATAAAGGATATATTATAAATCTGCCAAATGTGGATTTATAGATACGCTATTTCCAAAAGGGAAGTGGGTGGGGCGGTATTTAGAACCGGGGTTGGGAAGGGGGGAAGGACTTTGAAATTGTCAGCCCGTATATTTAAGGGTGATGTGAAAAAATTGTAAAAAATTACCAAATTTTGATAAATTATCATTAAAATAAAAGCAATCAATCAAAAATATGATTGATAATTTACGGAAATTAAGAATCATATAATATAAGTCCCCAAAGTTTTTTTGGGGACACCCTGCAAAGCTATAAATGCATGGCTATGTGTTGTGATCATTACGTTACGTATTTTTTTTTACGTCAGGTGTTTGTCAATTTAGAAAGAGAGAGAGAGGGAGAGAGAGATGGAAAAAAAGAAGGAGAGAGAGTGATTAAGTATTTTTACAGGGAGAGAAAGGGACTGTTTATTATACTAGTCCCCAAAGTTTTATAATAACAACTTTGGTGACTTTTATAGAATTGTGGTAGGTTCATTAAGTTGAGTATACGAACCACCTATTGTAATTTACAGAAGGGATAATTTTGTGTATCATCATTGAGAGATTTACATAAATTTATCTGCCATTGTCTTATCCCTTTAGATCCCTGATTACACAAATGCACAGTACATTATTATTTATTTAATTGATGTCCTCCTGTAGTAATTGTTATTCAATGTAATTAGGTATGTTTTTTAGTAGCGCTACTCTATACGATTGCTGTACGTCCGTCCATATAAGTTGTCAACCTTCCCAGGACCTAGGAGAAGCTACACTGTAAAGGAGAACCATATCGGTTCAGCGGTTAGTGAGATTTATAGAGACAGATAAAAAACGCTTACTACTTTATACATATAATAGGATTACTAAAAACGATCGCTAAATGCATTTGATGGTAAAAAAACACTATCTCTCTATTCTCTCTAAAAATTGTAAAAAGTAATATACGAGTAAAATATTGTTTGTCCGTTCAAAATTCTGATTCTAAGTCCCTCTATCTCTCTCTCTCTCTCTCTCTCTTTCTCTCTTTCTTTCTACTTTATGCACATCTATTATATACATTTCCTTTTTTTCATTTCTCTGATAAAATTGCCCCCCTCCCTCTCTTTCTCTCATATCTATAAAGTTCTTTTCAGCTATTACTAACATACACTAATATATTATACATAATATATAGGGATATATTATATATATACAATGGATGTATTATTACTTGGATGTTGCACCAGATTTTCGCTTACTCTAACAAAATGTTCCTTACAGCTAGCTTATATGATACTAGAAAAAAGCCTTAAACCACCACAGGACCAGTAGGTATATTCCCTGAAGAGTAGAATCCGATCGGTTAAGTGGTTACCGAGATCTTAAGGGACAGACGGACGGACAGACATCATTCTACTTTGTATTATAGATTACCCCTATCCACGCCCCTTTGATCCCATCCCCTCTCTCCTACTAGCCAATAAACTAGATCTATATTAGCAACATTTATTTAATTTTCTCCTGTCAATATATCCACCCATATATTAAATCCTTTATACCGGCATTGTAAAAACAGAGTTAGTTGGAAGAAGGGGGGGGAGGGCTAGGGCTAGCTTATATATCCCATGATAAAATTTAATTTTTGTCGGACTGAAAAGTTCCGTTCGTTCCCCTCTCCTGAATATATATACATGTATAAATCCCCCCCCCCCCCCCTCTATAATTCTAAATCTCCCCCCCCCCTCCAACACTAATTCTTCCATATACACACTTTTCTGCCAGGGAGGGAGGGGACATTGGGCTGTTTATTACACTAGTCCATAAAGTTTTATAAAAAAATAATTGAATTTTGATTGATTGGTTCAACTAGTGTCTAAACTTCCAGAAAGGATAATTTTTTTATCATCATTAGGGGATGTACATGCAATTAACCAGCCATTGTCTTATCCCTTAAGATCCCTGAAACAGTTTTCTGTGCTGTGTGTTCTTAGATATTCGAGTTAAAATATTGAGTGAGTCTCTCTAGCACAAAATAATATCCCAACTCTGCACAAAATCCCGAGCTTGTGGCCAAACTACGCGATGTTAATGCTTAAAATTCAACAAAAATTGACGTTTTTAGCCGTTCTGGACCAAATTTTCAAACATTTTCTTCCCTAAATACATTTGTATATCAAAAATGAATAATTATATACCAAAATTATTGATAATTTGTATTAAATAAGTCCAAAATTTTACATTTTTCATTAAGTGGCAAACTACACGATGTTAAATCAAAAATGTCTTTATTTCTGGTTTTAAACAAAATATGATATAAAGCTAAGGATTCCAATGCATTTTCATTAATAAAAATAATTTTCTTAGTAACATAGTCCAGAAAAGAGGCAAAAATAATGGAAAGGCCAGAAAATTTTCCAAACTCTGGTATAAAAGCCCTGCTATATAGATTCAAGATGGCTGTTTCTCTGCCCCCACTTCCCCTGTCATGTTGATCCCCTGCCCCACTCCCCTCTGGGTGACAGCCCACTACTCTCTATACAGAATTGAACACAGAGGGCTCGGCAACAATTTTATCCACAACAAGACAAGCGATCAACTCATAGTCACTGCTATATATACATAAGCATTAACGATATAATATACATAAATATAACGGCTAATAGCCCTTGAAAACGGCATTAAAACGCCGTCAAACACGCCACAAAAAATGAAGGATAATTAAATCCAAAACTTACTTTCAAACTTTGCATTTTGAGGATTCGATTTGTTTCCCCCCCCCCAACCCCCCCTTGAGGGCAATTATCCCACCTCTCACTAGGGGGTAGGGGGAGATATGGGGAAAGGGCATTAGGACATGAAAAGTTGTGAAAGAATTGGAGAGATTTGTATTACATCAAATGGCGTAATATCTAAAGCAAGGCACACCTCAAAAGTTAATATGTCTTATTGTGAAATTTTTTCTCCCCCCCCCCCCCCCACTTCCCCTTTATAATAAAACCCAACAGCCCCTAATCATATATGTGTATATATGGTCAAGTTTAAATTAAAAACAGCTGTTTAAATTAATCCTAAATGAAAGTTGATCATTTTCAACACTTGGTATAGAGTCAATTAAAATTGTTTAAGCCCATAGAAATACAAGAATCTATGAAATGGATCCTTTAACTAACTTGCTTATGATAATTTGAGTAATTCTCTGATTTACTATATATATATAGATATATCTATATATATTCTATATATTGAATAGTAAATATTTAGTAGTCTAATGACAGACTTCAATGAATAAACAGCTTTACACCACAAAATAAAGTACTTTTTACCCAGGAAGTTTGGGGACTTTTAACTGGTACCCAAAGTTTTTTGACATAAAATCTGTGTAATCTTTATTGGTCAGTTGAAACTAGCAGCCTATAATTATAATCTACAAAAGGGGTAATATTGATTTATCATCATTGGGATGTACATCAATTTATCATCCATTGTCTTATCCCTTTAGATCCCTGGTAGCTTTATTAATATATAAGCAGCTTTACCACAAAAAAACGTATCATTTGATTTATTATTTTTTGCAGAATAATTTCTATAATGATTGCTTTATAGGAATAGCAATTTATCTATTTTTTTGCAATTTTCCTTTTTAAAATCTCAATTTTTAAGTGTGGCTTAATCCTTTGATTGCACGATCTTTATTTGTAACTATTTAGATTTATTATCAACTGATTAAGTTCTCCCATTAAGAAAGTTTCACACAACTCCCTGGATGGTTTTAGGCTATTTTTCTGCCTATTTCTTACCCCTTTGAATTCAAGATTCTAGGGGCGCAACCCTTTGATTACACGACATTTTTCAGTGGTCATTTAACAAACCAACACAACCCAAATTAAGTAACATAAACTTAAAGCAAAGAGCATGTCTTGCAAATCTAAAAAGATGTCTATCAACTACTGTTTTTCCCTTTCAAAAGTTTTCAAGCATTTTGTGTTTTATATAAGGGAGGGAGGGGACATTGGGCTGTTTATTACACTAGTCCCTAAAGTTTAGTTGGCCTAACAACTTTGGGGACCTTTATTGAATTTTGATTTAGTTCATTTCATTGAGTATCCAAACGTTTACACGTTTTTGTAATCTACTAAAGGGGCAATTCTATGTATCATCATTGTGGAAGTACATCAATTTATCGGCCATTGTCTTATCCCTTTAGTTCTCTGGTTTTATATGATAAAGTTTGAAAAGTTTCTAAACACATGTTGTCTGTGTGTGTGTGTGTGTGTGTGTGTGTGTGTGTGTGTGTGTGTGTATGTATGTCTGTTCGTCTGTCTGTCTGTCTGTTCATGACTTGACGCAAAGATTATATTCAGTTAAATGCATTCCAAGGATTAAATAATAGAATCTTATCAAATTCAAATATTTTTCACATAAAAAAATCTTCCAATTTAATCATAACAAGAAAGTAAAGATCAGAAATTTTATTAAGATAACCAATCCTATTATATAAAGCAGTAAGGTTTTAGGCTATTTAATGTTGAGATTTTGACCCTTGATAGTTTTCAAATGCAGAGCCCTTAGATGCTAGGGGCGCTAAGCTCCAAAACTTTCCAACAATTCTTTTATAGATCCTAATTTTAGAAAAGCTTTGCTTTTAAAATACTTGCCTTACTAACCCTCCCCCCCCCCCAATCCCTCCACAAATCTCTCTAAATTTTAAATATCTTTTGAAATTGAACTTGAAAGGTTTTACCCCGAGTCTAAGTGAATTTGTCTGCAATTTATGTCCAGTAGAAGCCATAGTTATCTCAACAACATCCATAAAAGCGAAGCCCAATCAATCAGACAGACAAACGAACATTAACAAAGTATTATTGCCACGCTTATTAAATTATTACAGAAATTTGAAAACTTTAGGACAATTCTAAAACGCCTTAATTAACAACCTTTACTACCAACGTACAGATAGAACTTCTCTAATAATAGAAAAGCTGCGCTTTTCAAAATTGTACAAAAATAATTTCAATTCACAGTTAAAAGGCAAAGCATTTAAAAAGTAAAAAAAAATGATTGAATTAAGATAAAAATTATGAACAAAAAGGCCTCTTGTTAATAAAATTGTGGTTTAGGATTCATATGAAGCAAAGGGATAAGACAATGGCCGATAAATTGATGTAAGTCTCCAATGATGATACATAAAATAACCCCTTCTGCAGAATACAATTAGTGGTTGAAATGTATGGCCACTCAACTCAATGAATCAACCAATCAATATTTAATTAAAGCCCCTTGAAAAGTTGTTGAGCATTATTATAAAACTTTAAAGACTAGTGTAATAAACAACCTAATGTCCCCTCCCTCCATGAATAATTTGCAGTTCATTAATATGATTGTAGACCAAACAAATATAAATCTTACTATCTGATTATTTGGAGTACAACTTTTTTATTTTTGCAATTTGAATTATATAAATGCATTGAATTCTATTTAGTTCGTATTGCAAAATACTTCTTTTTTAATGATTAAGCAAAAGTGCTATGAATGCTTAATATTGACGTATTTGCATCTTAAGACACAACTATACAGATGCTACGCTTATAAAGATATGAATAATTTTCTTAAATTACCTAGTCATTTTAAGCAAAACAAATAAACCCTAAAATTTATTCTTTGTTGTTCAAGAATCTCCCTGCAAGGTTTAAAATCGACAGGACAATTCTATCATTCATCCCAGACGGACTAAATATTTAAATGCTTTTAAACATTTTATACTTTATAAGAAAAAACATTACATAAAATCAAAACACACACACATTTTAGAGGGATCTAAAGGGATAAGACAATGGCCGATAAATTGATGTACATCCCCAATGATAATACTTAATGAACCAATCATTCAAAATTCAATAAGCGTCCCCAAAGTTGTTAGGCCATCGAATAAGAAAACATTATAAAACTTTGAGGACTAGTGTAATAAACAGCCCAATGTCCCCTCCCTCCCTGCATTTTACACACAAAGCACGAAGTTATAAGCATTGAAAAAAAAATGTGCTGGTTGAAAAAAGTTGTTCCTCCTTCTACGGAGCAGATGTTATATCATCATTAGGATGGGGATAAAGATCTCAAAAACGGGTAAGCTGATAGTCCCCAAAGTTTTATAATAACATTTTCTTTTTCGTTGGCTTAACAAAAATAGAAACTTTTATTAAACTTTGGTTTGTTGGTTCACAAACGCTTCAACCACTAATTTTAATCTTTAAAAGGGATGTACATCATGTTATCAGCCATTGTCTTATCCCTTTATATCTCTGCAAACAATTAAATAATCTTGAGAAAACAAATCCCTGTCACAATTACTGTTGCTTGCAATACACAAGATCATCATCATGCAATATTATTATGCCCCCAAAAACTTCATTTACCCCCCCCCCCCCTCCCAAATTCGCAACAATTTTACAACTTCTAGATGTTGTCATGAACATATACAATCCTACAAAAATATCAGTGCTTTTTTTTACATTGGGCTGTTAATTACACTAGTACCTTAAGTTTTATAATAATATTTTCTTATTCATTGGCTTAAAAACTTTGGGGACTTGGTTGGTTCATTAAGCTTTGTGTCCAAACATTTCAACCCCTAATTCTACAGGGCAATTTGTGTACTATCATTGGGGATGTACATCAATTTATAGGCTATTGTCTTATCCCTTTAGATCCCTGTTTTTCTAAAAACAAGTCCCCAAACGCTGCAAGTTGTAAAAAAGACACTCCTTATTCGAAGAAATTCGCAAACTATTATGCACATCAAAGCAACCACCCACCCACTGCCCCCCCCCCCTCCCTCCAAAAAAAAACCGCACCAAAATTTGAGCGTACATTAAGATTTGTAGTATGATATCACAATCGCAGAAAGATTTGCCAAAATAAACAATGATCTAAAGGGATAAGACAATTTCCGAAACAGAGTAAACACAGAATAAACCTTCTATAGATTACAATTAGTGGTTGAAACATTTAGGCATTCAACTTAATGAACTAACCAATCAAAATTAAATATATGTCCCCAAAGACTGTAATCTAGCGATCAAGAAAACGTTATTACAAAACTTTGAGGACTAGTGTAATAAACAGCCCAATGTCCCCTCTCTTCCTGCGTTTGATTATTGAATTACTTAGCGATTTTTATTGAATACATATTGGTGGAATTAATTGCACACCTATTGCAAAAACATCAAAGTACTAAAGTGAATTTTATTTCGCAATGTTTCTTTATCTTTACCAGTATGGCTTCGAAACCGATCAATATCCGCTGAATCAGAATCGGTTCTACAGCCATACTGAAAAATCATGTATAGCATCTATTTTTCACGAATATTAAAATTAAAAACATTAATGTTCA
The DNA here is from genome assembly GCF_053477335.1 of Acartia tonsa. NCBI lineage: Eukaryota > Metazoa > Arthropoda > Copepoda > Calanoida > Acartiidae > Acartia > Acartia tonsa. Next base: position 46,121,691 of record NC_137272.1, read on the forward strand.
TTCGGGCCTTCGACCCATCTCGGGCTAACAAACCTGGTTTAAATCTTATTATTTTTCATTTTTATTTCCGCGCAAAGCTGTCTATAATACGATTCGATAAATTACTATTACCAAGCAAACCAAATGTTGTTTTGATGTAGGTTTTTAAACTTACCTAAAAAGAAAAGTCATGGTTATAAAAATGATAAAAAAAACATGCATTAAAAAGGTGGGTGATTAGTATTAATTACATTTGGATTACAAACATCCTTTTAAAACAATATATTTATTTCAGGGAGGGAGGGGAATTACACTAGTTCCCAAAGTTAAAGATAACGTTTTCTTCTTCGTTGGCTTATTTGCTTTAGGGAACTTTTATTGAATTTTGATTGGTTGGTTCATTAAGTTTAGTGTTCAAACAGAAGGGAAAATTTTGTATATCATCATAGTCAATGTACATCAATTTATCGGTCGGTCATTGTCTTATCCCTTTAGATTCCCTTTAGATTAATAAGTATTTAAAACAAAAAATATCTTTAGAAAGTCTATCTCTGTCTTATAATATGATTGTAAGGATTTCCCACTAAAAAATGATTAAACTTAGAACAGGAATTTTCTAACAATTTTAGAACTTGAGTCATTCTAAATCAGAATAGAAAACAAGTGCTTGTCTGTCCATTAAGATCGCGAAAATGGCTCCAAATCCCAGATATTTTACTCAGTGGACTAGAGGGATAAGACAATGGCCAATAAAATGATGTACATCCCCAATGATGATAAACAAATTACCCTTTCTGTAGATTAAAATTGTTTGTTGAACTAACATATCAAGTTTTTTAAAAAGGAACCCAAAGTTTTAAGCCAGCGAATAGAATATGATCATAAAACTTTGGACACCATTATAATTTACAGTCCAATGTCCCCTCCCTCCCTTCTTTCAATTAATAATAACTTTAAATATAGATAATAATCAAGAATCTAAAGGGATAAGACAATGGCCGATAAATTGATGTACATCACCAATGATGATACACAAAATTATCCCTTCAATAGATTAAAATTAGTGGTTGAAACTTTAAAAAAAACAGCTAATCAAAATTCTTTAAAAGTCCCCAAAGTTGTTGTTACTTCAAAACTTTGGGGACTAGTGTAATAAACAGCCCAATGTCCCCTCCCTCCCTGGATAATAATAAAAGCAAAGTTGATTGAAATGAATAAGAAAGGCCCCAGTTGTCTAATTTATCAGGGAGGGAGGGGACATTGGGCTGTTTATTACACTAGTCCCCAACGTCTTACTCTTGTAATAAAGTTTTTATGTTGGATTAACAACCTTAGGGACTTTTTATGAATTTTGATTCATTTATTTGAGTGTCCAAACGTTTCTACCACAAATTGTAATCTACAGAAGTGGTAATTTTGTGTATCAACTTTGGGATGTACATCAAATTATCGGCCATTGTCTTATCCCTTTAGATTCCTGGCAATTTATTCTGTACACCACTATCTTTCTATCAATTGTGCATTATTGATAATGGAATTTAATTATAAAATTGGAGTAATCCTTTTTAAAAAATATTGGATTCAATTTTAAGAGATAGTTGCATAAAGGTTTTTAACGAGTTTAATAAGATAATCAACGCAGGGTAGAAAACTTTGGGTACTTTTTGGTAATTTTGTTAGTCATCATTGGGGATGTACATCAATTTATGTCGATTATCTTATCCCTTTAGATCCCTGCCTTTCTGAACTATCTTAAACATAAAACCATTACTCAATAATTATTCTATCTATTGTAAGATTAAAGAAATAATAACACAACACAAAACCGCACATTCATTTTACACAAAATGTAAAGAGAACCAATCAACTTGTTGATTGCTATATTTGTGTGTGTGTGTCTGTGTGTGTGTCTGTCCGTGTGTGTGTGTGTATATGTGTATGTATGTGAGTAATTGTAGTCATTGTATAAATGGGAAGAAAATTGCCCTACTGCTGCCAAAGCCTATCAAGAAAAAATGATCTTTTTTTCGTAAAAAAAAAACATGGATTGATCTAGTTTTAAAAGAGGATTCCTGTATTAATAAGGTACATTTTAGCAATAGTAATCATCTGAAAATGAGTTCTAGAACAATGAAGCATTTTGATTTAACGTAGCATTTTCAAAGCTAGGTTATTACTCTAGTCCCCAAAGTTTTCTTATTAGTTGGCATAATAACTTTGGGGACCTTTATTGAATTTTGATGGGATGTTTCATCAAGTTCAGTGTCCAAATGTTTAAATCACTAATTAAATCTACAGAAGGGGTAATTTAGTGCATAATCATTGGGTGTGTACATCAATTTATCGGCCATTGTCTTATCCCTTTATAAATCCATTTGTCTCTTTTATTTATATTACAATTCCGTTTCCCTGAGACCACTTTTTAGTTCCCAAAATGATGTAACACAGAGGTACTTTAGAAGGTAAAACTATTGATAATACCTAAAAAATCACATGGTATTCTAGTTTTGTTGGTAATTTTGTACTTAAAATTGACAAAGAGGGGAGGGACAATAGACTATAAATGAACCATATTACTAAACAAGATTCTTCATTTGGTACCTTATTCGGACAAGAGATCTAAATGGATAAGACAATGGGCGTTAAATTGATGTACATCCCCAATGATAATACACAAAATTACATCTTCTATAGATTACAATTAGTAAAACAACCAATTTATAACCAGTTTGAAAGTCACCAAAGTCCTGAAACTTTTGGGACTAGTGTAATTAAGACATAACAGAGGGGTGGGGATGAAGGAGGGTATTAACTTATCCACCAATAGGTTAATCAAACACCCTATCCCCTAAATCCCTGATAAAAATGCACACTCAATGATATCCGCCTTATACATCCATAATTCTTTGTAGGGGGGGGGGGGGGGATTAAGGAGGGGCATTATTAAGAAAATATTTCATAAAAAACAGCGAAAAAGATTTGAAAGGCTACCTTTAAAAAGACGTCCAAACTTTTTTTAAGGGGGGTAAAATGTGGGATACCAAAGATGTAAAGGGGTTAGGTACCTCATGTATTTCCTGATAATTTGATGTACATCCTTAATGATGATTTACAAAATTACCCTTTCTGTATATTATAATTAGTGGTTGAAATGCTTGGATACTCAACTTCATGAATAATCAATCAATAAAAGTCACTAAAGTTGTTAGTAAAAGATTAAGAAAAAGTTATAATAAAACTTTGGGGACTTGAGTAATGTAAATAGCCACATGACATGACCCCTAAAATTTAGCTAATTTTTAATTTTGACTGTATTGCAAGAAACCAAGAAACACTATGTAAGGAATTATTATGATTGTTGTCTGGATGCTTTATCAAACTGCAACAGATATTTTCAGGGATTTATAGGGATAGGGCACTGATTAATATCCGCTGGATTAGAACCTGTTCTCATCCATACTGATATATATTTTTTTTAGATTAGATTTATTATTCTTGGGTGTACATACATAGAAAAAAAAACTACATTCATAAATGAATTAAATAAATATTATATACATTTATATATACAGTCAAATTTTATTGAAATGGTTAATTTATAAAAATATTTTCTTCCCAAATGGCAGTTTCCTAAAAACTAGATGTATGCAGTAATGTGTATTCACACATTGTTTTCATACAGACCATATAAATAAGACAAAAAAATTAGAAAAAAAGATAATAAGCAATAAATAAAATCATATTGGAGAGGAAAGAATGATAATAGGAAGGATTGATTAGGGCATACAAGTCTCACACCATTATTGCAATAATGTTTTGAATAGCATCGTTTTTCATGAATAACTAAGTTTTATAATAATATTTTCTTATTAGTAGGCTTAACTAACAACTTTGGGAACTTTAATTGAGTGCTCAAACTTTTCAACCACTAGTCGTAACCTACAGAAGGGGTAATTATGTGTAAATCAATTTATCGGTTATTCTCTTATCCCTTTAGATCCTGATATATTCTAACATCAATTATAATTTGGAGCATAAGAAACACAGAAGAAAAAAGAAAGAGGAGAAAAAAGGGGGAGAGAGAGAGAAAAAAAAGCCCCACCCTGAGTTATTATCAGATCATCTGCATATTTTAAAACAAGGATGACAACATCCATTATTTACGAATCTCAAAAACTTCATGGAATCAACAAATTGTCCTGTTCCATAATAACGTTTTCTTATTTGTTGGCTTAAATAGAATTTTAATTGGTTGTTTAATTAAATCGAATGACCAAACGTTTCAACCACTAATTTTAATCTAGGGAAGGGGTAATTTTGTGTATCATCATTTGGGATGTTCATCAATTTATCGGCCATTATCTTATCCCTTTAGATCCTTGTCTAAAAGGACATTTTCTTCCCCAACTGCATTATAACTGTGTTTATTTTTTAACTTCAACAAATCATTTTTGTTTGTTTAATATTTTGACTTATGTCAACATTAGGACAAAATTTGTTGGCATTTATCATCAAAACATTTCGGTTATTTTTTTTTTGCAAAAAGCTGCTTAAGAAATAAGGAAAATTATTCATACAAAAAATCTTCAAGGATAAATTGATCTACATCTCCAATGATGATAAACAAAATTACCCCATTTGTAGATTCTTATTAGTGGTTGAAATATTTGGACACTTAATGCACCAACCAATCAAAATTCAATAGAATGTTCCGAAGTTGGTTAGCCAAAAGAATAAGAAAACATAAATATAAAATTTTGGGGACTAGTGTAATAAACAGCCTCTGTATTTAAAAAAATATTTTTAAGTCTTCAAAGTTTTAAAGTCTAAGAAGCTTTTTTGGCCACAGTTGTCCTCGTTTGTTAAAATAATTATCCATGTACTAGTTTGTAAAGGTTAACTGGGGGTAATATATTTGTAAATATGTGTCTAGCCAACTCTGGAATGTCATAATTACATAACTTAAGGGTGCTACAATCATAATTAGTTTACACACCAAAATTATTCAAGTCTATATAAACAAAGATTACTAAGCAAAAGTCTGCCAAAGAGTGGTTTAGAGGGGTCTCAACACACCCTTAAAATAAGAAATCAAGTAGGACAGTCATTCCATTTTTTTTAACCCCACAAGGCTTTACACCCCCGAATTGAAAAGCTTTGCACTCCAATAAATAGAATTTTTTAAACTTTCTTATTAGACTATCTATGAAAAATGTTTTGTCATTTATAGGTTAATTTTTATTTTTCTCACTTAATACTCAAATTCAATAATTATGGAGTAGCTGTGCTACTATTAATTTTACAATATTCGAAATTAAGGAATTTAAAGAAAAGAATGTATAGTATCTTATCACCCTTGATAATAATATACAAATATGAAATATTTGAAATTCCAATCAAAGCTGTTATTTTTTAAATCTTATCAGTGCACTATTTAATATTAATTTCTTAATATAGGTTTTTAAAAAGTATACTCGCAGGGATCTAAAGGGATAAGACAATCGCCGATAAACTGATGTACAACCCTAATAATGATACACAAAATTAACCCTTCTGTAGATTAGAATTAGTGGTTGAAACGTTTAAACACTAAACAAGTCCCCAAAGTTGTTAAGCCAACGAAAAACTGGTATACTCCTGTGACTATACATACATACAAACACAGATCCTGTTACTTTTATATAAGGGTATAAATATAGAACAGAAAGTACACATAAAGAACATAATTATTATTCTGCATAAATAATCATTATCACACACACACATACACACACACACATACACACACTCACACACAAATTATCATTGACCCAGACAAAAAAAAACATTATCACTACATCCAAGAAAATAGACGATTGGACAATGGACTATAATTAATTCTTTTAAAAGACTAATAGTCCGTTTTTTGTTGTAGGAATCTTCATACAAAATTTGAAAACAATAGGTGGAAAATAAACTAACAAACCTTCTCTAATAGTAGAAAAGCTTCGCTTTTCAATACATTAGTAATGACAATAGTACTTATTATTATTGTTTACTAGAAATAGATAGATAGATAGACAAAAATTGAGTGAGAGAGAGAGAGAAATAGATAAGTTTGCATTTATAAACTTTACTTTCAAAGTTTTGGGGGGACTAACCACCCCCCCCCCTACCCCCAACCAATTAGCATTTTGTTAGATTAGAGAGAGGTAATAAAGTGGAAAGAAAGTAGCTCAATTCAGGGATCTAAAGGGATAAGACAATGGCCGATAAATTGATGTACATCCCCAATGATGATACACAAAATTACCCCTTCTGTAGATTACAATAAGTGGTAGAAATTCAGTATTAGTCCCCAAAGTTGTTAAGCAAATAAATAAGAGAATGTCATTATAGTACTTTTGGGACAAGTGCAATAAACAGCCCATTGTCCCCTTCCACCCTGAAGGCAATTAATGTTATTATACAGACACACACACACACACACACACACACACACACGCACACATACACACACACACACACGCAAACACACATACACGCACACACACACCCATACACACACACACACACACAAACATTGTATACAATTGCATTAATTTGTTGTGTATCTAAGTGCAATTTACCTTATTTACTTAATGTTAAGAATATCAAATGTCACAAATTGTTGTAAGTCTATAGTAAACTGTATAAAAATCACGGAGAGAGGGGACATATGGGCCCAAAGTTTTCTTACCAACTTTGGGGACTCTAATCTAATTTTTATTGGTTGGTTTATTAAGTTGAGTGGCCATTCGTTTCAACCACTAACTTAAATATTATACAGTTGGGGTTATTTTGTGTATCATTATTTAAGATGTACATCAATTTATCGGCCATTGTCTTATCCCTTTAGAAAAATTGATATCTTACTGGACAATTATAGCTCAGCAAATATCCTTTTTTGAGTGGGGTGGGAAGGAAATAATAAATAGCATAAAACCTTCACAAAAAGCTTATGAAACAGCAGTATTCTAGATCTTATAAGACAAACATAAATTGCAACTTTAGTTATTAGAATAGTCAGATATCTAAAGGGATAAGACAATGGCCGATAAATTGATGTACATTCCCAATGATGATACACAAAATTATCCCTTAGATTAAAATTAGTGGTTAAAACGTTGAATACTCAACTTAATGAGCCAACCAATCAAATTCACTAAAGTCCCCAAAGTTGTTAAGCCAACAAATAAGAAAACAATATAACAAAACTTTGGGGACTAGTATAGTACATTTATATTATTGCTGAATTGCAATGTAAAAACTAAATGCTATACTCGATGACTTTTCAAAAATTCAACATGAATATATCATGAAATAGATGACATCAATAAACTTTATTAAAACAAGTATTATGAAAAATAAATTGCATAATATTTTTCCAGAATGGCTTTATTAATTTCCACTGGATTTAGATTATAACCGGTTCTCATCCATAATGAAAAATCATAAATAGCATCGTATTACAGACATTTTTCCACAAATATTGAAATAAAAATCATAAAATTAATACCAGTTTTGCTAGCCGGGGCCTTCGGCACCTCGAGTCTAACAATTGGTTGAAATCTTATGAATTTTCATCTAAATATCCAAGGTATGCTGTCTATAATACGATGCTATGGGGAATTTATCTTAGGAGGTTAAAGGTACTCTCCCCCAAAATAGTTATAAACCTTCCCTTGACCTATAAGAAGCTTCACTGTAAAGGAAAACCATTTAAGTTCAGCGATTCACGAGATCTTAAGCTAAAGACAAACAAACATCCTGTTACTTTTATATAAATCACCCTATTAATTCCTCTGTTTAAATATACATACTTCGCTTTTTTAGGATGATGTCATCCTTGTTTTAAAGAATAAATGTCTATATATTACAATCTATTATAAGATTCATCTTAAAGAATTACAACAGTACCAGAGAGGGGTAATGGACGAAAAATGAATGTTAGCCCAAAATTTAATATGTAAAATTATACCCTTGCTTGATAAAAGCCTTAGGGGGAGTGGGGTGTAGATTAAATTTAATTGCAATTATCCTTTTCCTGAAGATTAAGTAACTGGATTTATATTTCAACTTCAACTTATTCTTATCATTGAATCCCATATATAGCCAGGGATCTAAAGGGATAAGACAATGGCCGATGAATTTATGTATATCCCCAACGATGATAAACAAAATTACCCCTTCGGTAGATTAAAATTAGTGGTTGAAACATTTAAACACTCAAACAACAAATTAATAAAATTGAGTAATAAGTTGTTGAGCAAACGAATAAGAAAACATTATTATGAAACTTTGGGGACTAGTGTAATAAACATCAAAATGTCCCCTACCTCTCTGCATATATCAAACACACACACACATAAAATCATTTTCCACTTGACATAGAAAGTGCTGTCAAATTTTAAACTTTTCACTCATACACACATACACACACACATACACACACACACAAACACACAGCCACAAAAACTTTTCAACTAATGACATAAACAAGTTTATAGACTGAACTTTTTAAGCCTTGATCATAATGACATCAAAATATAATAACCATGGATGTAGCATTCTAAAAATCCTGTAATAAGTTTACTTACAAACAGACAACTTAACATTTACTGAACTTACCTGAGAAAGAAAAAAAACATGAGTAATGTGAAATAATTAAATTTTCTTGCCTATACTGTTATTAGTAATCAAGAAAAAATGATAAAAAAATTGCAATCTATCTTAAATAGAAGCCGAGAAAATCACATTTTCCTCCATAATATTACAGAGACGGACGGACAAAGTGAATTATAGAGTAGCTTCGCTACTAGAAAGACACAAAACAGATTATCCCCCCCCCTTTCTACAGCTTTAGGCTATATTTATATAAGATATTCATAGGCTAAGGAAATACCATATGACACATTAGTCTTGCAATGGATCTATTAATATGACACATAAGCAAGGAGGGAGGGAACATTTGGCTATATATTACACTAGTCCCCAAAGTAATAACGTTGGGTACATTTATTGCATTTTGATTGGTTGATTAATTAAGTTGATCGTCCAAACGTTTAAACTACTAATTGTTATCTACAGAATGGTTATTTTTATGTATCATCAATTTATAGGCCATTGTCTTATCCCTTTGGATCCCTGCATATAAGACTAGCAATGGTTCTAGCAATACCTAGGGAGGGAGAGGATAATGAAAGCTAAATCAACCTTCTTCCAATTCTTATGGGCTAAATCCTGACTATAAATATATAGGGGATAAATATTAGGATTGGCTTTTCCCTTCATGGAGCTAATGAACTAATTAAAAATCAATTAATTAGTGTACTTTAGACTTAAATAAAGTGTTTAATGTATTCGAAATGTCTTAAATTTCTTGGGTTAAGATTTTACAGATAATTTCTCATTTTAAATGCAATATCCATTAATATTTTGTCCTCTTTGATTCATGCATTTATGTGTGTGTATGTATGTCTGTTTATGTGTGTGTGTGTGTGTGTGTGTGTGTGTGTGTGTGTGTGTGTATGTATGTGTATGTGTGTGTCTGTATGTATGTGTAAGATTTTGTAAAGACTTAATTATCCTAATTAATGTGATTTAAACTGATATATGAATGCTATAAACACAAGGATCTAAAGGGATAAGATTTTCTCCAATGATGATACACAAAATTACCACTTCTGTAGATTACAAATAGTGGTTGAAACGTTTAGACACTCAACTTAATGAAATAACCAATCAAAATTCAACAACGAAGTTAAGCCCACGAATAAGAAAAAGTTATTATTACACCTTGGGGACATAGTGTAATAAACAGCCCAATGTCCCCTTCCTCCTTGTATTAACTAAAAGAGAGATTCCTTTAATTGCCCCGTGGAAATATATAAGGGCAAGGACAATGGAATTAAAACAAATCTAAAAGCATTCTAGCATACTAAATGGACTCTATAATATCTCTATTATGAAGTTATAATAAATCCTCGGCTAGACTAGATTATGCTATCCACGTTTTTACATCAAAGATTTGTATGCAAATGCATATCTTTCAGATTCTTGAATAAGTATCCTTTCGACTTCTTTTTGTCCACTAAAAATATCAGGATGTCTGTGTCGTTTTTTTTAATGTGAATGATCTCACTAACCGCCAAACCGATATGGTTCTCCTCATTATAGCTTTAGGAGGGTTTTTATCTATCAAAGGGAGGATACCTTCACAGCCTAAGAGAAATCACACCTAGAGAAAATCCCCCACATTAAATTATATAACTTGTATCGTTTTAAAATAATGAGGATACCCCCTCCCATACCCGCCTCTCCATTATAAAAGGTTACAGAAGGACAGTTTGTAGTAAAGCTAAAGGACTAAATATATATGTATTTTTTGGGGTGGGTGGGCGGGATAAACAGACTTGAAGCAATACAAACACAAACTATATGATTGTACTTGCACTGAATAAGTATAAAAAAGCAAAAATCAGGGATCTAAGGGAAAGGGATGAGACGGGGACTTTTAATGAATTTTGATTGGTTGGTTCTCTAAGTTGAATGTTCAAACGTTTTAGCTGTTATCTACAAAAGGGATTATTTTGTGTTTAATCATTGGGGATGTAAATCAATTCATCAACCATTGTCTTATCCCTTATGATCCCTCAAATTTATCGTTGGTTTGTTTTAGTAACTAATGGGGAAACATTTGCACTAACTGACGCCTTTATACTTAGTTATGATTCCTAGAACAAAAAGGTACTATGATTTTTTGCATTTGTGGATGTTGTCATCCTTGTTTTTCTTCCTTTTTTTCTCTAAATACTAATTCCCCCCCCCCCCCCCCTGGTTTGTTTAAGTAACTAATGGGGAAACATTTGCACTAACTACTACCTATTATATTTAAGTGGTTAATTTTAATTATTTAAGCTCTACTTTTCTAATATAAATATCAATTGCGTTACATAAGATAATGCATGTCTGTGTCTTTTTTAGGTGACTTTCTTTTTAAAAGCGAAGCTTTTCTATAATTAGGGTCGGTCCGTCCGTCCGTACGTCCGTCCGTCCGTCACGGATAGCTTTTTTCGTTAATTTAGACATGTTAGAATTGTCCTATCGATTTCAAATTTTGCATGGTGATTCCTTTAGTAGTTAGGTACGATTTAGAAAGCGTAGCAACTCTATAATCATTACCAAAATGTCCGTACGTCTATTTTAAACATGTTGATTTTTTTACTTTTTTTAATAGCTTTTTTCGTTAATTTAGGCATGTTAGAATTGTCCTATCGATTTCAAATTTTGCATGGTGATTCCTGTAATAGTTAGGTACGAGTTAGAAAGCGTAGCAACTCTATAATCATTACCATAATGTCCGTACGTCCATTTTAAACATGTTGATTTTTTTACATTTTTAACAACAAATTTGTATGTGACCTAATTATCTGATTGGTCTGATTTTTGGTATACTGATTCCTGGGACAACAAAGTACAATATTTTAAGCGAAACAACCCTATAATCAAGTCCTAAAATGTAAGTATGTTCATAATCATTATCCTGTATTAAGCAGTTTTTCAACAAATTTACTTACAATTTTGCTTTGACTCTTATACATTCGCATTCTGATTATTCAGTTCTGATATTATACAAGTGTTAATATCCGTTTGTCCTACCGTTTCAGAGCTTCGCTTTTATGGATGTTGTCATCCTTGTTAAATCTAAGATTGAAAATGGGGGTTTGTCTACTTCCTTCTCTTCAAAGTGCCCCTAGAGGCCTCTAGGAACGTAATTAACAGTGAATAATAAACAAGGACAAACTTATCTTTACTTAAATTTTATATTAGAAATCTCAAAACATAAATTTTGGCGGGGGCAGCAGTACTTGGTAGCTGCCAGCCTCAAACTGGCGGTCGGGAGGTAAACAGCAACATATTTTATGAAATTGTTATATGTCATGAAGACATATAAAATGCCTAAGTTTAAAATTTGAAGTCAAAAATTGCTGTCACAGGAACCGTTTAAAGATTTCTGGAGACCTGGAGGTTCAGGACTTGCAGGACTATACCTGGAACCTGAAATCGACTTGAACACCTATATTTCATATGAGGATGTACAACTATAGAATATTTAAGTATTTGATAACATGAAATGCTTTGTTTAAGTAAAAAAAAATGTTTTTACTTTTTACCTAAATGACCTTGCCAGGTTTGCTAGCATCCTGTGCCCGCCAGGAAGGAGGTATTCAAAAAATTCTAACTCTCAGTTATTTCGAAAGTCATTTAGTTATAGCCTTTTATACACAGAAAATGCGGGGGGGGGGTGCATGCATTAAATGCCACCTTACCGTCCATCCTCCAAAAGGGGTTAATATAATATTACAGATTGAGGGTAGTAATAGTTTATTAGATTAATTGCTTAGAAGAAAGATTATTTTAAAGTTACATAATTTTTAAGGTTTAACCTGAATCCTTATAATGAAGTAACAGGATGTCTATCTGTTTGTCTGTACTGAAGGATCTCGCTAACCGCTGAACCGATCGGTACAGGGTAGCTTTTCATAGGCCCTGGGAAGGTTTATAACTATTTTGGGGAAGGGTACCACCACTCTCACAAGAGAAATCGCCCCTAGAAAAAAAAAATACCCCCTACCCAAAAAAAAAATATTTTTATTCAATTTTTAAACTAAATATAAAAATAAGGGGGCGTCAGCCCCCCCTAAATTTTTCTTTCTTTCTTAAATCTGAAATAAAAAAATGGTTATCAAACTCCCCCCCCCCTCAAGTGCCCCTAGAGGCCTCTAAGGGCATAGCCGCCAGTTTTGTATAATAAGACGCCACTAATTTGGCCGGTTATCCGGCCGGATATCCGGCAATTTGGCCGGATATCCGGCGTTGGCCGGATATCCGGCCGGATACCGGATATTCGGCATTTGAAATCGGCCGGATATCCGGTATCCGGCCAAAAAACTATCCGGCCCAACCCTAGTTAACACTCTAAATAAAGGGGGCGCATTCACTTCCGCAAACTCCTTTTTCATTTGTGAGTTTGACACTTAAAATTAGGATCTTCACTTATTTATATGTTACGAGTAGTTACGCCCCAAGAGTCCTCTAGGCACACTTAAAATGAGGGGGAGGGAACGGTCACTCCTAAGACTGAAAAGATTTTTTTTAAATGGAAGGGGATAGATTTCTCTTGGGAGGGTTGAGATATCCTCCCCCCAAATATGTTTAAACAATTCCCGGACCTATAAGAATATTAAAGGAGAACCATATCAGACCAACTGTTAGCAAGATCTTATGGTACAGACACACACATACATTATCTAAGGATTGCTTCTTTGTATTAATATGAAACACTGATGTGATTGCATATCTAAATACAGTATGACCCTCGAAAAAGTATTTTTAAGCATCTGCAGCCCTTATTTCTCAATGAATTATTAAAAAATGCATATGTCCTTGTTCTCCATAGTATTCCACGTAAGTAGATATAAAAATATTTTTTTTACCTCCATTAACACCGGAGATTTTTAGTGCTAAAGTTTTGAAAAAGTGACTGAGGAAAAAGTAACTTTTAACATGAAACGACTTTTTTAGCAAAATTAAGCTAGAAATCCTTTTATTTTTGTTACTAGCAGAAACTTTATACAAAAATGAAATAAAAAATTTAGTTTTTGAGAAAAAAGCATTTTTTTACACATATTTTTTGAGTCTTTTTAGTTTAATGATATTTTGAAAAACTTACTTATTAGGCAAAATTGTTTAAGATTAAAGAACCAAATAAATCTCTATGAATATAGCAGGAAAATTGTTTTTGTTTCACAATCCTAAATTTAATAACAAAAAAGTTAGAAAGAAAATAAAAATAAAACATAATGATTTTTTAGTCTAAAAAGCTTAATTTACCCCCTATTAAATAATTGAGATGTCAGAAAAGTAGGCGGAGCAACTGTCATAATTAATCCTTTTCTATAAATAAGGGTTAATAAATAACCTAAAATTTGCAAATAACCAATACATTCAGTAGTATTTTTTGCCATTAAAAATTTATATTTTTTGGTGGAATAAAAAAAAATATTTAGTTAACTTGTTTTTCTTTGTGTCTCATTATTCAGTTGCCAGAAAAACATAATATAACCATCCAAAAAATAAGAGAAACAAAAAAAAATTCTTTTTCTCAGTCACTTTTTGAAAACTTTAGCTCTAAAAATCTCCGGTGTTAATGGAGGTAAAAAAAATATTTTTATATCTACTTACGTGGAATACTATGGAGAACAAGGACATATGCATTTTTTAATAATTCATTGAGAAATAAGGGCTGCAGATGCTTAAAAATACTTTTTCGAGGGTCATACTGTATATTTTTAGCCCTTCACTTATTTAATGTAAACAAACACTGCGAGTATGATTGCACACAGGGACATCCAAGCTTTTTATTTGGGAGGGGGGGAATCACCCTTTACTCCCACTCATGGGCGTCTATGATTGCACAACTAAATATATTTTTAACCCTACACTTTTTTTAATGTAAACAAACATCGGTTCTAAAAGTAGACAAAGATTGTACGGAAAAATGAATAAAAAAATTTTTTAAAACGAAGCATATCTACTTTCTGGGTTGTTCCGTTATTAAGGTTAGGCATGTTAGAATAGTCCTAACTATTTGAAACTGTGCATGATGATTACTGTAACAGTTTAATACAGTGTTCTGGAACCGGAGCCGGAGCCAGGAGCAGCAACATTTTTGGTGGAGCCGGATCCGGAGCTGTATTTTTCGTTAAAAACGGCTCCGGCTCCGGACTAGCTAAAAATGATTTTTTAAAGTAATATTTATTTTATTTTATCAAATTCAATAATGAAAAAAAATTTATATATTAATTTTAAGGTAGGAGCCGGAGCCGGAGCTGGAGCCGGAGCCGGAGCTGGAGCCGGAGCCGCATCAAAATTATACGGCTCCGGCACCCTGGTTTAATACAATTTAAAACACAAAATAACCCCTTCTGTACATTACAATTAGTGGTTGAAACGTATGGACACTCAATTTAATAAACCAACCAATCAAATTCATTCAAAGTCCCCATAGTTGTTGAGCCTAAGAAAAAGAAAACGTTTTTATAAAACTTTGGGAACTTGTGTAATATATAGCCCATTGTCCCCTCTCACTCTTGTGTTAAAATTGTCATAACTGTTTGATACTTTACAATATGATTTCTGTATTATTTAGGTATAATTCAGAATTTAAATCTCCCAACTTTTATATTTGATAATTTTCGTTTGTATGACGGTCTTATCTATTAAGCTTAGATTTTTGGTTGTTGTCATACTTGTTTCTTTATTTTTTTTTAAAACCGTAGTTTTCTTTAAAAATATTTAAGTTGTTGTTGTTGTTTTAAAATTTATTTCAATGAAACAAATTAAACACATTTAATATTTGATATAATTATCATGTTATGATAATACAATATTGTAAATTATAATATCTAACTAATGCGAAATAAGTGGACATTATTTTTACTGAGCATCAAATAATCAATAAATTTATCAATTAAGTTACTATTAATTCCAGTGTTATTGAGAATTTTAGAAGCAAATTGAGCAATAAACATTGTCTGAGCAAAACAATTAAAATCGCTGAATTTCAATATTTGTTCATCCTTGCTTATTTTTAATGATCTGTCTTTTGCTATAAGTGTTAAAATACTAATTTGAATATATTCATCATTTTGATATACAGGAAAATGTATATTGAACAGATAAAAGTTTTCTTTCAAAAACATAAAATCTGGTTTACCATCATTGTAGTAATTATCAAGAAATAATGCGAGACAATGCGTAAAATAACTAGGGAAGTAGCATTCCATAATTGAATGATCAGTGTCTGCTTTTACGTTACATTTCAAGCAAAGATTATTATCCAATAATTTCATTTCATACAATTTGCTTCTACTTATAAGAGTACGGTTAAATTGTTCAAACAGAAAACTTTTATAGTATAAAACAATAGGAAGCGACAGAATTTTATTAAAGCTATTTTTGAAAACCTCAAATTCTGGATTGTATTTTTTATCCATTTTTCTAGTTTTAAATGAAGGGGGGACAAATTGATCTTGCAATAATTCTTTGTTTGTTTTTTTAAAATAAAAGGTATATATTCTGGGAGAGTTTTCAAAAAGCTTTATGATAGGCTTCAAAACAAACTTTTGTTTTGATTCAGTTAAACAGATTAAGTTATTAAATTCAAAACCACTACACATATTTTCCACCACTTTTTGTAGTTTTAATAAAACTGGTTTCTCAGTAAGATTTTCTTTAATGGCAGAATTTAACAATGGCCGATATAAAACTTTGTGCTGTATTTTGATGAAATCAAGAATTGATGCAATGGTGTTTAGTCCATGCTCGTTTAGTTCCATTATATCAACATTGTTAAATTTGACATTTTTTGCCCAAACAGATGAAGTAATATTTGAATGAAGAAAGGTTTCTCTATGCTTTTCTAAAAGTACTAAAAATCCTTTGGCTTTTCTAAACATTAGTCCACTTTCTAATGGATAAAAGGTTCTAAAATTTTTAATATAATTATGAAAGATTTCAGATCCAAGGTTATCAAAAATACTACTTATTGGTACATGTTTGTGAGACAAAAGTCTTGCAATATTTGAGTTTGGAAAAAGATGGGCGTGCTTGATTAAATTTAAAAAAGCATTAAACCAAATAATAAATGATTGTTGAGATGGTAGCAACATATTTAGCCCACCGTGAGAAAAATCCATCTCTATTCTATTTTTTGCAACCTTGTATCTATAAGAATTGTTGCCTTCATTGCTTTTTGAAGACCAAAGAAATTTTGCTGTTATTTTCCAAAGTTTTTTTATTTGCTTTTGATTAGGAGCATAAATTCTAAAAATATGAAAAGCCATGGTGTTCATTAAGGAGAAAGTAATATTTCTACGTTTGAAAACATTATCACTGCAAAAAAATGCAAATTTTTTAGATTTTGTGTTAAGTTTTTCAAATAACTGTTCATATGTATAATCTGCTGCTTGAGTCAAATTAAAAGATAAATATACCCCTAAATGTTTTACTATATCACATTTAGTCCCTAGAATTGATATGTTAAGAGGACACTCCCCATTTGTGAGAATTTTAGTTTTTTGAAAGTTGATTTTGATTTTTACTGTTGACTCTAATTTTTGAAGTGAGTTGGAAACCAATTGTATGTCTTCATTTGATTTTAATTGAAAGGCATTAAAGCCATCGTCAGCAAAAAAAATTGGATCAAATGGTTTTCCATCCAACTTCAAAGTTAGGTTTTTAATTTTAGGACTTGTTAAACAACAATAAAATATGTGGTTGTAAATATCAAATAAACTTCCACTTGAAGGTGCCCCTTGAGAGAAACCAATTTTATTTTTATATTTCTTAGATGAGTTTCCTTTTACAACAATTTTAAAGCTTCCGCCATTTGTAAGAGAGATCCAAGATTTTGCAAAATTGCCTTCTGGAAAAATATGTTTAATTATAGTATTTGATACACAATGTAATGCCTTATCATATGCACGTTGTAGATCAAAAAATATAAGTTGGCTATTGTAGTTGTGCGCTTTTATATGATTTATTATGCTTACAATAGAAATAGTGGCATTGGCCATATGACGCTTAGGTATAAATCCATATTGGTCAGAATGACAAATTTTAGAAAGTAAAGGAGTAACTTTTTTATTAATTGCTTTATCAAGAATTTTCAAAACATTTTCCATTTGTGCAATAGGGCGGCGGTTTCCAGGTATTGTTGGATCAAGTCCTGGTTTGGGAATATATGTAATATTTCTTTCCTTAACAAATGATAAACTAGAATTATCCAAATCAATATCATACATGTTGTTAAAAGCTTTAGTGGTGAATTTAGGTAAATTATCAAGCAAGAAAGCAAATAATTGTGTTGGTTGTGAAGTTGGACCAGGCATGCTATTTGACTTCATGCTCTTGATTACTTTTCTAAATTCACCTGTTGTTGAATATGGATTCGTTAAATGCTTAATTTTAGGATACATATTATCAAGCTTTAAATCAAAAAAATTAAGTAATTCATCTAAATTCGAATTAGGCATAACATTTGGGCACACTAGTTGTGCATGCAAATCACCAAAAATGTTGGCTATTTTCTTTGGACAATCAATCAATTCATTATCAACCAGCAAGTTTGAACATTGTTTTTTTGAGTTTCTAAAGTTTTTATAAGTAAAGTTGTTTGGTAAACCATCTAGTAAGAGGGCTCTCATTTGAAAAGTTTCAGAATTGGTTTGAACAAGCATTTTAAAATATTCTTGCTGTTGTTGTATAAGCCGATTGATTTCCTTACTAGCCTGGCCACAATTTATATTTGAATCAATCATATCATAAAGCAAATTAATTTGTTTGTCAAATTCTTTAGTCTTGTTATAAGATTTGAACTTTAATTTAGAAAAAAATCTATCATGCGCTTTTTTGAGATGATTTATTAAATCAAATAAAACTGTGCTATTTTGATGTTCTGAGCTTACATATGTAAAATCATTATCTATTAACCCAAAATTATTACTATAATTGTGACTGCTAATTTTAAAAGAAATAGGATCTGCATTTTCAATTAGAAATTTAGATGTTTCTTCTTTCATTAAATTAATAAAATCCTTATTATTAAATAGATACCCTTGCCATTTTGGTGCTGAATATTTAAATTTTTTCTTGTTTCCAATTCTCATTGATTTATGATCAGAGAAAGAATTGTAAGAAAATTCAATAAAGTTAAAAAAATCCATATTTGTATAAAAATGATCAATATATGAATAAGAATTAATTCTTTGCTTCGTACCCCTCCAGGTATAGCCTGGTTCAATATTTAGTTTATTTGCTAAATCATGCATATTATATTTTTCAAGAAAGGATTGAATAAGGATGTTCCTGTTATTATGTCGTTTTTGATTAAAATCACAATTGGTATCACCAAACATACTAAAATTTGTTATGTTGTTTCTGTCTAAATTTTGTGAAATACACATTTGGAAAAAAATATGTTCTTTAATCTAATGTATACATGTATTTTTCACCCGTAATTTTGTAATATTTAAAAAGAATTTTAATTTATATAATTCTTTGAATATTATTTTATCAATTTAAAATAAAATAATCCTAATTCAAAGAACTTAAAATTGCGTATTTTCCTAATAAATATTTTAATAAAGCTTTTATCAAATTTTTCAATGTTATATTTTAATTTTGATAACAAAATAATATAAAATGTTTTTATTAGCGAAGCTAATTTTATGTTCGTCCTTTAAAACGTTTTTTTTAGAAAATGTGATTTACTTAGCTGCTATTGGAGATAAACGGCTGATTTTTTGTGTGAATATTTCCAGGGATCTACGGGGATAAGACAATAGCCGATAAATTGATGTACATCCCAATGATGATACACAAAATTACCACTTTTATAGATTAAATTAGTGGTTGAAACGTCTGGACACTAAACTATTTGGACAAACCATTTAAAATTCAATAAAAGTCTCCAAATTTATTAGGCCAACTGATAAGAAAATGTGATAATAAAACTTTGGGGACTAGCGTAATAAACACCCAATATGACCTATATGTTAAATAAATCATTTTCTCGTTTCTTAACTTTGCTTTTTTTATAAATGTTGTCATCCTTGTTTTATTTTATTTTAAATCTTTTTTTTCTTTTTAGAGAATGTTGTATACATTAAAAGGTAAATTGTGGTTAGAACTTAGAAACCTACGAGAAACAAGTACATACTTTTCCAAAAAACAAGTTATCATTATAAAAAAAGATATACATCAAGAAAGTAACAGTTTAAATTGTTTAAAAAGTCCTAAAAGCTAAACATTTTTAACTCAAGGGGTAATTTTGTTTAACACCATTGGAAATATACATAATTTTATCGTCCATTGTCTTACCCCTTAAGATCTCTAGCTTACAATGGCCGATAAATTAATCTATATCTCGAATGAAATGTGTAAAAGACAAAATTACCCTTCTACAGATTATAATTCGTGATTGAAAAGTTTAGACACGTATCTTAATAAAACAACCAATCAAAATTCAATACATGACCCATCCTATTATATAAAGTAATAAACGTTTTTTGTCTGTCCCGAAGGATCTCGCTAGCCGCTGAACCGATATTGTTCTCCTTTACAGCGAAGCTTCTTATAGGTCCTGTGAAGGTTTTGAACTATTTTTGGGGAAGGTGTCTTCACCCCCCTCCCCCCCACAAAAAAATATTTTTTTACTTTTTTGAAACTCAAATTTAAAATGGGATGAGGTCGACTTTTCCTTGTCCTACCTTAAGTGCCCCTAGAGGCTTCTAGGGGCGTAGTTATTAAAGCAACGAAGAATTTGTGAAATAAAAAGGCCAATGTCCCCTCCCCTCCTAGAAGTAAAGAGAAGCTACGCTCCTCCCAAAAACTAAAAAGCCGCAAATGTGACATGACATCTATCTAAGTATATTACCATGTAGCTAGTCATGTGTGTGTGTGTGTGTGTGTGTGTGTGTGTGTGTGTGAGTATTTGATATATGCAGGGAGGGAGGGGACATTGGGCTGTTTATTGAACTAGTCCCCAAAGTTTTATAATAATGTTTTTTTTATTTGTTGGCTTTTATTGAGTTTTGATTGGTTGGTTCTTTAAGTTCAGTGTCCAAACGTTTAAACCACTAATTATATTCTACCAAAGGGGTGATTTTTGTGATGTACATAAATCTATCTTCTATTGTCTTATTCTCTATTCCCTGTGTCACCACTAACATTAAAGATAAAGAGGAGTTGATAAGGCTATCAGGGATCTAAAGGGATAAGACAATGACCGATAAGTAAATGTAATTCCTTAATGATAATACACATAATTACCCCTTCTGTAGATTACAATTAGTGCTTTAGACACACTACTTAATGAAACGAACTTCAAAGTTCAATAAAAGCCATTAAAGTTAAATATGAAAACGTTATTATAAAACTTTGGGGACTAGTGTAATAAACATCCCAATGTCCCCTCCCTCCCTGAACCCCTTAATTAAGTGTCCAAAAATATATCGAAGAAACCTTTTAAATCTTAATTTTCTCTTAGTAACAAAAATTATATTGTATTTAATAAACCGCGATCTCTCTTTTTATTTAATAAATATAATATAATCATATTAGAGTTTTTCTTATTTAAATCAAATAATCCTTTTTGAAGATATTTGTTTCATATGATCTCACTAACTACTTTAAATGTTAAGCTTTTTATTTTAGTAAAGCTTTGCTATTTTATTTTATCTTTAGATCTTAACCTCAATATACATAAGGGATAATTTTGTGTATCATCATTGGGGATGTACATCAATCCATCGTCCATTGTCTTATCCCTTAAGATCCCTGTTATTTAAATTTTTAAATGATGTCAAAAAATAAGAAACTCTAGACATAATGGCACCGAAAAAAAAATATTTTGAGTTTTAAATATTTATGGACTAACATAGGTATATTTTTAGTCAACAAAAATAATTCAAGGAATGGGGAACAATAAATATGTCTTTCCTCAAAATATTGTTAACAAAATTCTGCCTTATGTACTTTTGTGTACCATAAATTTGCGTATATTTTAGCAAAGCTACTCTTTAACTTAATTTGTCAGTCTATTAATATTACAAAACTTTGGGGACTAGTGTAATAAACAGCCCAATGTCCCCTCCCCCCCTACAAAAACTATCTTGGTTAAAAATTGAAAGTAAACAACAAGGTGAATATTATTTAGGGGGAGATTCATTCATAATATTATTAAAAATTTTGATTGGTTGGTTCATTAAGTTTAGTGTCCAATCCATCATCTTACGCTACAGAAGGGGTAATTTTGTGTATATTTTGGCAAGCTACTCTTCAACATAATTTGTCAGTCTATCATTATTATAAAACTTTGGGGACTAGTGTAATAAACAGCCCAATGTCCCCTCCCTCCCTACAAAATGTATCTATCTATCTGACTCTGGTTAAAAATTAAAAGTAAACAACAACGCGAATATTATTTAGGGGAGATTCATTCATAATATTATTTTTCCATCCTCATAGATTTTTATAGGCTTATAAAATCTACTTACGTTGTCTATTTGTATGTCATTGGAAAAATCGTATTTTTCTCGGCTGCCATTGAAGAAATAAGGTTATGTTATTTTATCTATTCTATAACCCCATAAAGCTTAATTTCGTAGCCACTTTTTAAGATAGAAAGCTTAACCTATTCAAATATCAGTATAAATATCCAAAATACAATCTATTAAATGCAAGGAGGGAAGGAACATTAGGCTGTTTATTACATTTGTCCTTTGTAATAACGTTTTCTTATAATTTGACTGAACAACTTTGAGGACTTGATTTGATTGATTGATTTATCAAATTCAGTGTCAAAACGTTTCAACCACTATTTGTATTCTACAGAAGGGGAAATCATTTGGGATGTACATCAATTCATCAGCTATTGTCTTCTCCCTTTAGAATGATTAAATGTTAAAAATAATCAATGCTCTATATGTCAGACAAAAAAATCGACTCACCCTAAAAAAATGTCTATAGAAAAAGATGCGCTCTCAACAAATGGCATTTCCTTTTGTCTGTTAATGTGTTTTTTCAGTGTGTGTGTGTGTGTGTGTGTGTGTGTGTGTGTGTGTGTTTGTGTGTGTGTGTGTGTGTATGTATGTATGTATGTATGTATGTGTGTGAGTGTGTATGTGTGTTAATGTCTTTGTACTGAATATCTAAAAAGTCTGCACAAAGCCAGGGAAAAAAAGATAGGTCTATGGAAGATAAATTGACATCCCTCCTCAATAATTTCATTTTGTCAGGGATCTAATGGGATAAGACAATGGCCGTTAAAATTGATGTACATCCCCAATGATGATACACAAAATTACCCCTTCTGTAGATTACAATAGTGGTTGAAACATTTGGACCAACTAATGCAAAGGGGTAGTTTCACGAAATGCATTTGAACTTAATTTAGTGAACCGCATATTTTTTTTTAGTTAATGGGGTAAACTACATTTAAATAGCATATATTTGAAATAAATTCAATTTTCTACCACGTAGTTTTTAAAATATCAAGACCTGAAAATTGTCTTTTTGTGATATATGCAATTTAAAAAGACGATTTTCAAGTCTTGATATTTCAAAAACTATGTGGTAGAAAATTGAAATTTTTTCAAATATATGCCATATAAATGTAGTTTAACCATTTAACCAGGATAAAATATGCGGTTCACTAAATTAAGTTCAAATGCATTTCGTGAAACTAACCCTTTATTAAAAATCCCCAAGGTTGTTAAGCAAACGTTAAGACTTTGGGGACTAGTGTAAAAAACAGACATATGCGATAACTTTGTTTTGACGTTATTAACATATCTCTTTTTTCCTGAAATTTTGCATACCCCCCCCCCCCCCCCCACTAAGAGAATATGTCAACAGATACCTAGCAACCAATGGATATAGAATATATGGATATTGTGAGAGATTTAAGCATACCCTGATAAAATGTTTCTCCTAGCTTGCTAACATATATGATACTCCATCCCCTCCCCTAAAGAAACGAATTGACAAATAAATGAGGACTATATAAGCAACCTAAATTGACAACAAAATTTCCCCTGTCATAATATCCACGTGTATAATATATCCATTGCTAGCACAAGCAAGTGTTGATTTATTACCCAACACTAGAGCAAAATAATAAACTTGAAAGTGTTGGTTGTACCCCATATAGAGAGAGGGGACAATGGGATGTTTATTATACAAGTCCACAAAGTCCTATGATAACGTTTTATTATTCGTTGGCTTAACAACTATGGGGATTGGTTGATTAATAAAGTTGAGTGTTCAAATTTTCAACCACTAAGATATTTGGGAAATGGAATGTACATTAATTTATCGATCATTGTCTTATCCCTTTAAATCCCTGGTTATGCCCCTGTTAATCTTTGCTGTTTGCATTATATCGACATTGGACTGGAGTTGTGTGTGTGTGTGTAGTTTGGGCATTACCGGTTTCAACCAACCAAATAAAATTCGATACTAAAAGCACTAAATGCTTTTTTTAGCTTAAAGAGAAGAAAAGGTATCATAAAAAAAATGTTTTGGAATTTTGAATAAAAGAGAAAAAATGCCTTACCGTATCTAAACTGTTAGAAGATTGTCCCTGAAATTAAAATAACAAAATTAATATTTTATATTAAATTATTTTATTCTTTATCCTTAATCTAAAAGTAACAGGATTTGTGTCTGTATGTATAAAAGGATATTTATAACCGCTGAACCAATATAGTTCTTCTTTAAACTTTTTGGGGGAGGGTCCCACCCTCCAAAGATAAATCGCCCCCCCCTCTCCCCACCTTAAGTGTCGCTAGAGGCCTCTAGGGGCGTAACCGCTAGTTAGTAAAATATTTTAATTATGCTACAATTTCGAGACAAATTAGTAATAACTAAATCTAAATGGGTTAAAAAATAATAAGTTGATAAGAGGCAGGGATCTAAAGGGGTAAGACAATGGCCGACAAATTGATGTACATTCCCTATGATGATACACAAAATTACCCCTTCAGTATATTATTCAACTTAATGAACCAACAAATCAAAATTAATAAAGCCCTTTAAGTTGTTAATCCAACGAATAAAAAAACGTTATTAAAAGACTTTGTGGACTAGCGTAATAAACAGCATAATGTCCCCTCAGCTTCATGGGTAAATAACAAAGGAAAATTAATCCATCTACCACTTTTATGTAAAAATTAGTGTAAGGAAAAAGTTTATCGTCCATTGTCTTATCCCTTAATCCCCAAAACAAAATAGACCATGCATAGGTGTAAAATTAAAAAAAATTGGGGGCGGCATTTCTGTTTTTTTCGTGAAGACTTTAAAACAGAAGAAAAACTCAAAAATTTGATGAAATGCCGCCCCATTAAAATAAAAATGGGTAATGGTACCTTCCGCTTATGCTGTTGTACGGGGGGCATCCAGGTGCTAGCGGGGGGTCCCTCATGCTTCCCCGGCAGGGGGGGTGGACCGCCCCCCGGCCCTGGCGAGGCGCTGTTTGCGGGGCGCCCATCCTGGACACAACAAAAAAATTGTAAGGGGGTGCTTGGAGGACCAAGGATTATTCATCAAAGACAGAGGTTTTAGTGCATTTAAAAATGACGTCATACTGGCTTACCATTGGTCAATTAAAATGTATACTGGCCTGCAATTCGTAATTTTTTATGTGTATTGGCCTATAATTGGTCATAAGTATTTTATGACGTCATTTTTGTATAGGCACTTTAAAAGCTTCATCAAGGAAAGAAAATTTAAAATTGAATTATTCAAGTTAAAAAAAAGTTATTATCTAAGTGGAATATGGCATGGGGTGGTGTTAAACCCCCTAAAAATCTTCAGGGGCCATATCCATGGATCTAAAGGGATAAGACAAAGACCGATAAATTGATGTACATCCCCAATGATGATAACTTCTAAAAATTTCTTCTACAGTAGATTACAATTAGTTTGGACACTCAACTAAATGAACAAACCAATCAAAATTCAATAAAAGTCCCCAACAAATAAGAAATCGTTATAATATAAGACTTTTGCACTAGTGTAATAAACAGTCCAATGTCCATTCCCTCCCTGTCCCATTTTCTATCCTTTGATTAAATAATCCTTGGAACCCGGGGTTAGTAAAGCAAAGCTACAAAACAAAAAATGGATATACTTAACGTGGATATAGTGTAAGATTCTTGCATACCCTGAGTAAATATTTCTCCCAGCTGGCTAATATAACTCCCATCCCCCTTATGACCATGGAGAAACGTATTGACCCTGTCACAATATCCACATGTTCTATATCCATTAAAACAAAACAAAAAATAACACCAAACAAAATTAACAAATACTATACAAATTGATACAAAATTACTGTACATTAATAGTTATTTCTCGCATCGTATTTCCGCGGATATAGAGTGTACAATTATGAGATTAAAAGGGGGGGGTTTTTAATGCAACCATCTCGTAATCAATGTATAAATGGCACTTAGAATTCGAATTTCGATCTCAAATTTTGCATGAGTAATCCTTGGTAGGTCTATTTTCCCTAAATCGAACAAAAAGTTGGAAAAGTAACGGCTGGCAGCTGGCGGCTCAGCCGTTTAGCCTTTTTTTGCCTAATTTCAGGGCAAATTCATCATTAATTACGTAGGAATCAACTTTTTAAAACATATTTTTGGTTTAATTCATGTTAAATGATAGCAATAACCATTTTTTTAATTTCTAGTACCAGCTGCTAAACGGCTAGAACCGGCTAAAACGGCTGGGAGCTGCCAAGAGTATGAAGAGTTGATAGGGCATGTGACATGTCTAGGAGTAGGTTTTTATGGTTGCTGAGCTCAAAAATGCTACCAAAAATAGTGGCAGCCCATCCATATGGCAGCTGGGTAACAGCTGCAGCTCAGCTGGTAGCGGCCAAGAGTAGAATGAGTAGATAGGGCTTGTAACGTGTCTAATGGTAGGTTTTTATGGGTGCTGAGCTCAAAAATACTACCAAAAATAGTGGCAGCTCAATCAAATGGCAGCTGGGTAACGGCCCTGCTGAGCTGGGAGCTGCCAAGAGTTGAATGTGTAGATAGGGCTTGTGACGTGTCTAGGGGTAGGTTTTTAGGGGTGCTAGGCTCAAAAATACTACCAAAAATAGTGGCCGCCCATCCATATGGCAGCTGGGTAACAGCTGCAGCTCACCTTGGAGCGGCCAAGAGTAGAATGAGTACATAGGGCTTGTGACATGTCTAGGGGTAGGTTTTTAGGGGTGCTAAACTCAAAAATGCTACTAAAAGTAGTGGCAGCCCATCCATATGGCAGCTGGGTAACATCTGCAGCTCAGCTGGGAGCGGACAAGATTAGAATGAGTAGATAGGGCTTGTGACGTGTCAAGGGGTAGGTTTTTAGGGGTGCTAAGCTAAATACTACTACCAAAAATAGTGGCCGCCCATCCATATGGCAGCTGGGTAACGGCCGCAGCTCACCTTGGAGCGGCCAAGAGTAGAATAAGTAGATAGGACTTGTGACGTGTCTAGGGGTAGGTTTTCGGAGTGCTGAGCTCAAAAATACTACCAAAAATAGTGGCGGCCCATCCACATGGCAGCTGGGTAACAGCTACAGCTCAGCTAGGAGGGGCCAATAGTAGAATGAGTAGATGGGGCTTGTGACGTGTCTAGGGGTAGGCTTTTATAGTTGCTTAGCTCAAAAATACTACCAAAAATAGTGGCCGCCCATCCATATGGCAGCTGGGTAACAGCTGCAGCTTAGCTGGGAGCGGCCAAAAGTAGATGAGTAGATAGGGCTTCTGATGTGTCTAGGGGTAGGTTTTAATGGACGCTGAGCACAAAAATTAGTGCCGTCCCTTCTATATGGCAGCTGGGTAATGGCCACAGCTCAGCTGTTTTTTGAGGCTTAAAAAATTGATTATTTCAGTGGAATTAAACTTCTCCCTATTAACATTTTACCTTTTTTTCATGGATATATTACTAATAACTCTTTTTAATTACTAGATTTCACTGTTTCAAGAGCTGAAAACTACCAAAAAACGGCTGAGAAAAGCTAACAATAGCCAAAAGTACATAGCATGTGACGTGTCTAGGGGTAGGTTTTTATGGGTGTTGAGCTCTAAAATACTACCAATAAAAGTTCGGGCCTGTCTATTTGGCAGCTGGGTAACAGCTACAGCTGAGCAGCAGCCCTTACCATGCTGCCATTTGGATGGGCTTTTCTAATTTTGGGAGTATTAATGAGCTTGGCACCTATAAAAACTTACACCTCTTTGACACATCACAAGCTATGTCTTTACTTGTTTACTTTTATCTGTTGGTAACTGTTCTCAGCCAATTTCAGCCGTTTTACAACTAAATCAATACATTGATAAGGTGTTGTTATTAATAATATAAAATGACAATAGTGTATTTATACTGAAATATTCAATATTTGGTTATCCTTCAATAGTCCCAATAGTCAATGAGTTTTAAATAACGGCTTACTGCTAAGCTTAGCTGTTACACAGCTGCAATATGGATGGGCGGCCACTTTTTTTAGTAGTATTCTTGAGCTCAGCACCCATGAAAACCTACCCCTAAACACGTCATAAGCCCTATGAACTCATTCTACTCTTGGCCGCTCCCAGCTGAGCTGTAGCTTTTACCCAGCTGCCATGTGAATGGGCCGCCACTATTTTTGATAGCATTTTGAGCTCAGCACCCATAAAAACCTACCCCTAGACATGTCACAAGCCCTATCTACCCATTCTACTCTTGGCCGCTACCAGCTGAGCTGCAGCTGTTACCCAGCTGCCATATTGATAGGCGGCCACTATTTTTGGTAGTATTTTTGAGCTCAGCACCCAATAAAACCTATCCCTAGACACCTCACAGGCGCTATGTACTCATTCTACTCTTGGCCGCTCCCAGCTGAGCTCTAGCTTTTACCCAGCTGCCATGTGGATGGGCCGCCACTATTTTTAATAGTATTTATGAGCTCAGCACCCCTAAAAACCTACCCCCAGACACGTCAAAAGCCCTATCTACTCATTCTACTCTTGGCCGCTCCCAGCTGAGCTGTAGCTTTTACCCAGCTGCCATATGGATGAGCTGCCACTATTTTTGATAGCATTTTTGAGCTCAGCACCCATAAAAACCTACCCCTAGACATGTCACAAGCCCTATCTACCCATTCTACTCTTGGCCGCTACCAGCTGAGCTGCAGGTGTTACCCAGCTGCCATATTGATGGGCTGCCACTATTTTTGGTAGCATTTTTGAGCTCAGCAACCATAAAAACCTACCCCTAGACATGTCACAAGCCCTATCTACACATTCAACTCTTGGCAGCTCCCAGCTCAGCAGCGGCCTTATCCAGCTGTCATATGATTGAGCTGCCACTATTTTTGGTAGTATTTTTGAGCTCAGCAACCATAAAAATCTACCCCTAGACATGTCACATGCCCTATCAACTATTCATATTCTTGGCAGCTCCCAGCCGTTTTCAGCCGGTTCTAGCCGTTTAGCAGCTGGTACAAGAGATTTTAAAAATGGTTATTGCTATCATTTAACATGAATTAAACCAAAAATATGTTTTAAAAAGTTGATTCCTACGTAATTAATGATGAATTTGCCCTGAAATTAGGCAAAAAACGGCTAAACGGCTGAGCCGCCAGCTGCCAGCCGTTACTTTTCTTACTTTTTGTTCGATTTAGGGAAAATAGACCTACCAAGGATTACTCATGCAAAATTTGAGGTCGAAATTCGAATTCTAAGTGCAATTTATACATTGATTACGAGATGGTTGCATTAAAACCCCCCCCCCCCTTATTTTTTTTAGCCCCGAGGTGCCGAAGATACCGGCTAAAAAACTTATGATTGTACATTTTTATATTCGTAGAAAGCTGGATATAATACGATGCTAGACATAGTTTTTTCGTATGGATGAGAACCGGTTCCTATCCACCGGATTCGAATGAATACGAGAAAAGGTTTTCTATTCAATGCAAAAAAACCACATATGATATTTTCCAAATATTTCATGAGCCTAGTAACGTAAATAAACTATTATTTATAATATTTTCTACAGTTGCTACGCTACTTATAGGCATGTTAATCCTTGTTATTTGGAGATATGTTACATTCGAGCTGCTACGCCCCTAGAATCTATGGGCTAAAAAGTAACTTAAAACCACCCCAAGACATAAATCTAAAAATGATATATCCTGACACCATCACAGGACCAATGTGACACTTACATAAAATAGAGAACCAAATCGATTCAATGTAAATGGGATCTTAAGCTTTAGACAAATTAATAAAAATAAATATATTAATGGCATAATATCTCATGGATCTAAAGGGATAAGACAATTGTTGACAAATTGATGTACATTTCCAAGTATGATACACAAAACTACCCCTTCTGTAGATTACAATTAATGGTTGAAACGTTTAGACAATAAACTTAATTAACCCACCAATCAAAATTCAATACCAGTTCCCAAAGATGTTTATTGTTAAACTTTGGGGACTAATATAATAAATAGCCCCATATCCCCCCCACCCTGCATTTTGCATTCTTGACAAAGCCGAAATGCATATAATATGTAATTATGTTCATTATGCATAAAAAAAAACTAATAAAAATGAGTGCATGCTTTTTTTAAACAAGCATAAATGAATATGAAACATGGATGACAACATCCATAAAAGCGAAGATCTGAAATGGATGGACAAACGAACATTAACACTTGTATATTGTCAGAACTGACTTAGCAGAATATTAATGCATCAGTACAAACAATATTGTAAGTAAATTTGTTGTCAAAAAAGTTAAAAATCGACATGTTTCAAATGGACGTACGGACTTTCTAGTATTGATTAGAGTTGCTACGCTTTTAAAATTGTACCTGACTACTACAGGAATTATCATACAAAGTTTGGAATCGATGGCAAAATTCTAACCTGTTTAAATTAAAGAAAAGAGCTAACTCTCTGTGACGGACGGACCGACCCTAATTATAGAAAAGCTTCGCTTTTAAAAATATAAGAGGCAATATTTTAAAGGGATAAGACAATGGCCGATAAATTAATGACAATACTCAAAAATATTCCTTTTGTAGATTACAATCAGTGTTTGAAACGTTTGGAAAATTAACTTTATGAACCAACCAATGATCAAAATTGAGAAAATTATTTAAGTCGTTAAACGCTTTCTTTAGGTCTAAACCACACAAATTATTTGTTATTTTTTTATTAGATTTATCTTTTTATTATCCTCTTATGTATTTATGTGTGTGTATGTGTATGTGTGTGTGTATGTATGTGTGTATGTGTGTGTGTGTGTGTTCTATTCGTTGACATTTACTAATAGTAAAATTGTTATTGCAATAAAAGGCATGGCTTCATTTTAGACCAGGTGCAGCAAAGACTGATAATAAACAATATTACCCCTTTTGTAGATTAAAATTAATCATTGATTGACATTTCTAGTATGGAAGTAAACAACCAACTAAAATTCAAATAAAACTTTTATGGAATGGTCTATCAAAATTCTAAATAAACTCTAATGTGTTATTATATGTACAGCAGTAAAATAGAATTAAAGTCGGGGAGGAAGGGGACATTGGGATGTTTATTACATGTTTTCTTATTCGTTGGCTCGATTAATTTTGATTGGTTGGTTCCTTAAGTTTAGTGTCCAATAGTTTCAACCACTTATTGTAATCTACAGAAGAAGTAATTTTAATTTTCATTATTAGGGATGTAACCAGTTTATTGGCCATTGTCTTATCCCTTAAGATCCCTGAATTTAAAGTTCATAAATAAACCAAAAGCAAACATGGCAAATGCAAAAATATATATATACACATAATATTTACATCATAATCAAAGCAGTGAGGAGGGAGGGGACATTTGACTATTTATTAAACTAGTCCTCAAAGTTTTATAATAACGTTTTCTCAATATTTGGCTAAATCATTTTAAAATCCGCTGAAAGCTTTCTATAATACGATGCGATAATTAACTATTTATAATAAAATTACGCATTTTTTATACCTATTAACCCAAAACAAATTTGGTAGGATAAAAGTTTTCAGAAAAAAAGTAAAGAAAAATTAGTGTCTGACTGTCTAGACTAAGAAAATATAAGAGATTTGCAGAAAAATGAATTGGTAAGTTCAATAGAAAAAAATATGCTAGAAAAATCATTTTGGCAGGAATGGAGGGGACAAAGGGTTGTTTATTTCACTAGTTCCTAGTTTATAATAACATTTTCTTATTCTTTGGGGACTTCAGTGAATTGTGTTTGGTTGGTTTATTTAGTTAAGATATTTTTAAGATAATCTACTTTAACTTTTCTCCTGATATAATATTAAGAAAAACCATATATATAAAAAGGTATTAAATGCTATACATTATGCATTTAGTTTTTATGCCTAGAATAATTTTGATGTGTGTTAGTTTTTTTCTCTAAAACGGCCATGTTTTAAATTTTAAAATAGCTGATTTTGAGCTATTTTATTAGGAGTAGAAAACATAAACCCGGGTGGAAATTGTAAGCTAGTGACTCAGTAATTGGGTATCAAGCTTTGCCTTTTCATATAAAGTAGTAATGTATTTTTTTGTCTGTAGATTGAATTCTCCATTTTAGTGGGCTATTTTATTTTTATATATAAGTCTTAGAATGGTTTAAGGCTATAATAATTTCCTATCCTACCATTTCAAATACAGAGCCTCTAGATGCTCAGGGTGCAGGCGCTAGATTTTAATAGCTCAGCTACTCTACAACTAACTTACGTACATACGTTTGTCCAACTGTCTTTTTACCCTATTATGGACATGTATATTTATAAATACATGCATAAAATAAAAATAAATAAATGTTAGCTTTTAGGTTAAAGGATTAATTTTATTCTATTCTATTCTATTTTAAACACCAAACATATAAAAATTAAAATAATGTATAGATAATATAGACTTTAACAAAACAAAATCAAAACTTAGAACTAAATAGACAAAGATAAAAGAATTATAAAAGCAGAGATGGTTATGGTAGAAAAATATTTTCCAGTATGGCTTCAAAACCTGTTAAAATCCACTGGATTATAACCTTTTCTCAGCCATAGTAAAAAATCATGTATTGCATCGTATTATAGACAATTTTCAACGATTAAAATAATAAAATTCATAAAAAAATAACAACTTTGTTAGATCAGGCCTTCGGCCTCTACGCGCAAGCAAAACTTAATTAAATCTTCAAACTTTTTTATTTCAATATCCGCGGAAAGCTGACTATAATACTATACACAACTATTCTTCTTAAAAATCTTGCTTTTTGTAGTTGTAAAACTTTAAAAATACTTTTTTTTAAATCTATGTCTCTTATGTTCTACGTTTTGCCAGTTAAAATCTCAGAAATAGCAACGTACCTGTGGACCGCCGGGCTGGCCAGCTGGAGGCGGACCTTGGCCACCAGGATATCCGCCTGGGTGCTGTCCATGTTCCCCTGGATATCTGCAAAAAATATTACACTATTAAAAAATAATCCTTTTATGTTAGAAAAAAAAGTATTGCTTTTTGTCTTTAACTAATCAACCGAGTGAGTTTTTCATTTAAGGGAAGCTTCAAATAGATTCTTGGAAGGTTTTAGGCTGTCTTATTTTAATCTTTAAGTCTTTGCATGGTTTTAGACTATTTTGCTAACCTTCCCTACCCTTTCTAATACAGACCCCATATAGCTAGTGGCGCAGTACATCAAGAGGCATATGTTCAGAATTACTGGCGTTATCCTCTTAGAAAATTTTTTTTCAATTTTTTTCAATTTTGTACCCCCCCCCCCCCCCCCCCCCCCGACTACCGACGAACAACTATTTTAGGTTAGGTTAGGTTTTAGGCTAGGGAGCCGAGCGCTGCGGCTAGGCAGGCAAGGGGGCCGAGCGCTGCGGCTAGGCAGGCTAGGGAGCCGAGCGCTGCGGCCACGGTTCATAGTTCGTTGTCGGGGGGGGGGGGGGGGGGGGAGTACTCAAATTTTCAATATTGAAAAAAAAATTTCTAAGAGGATAATACCGAATTACTTGTACCGGGTATAAGATATTGTCTTAGGAATGCTCTTCATGATTCAAGACTTATTCATAATTTTTGTGTGTGTAGTGAAGGATCTCGCTAACTGCTGAACCAGTTTTGTTCTCTTTTACATGTACAGGGAAGGTTTTAGACTATTATGGGGAAGGAAATCTCCATCCTTTCCAAGAAAATCATCTGTATAAAAAAATTCCTTTGGAAAGCTAAAATCGAAAATGGAGTTTTGACATACCGAGTGCCCCTAGAGGCAATTTTAATTAAAAACTACTATACCTTGGTTCTCCAGGATAGGGTTGTCGTGGGGCGTACGGGTAGCCCCCCGGGGGGCCTTGGGGTGGGTACCCGCCATACTGGGGCCGTCCACCAACCTAAATAATAACAGTTTTAATTGAATGGCAGCGATTGACACAAAAAAATTTTGTTTTGTTTTTGACATTTAAAAAAAATACATTTATAATACTAGCTAACAAATGACAGAACAAGGACGAAAGTTTTCATAAGAAGTGTAGCTTTAATAAAAATAGCGCAGCTGTGTGAATAAAGTATGAATGTCCGTCCGTCCGTGGGAATCACTAAAGTGCCATAAGCTTTTTAAATTGCCTTAATCCTGTTATAAATAGTAAGGTTTTTATGGTTTTTGGAATAAGATTTTGAAAACTACTGATCACTTAAAGGCAGAACTCTTAAATGCTAGGGGCGCAGTCGCTGGTAGTTTATAAAACATAGCAAATTGACGTTAGCTTGTTATTGCTTCGCAACTTATGAACATACTTGTCCTTTTATTTATTATAAAAAGAGAGAAAAAAGGAATTGAAAATATTAAAAGTATAAGAATAATAATAAATTGAAAGAATATTAATATCGAGGGATAAGACAATTGGGAATAAAAAGTATATCATTTCCAGTATGGCTTCGAAACCGATGAATATCCGCTGGATTAGAACTGGTTCTAGGCCATGCTGAAAAATCATGTATAGCATCGTATTATGGACAATCTTCTAAGGATAATAAAATAAAAATCATAATATTAGCCCTAGCAGGGCTAGCAAAAAAAGTAACAATCTTATAATTTCTAATTTTAATATCCGCGAAAAGCTGACTATAATACGATGATAAACGGACAGAACTAGAAGTTAATTAAAGAGTATCTTCGCTCTATACATACATATAACAAGAACAAATACAGTGCAAAAGAAAAATCAAAACATATTACAATATTAATTGCAGTCATAACAGCAATTATATTTACATTTATGTGCAAGTGATCATTTATCGCATCGTATTATAGACAGCTTTCCGCGGATTTTAAAGTAAAAAATTAGAAGATTTGTCCCACTTTTGTTAGCCTAAAGGGGACGAAGGCCCAAGCTAACAAAACTGGTATTTACTTCAAGATTTTCATTTTATCATTCGTAGAAAATTGCCTATAATACGATGCAATACATGATTTTTCAGTAAGGCCGAGAACCGGTTAAAATCAATTATCAAACGGATATAAATCGGTTTCGAAGCCATACTAGAAATTATTTAAGGTGCCTTTTTTATTTTATTTTTGTGCTTTTTAGTGCAATTATGTGCTTTTATTTTATTTTTTACTTTATGTGCTTTTTATAAGGTGATAATTAAGCTTTAATTTTACCCATATTTTGTGATTTATAGACATCATCTGCCTAAAATTACTATAGTTTTTAAATTTTTTCATTAGAATAAGTGTTTAATGTTATAGTTGTTCTACCTTGCAAAAATGAGACAAAATGTTTTGTTTTATGTATGGTATAATTTTTAATAATAATGTGGAAAAGTTGGAGGCAAGAATAGTTTACTCACTGGTGACAAATCCCTCCCCCTGTAATAGAAAAGTCACGTTTGACCACAACATTTTATTTTTCTTATTTTTTTGAACATAAAAATCAACCAACCAATTTTTGTTTCAACTACATTCTATATTTTGTATAGCATTACTTATCTATAAATATCGTATGTCCGCATATGTCTATACGTTTAAAATATAGTTCTTGGTCTTATACTAATGAGCTATAAAACTTACAAAACCTTTTGAAAACTTATGTATAGTATATTTCTTTCCAATAAGAAATACCAACTACCTAGGTACCTATCTAAAATCATTAATAGTTATCTATTGCACCGTATTATAAACAGCTTTCCGTGGATATAAAAATGTGCATTTATAAAATAAGATACGATACATGATTTTTTAGTGTGGCTGATAATCGGTTCTTATCCACCGGATATTAATCGGTTTCGTAGCTATACTGAAAAATAATGTATAGAATCGTGTAACAGACAATTTTTGACGGGCATTAAAAAAAATATAAAATTAGAAATTTTTCATTTTAATATCCGCGGAAAGCTATCTATAATATGATGCAACAAAGAACTTTTTCTGTTTATTAAAAAAATTGTTCTATTTCATATCTTTTTGATTAAAAAGCTGCAATAAAAACATCTGTGTCTTTATAATTAAACCTTTTTTTTACATCCACAGTATAAATAGGAATTATAACCAGGGAGGGAGGGGACATTTGACTGTTTATTACACTAGTCCCAATAGTTTTATCTTATTTGATGACAACAATTTTGGTTTGTTTATTGAATTTTAATTGGTTGGGTTATTAAATTGAGTGTCCAAATGTTTCAATTACTAATTGTAATCTACAGAAGGGGTAATTTTGTGTAACCTTTTTGGGGATGTACATAAATTTATTGGCAATTGTCTTATCCCTTCACACCCCTGAAATATAAGTTTTAATTAATAGTTTAGTAAAATAGTACTTATAAATAAATATTGTTGTGTTTGAATGTGCTTGTGAAATAGGATGAGGTTCTATTTTGAGTACTTTATCAGGGATATAAAGGGATAAGACAATGGACGATAAATTCATACATATCACCAATGTTGATAAACAAGATTCCACCTTTTATAGATTAATATTATTGGTTGAAACGTTTGTGATTACAATTAGTGGTTGAACTATTTAAAACAACCAATTAAATTTCAATATTAGTCCCAAAAGTTGTTTAACCAATGAATGAAAAAACGTTATTATAAAATCTTGGGGACTAGTGTAATAATGTGCCTATTACTTTAAACAGAAAGAAGTAGAAAGAATAATAATAGCATGAATTGCAAATTCAAAAAATTGCACTTAAAACCCACGGCTAAAAAGACAAAGAAATTGCCTTTAAAAATGGCGATTTATAGCATGGTAAAAGCAAGGATCTAAAGAGATAAGACAATGGCCGATAAATTGAAGTACAGCCCTAATGATGATACACAAAATTATCCCTTCTGTAGAGATTACAATTAATATTTGAAACGTTTGGACACTGCTGAATGAACCAACTAATCAAAATTCAATAAAAGCCCCCAAAGTTGTTTAGCCACTTTTTGGGGGGTGGGGGGTAAATTAGATGTTTCCAACTTTGAGATGGGTAAACACCCCTTTAGACCCATACTTGGACATTTATTTTAAACATACCTACTGTACTTATGCAATTTTAGGATAGATTTATACAGAATTTTTGTTCCAACTCCCAAATAATGTTTAACATTCAATGCGTTGTTTATGTTCGTTTGTCCGACTTTCTAATATACGGAGCTTCAATTTTTGTATGTTGTCATACTTATTATTTTTAAGAGGATTTCACATAAAAAAAAATTCTTCCATTCATAGAACTGTAAAATGCATTAAACAATAACTAGTTTTATATATGATAATAATGTTAAAAACATGTGCAATAAAATTAAAATTTTTTTTATTTTTGAACACAAGAATAGCAAAATTATGTGAATACAGCAACTAAAGCTCAGGAAGGAAAGGGACATTGGGCTGTTTATTACACTAGTCCCCAAAGTTAAAAAAACAAACATGTTTTCTTATTTCTTGGGTCAACAACTTTGGGGACTTTAATTGACTTTTGATTGGTTGGTTAATTATGTTGAGTGTCCAAACGTTCAAGCCACTAATTGAAATATACAGAAGGAGTAATTATGTGTATTATCATTGGAGATGTACATTGAATAAATTATTATCCCTGAAAACTTTTAAAAGCAAACTTATGCCGTGAATATGTGAAATAATGCATGAAAAAAAAATTTGGCATGCATTTTTCAAACTCTTGTC
The DNA here is from genome assembly GCF_053477335.1 of Acartia tonsa. Classification (NCBI taxonomy): domain Eukaryota; kingdom Metazoa; phylum Arthropoda; class Copepoda; order Calanoida; family Acartiidae; genus Acartia; species Acartia tonsa. The sequence continues at coordinate 46,159,488 of NC_137272.1, forward strand.
TCGACATAAAATTTGACGGACTGAAAGATAAGAGGGGGGGAAAGAAAGGGGGAGTGCTAAAACGATAAGGGAGAGAGTAAAGCATGAAAAAAAAGGGAAGGATTAAAAACTTTTTGCCAATACACTAAAACTTTGTGAGAAATCTAAAGTTAGAAATAATAGGATATTTAAGTTAGTTAAAAATTAAATATTTCTTCGCATCGTATCAAAAACAGCTTTCCGCGGATATTAAGATGAAAAATTAAAAGATTAAAGCCAGTTTGGTTAGACCCGAGGAGCCAAGTTTTATTTTAATATTTATAGAAAACTGTCTTACGATGCTATACATGTTTTTTTAGTATGACTGAGAACGGGTTCTAATCCAGCGGATATTCATCGGTTTCAAAAAGAAATTCCAAATTTTTATACATATTATTTTACATTTCGCCTGATCTTATTAAAAATGTAAAACTTTCAATTTCAGCTCAATGTATATAAAATACGCAAACACTTACACACACACACACACACACAAACACACGCACACACACACACGCACACACACACAAAGTCTTAAATCTTTACTTGCAAAAAAAAAGCACATTTTCCTTCAAATATTTACTTTGTTGTTTTCTTATCAATTCAATAGCATGTTAATTCAAGGGAGGAAGGGGACATTGGGCTGTTTATAACACTAGTCCCCAAAGTTTTAAAATAACGTTTTCTTATTTGTTGGCTTAACAACTTTAGGGACTTTTATTTGTTTAATAAGTTAAGAGTCCAAACATTTTAAGCACTAATTGTAATCTACAGAAGGGGTAATTTTGTGTATCATCATTCGGTATGCAAATCAATTGTCATTGTCTTATCTATTTAAATCCCCCCAAGTTACCTAACTCTAATAGCTTTAGTATGGCAGGTGTCTTACATAAATTCAATGATACCCATTAGAACCAAACTGTAAGGTTTTGTGAAAACTCAAGATATATAAGTAAGGTATCCTAATATTTATAGCATAACAATGTAGAATTTCTTTATTTTTCATTTTATGTTAATTAGCAAATTCAGCAGTTTTTTGGTCAATGTTTATTTTTGTTTGAATTTATTGTTTTCCTTATATGGATAAATAGCATTTAAGTTGATAAGAAAAAAATATCATAAATATTTTTTAGTAGGTAGGACTAGGCAAGTATCTAAAATAAATTATTTAGTTATATACTCAATAGTGTCGAAATGTTCCACTATTTTTAATCTACAGAAGGGGTAATTTTGTGTATTATCATTGGGGATGTACGTCAATTTATCGGCCATAGTCTAATCCCTTTAATGCCTGCATATCTTGATTTAGAAAAGCTACGCGTTTAAAATTAACCATACCTATCCCCCCAAAATAAAAATTATAATCCAAAAATAAAAGTTTGAAATACCTTTTCAAATTGTGAAAAAATGCGTGAATGAGGGGGAAGAGGTATGAGAAAGGGGTGTACCTGGGATCTAAAGGGATAAGACAATGGACGATAAATTGATGTACATCGCCATTGATGATACACAAAATAACACCTTCCTTAGATTACAATCAGGGTTGAAACGTTTGGACACTCAACTTAAAAAACAAACCAATCAAAAGGGGGGGGGGGGGGCGAAAGTGACACTTTTTGAAACCAAAACTAAAAGTCAACAAAGGAACTCAACTAAAAAAAGAGTTACAGGTCTGAGATTTTGCATGGCAGTTGCTTTATAGGGGTACAATATGGAACTGTGAAGAAACGGCGGCGCAACCGCCAAAAACCGCCGTTTCCCGCCGAATTTTTTTTGCCTTTTCTCGGCGGTTTTCGGCGGTTGCGCCGCCGTTTCTTCACAGTTCCATATTGTACCCCTTTAAAGCAACTACCATGCAAAATGTCAGCCCTGTAACTCTTTTTTTAGTTGAGTTCCTTTGACTTTTAGTTTTGGTTTCAAAAAGTGTCACTTTCGCCCCCCCCCCTTTAAGAAAAGTCCCCAAAGTTGAATAAATAACGAATAAGAAAAAGTTAATATAAAACTTTGGGGACTACTGTAATCAACAGCCCTTGTCCCCTCCCTCCCTGTGAATTACGTAAACCATTAATGCAGAAATTCACTTAACTTTGCTCGAACGGAATTGCAAAAAAATTGCTCAGCGATTGCGAATAGGATTCTGATACAATAAAAAAATCCTATATAAAAAGTAGTAAGGTTTTTTTGTTTTTAGCTGAAGATTTTGATAACCACTGATCCAATTTAGTTCTCCATTTTAGGGATGTTTCACATTTGTCCCGTGGTGGTTTTAAGCTATTTTGTTTTTGGCAGTTTGTAATAAATGATCGATTTAAAAAAAAAACATTCTTATAGCACCATCTTAAGTACCTTACTCGTTGAATATCTTTCATGTAACTATCCATTTTTAACAATGTTTGATTTAATAAATGTCCCCATTCTTGAGAATGGCAAGCAGTTCCATTTAGCCCTCAGATATAGATTGATAGTCAAAAAATAAAATAGAAGTGGAGGAGGGGTTGAACAAGAAATAAAGGGTTAGGTAACTATTTATTTAAACTTTTTTTTTCTTAGTCTCAAGGATCTAAAGATACAAGGCAATGGACGATCATTTGAAAATTACCCCTTCTGCAATTACAATTAGTGGTTGAAACGTTTGGTCACTGACATTTTGAGGTGCATTATTTTTTCTTGAGTTGCTGTATCACTGTTTCTATGCAAGTTAAGATAAAATGCAAAACTAGTTCTATAAAATATTTGGTATTCGCTACGGAGAGAGAGAGAGAGAGAGAGAGAGAGAGAGAGAGAGAGAGAGAGAGAGAGAGAGAGAGAGAGAGAGAGAGAGAGAGAGAGGGAGAAAGATGGAGAGAGAGAATGAGAGAGATAGCGACTTCTATTTTGCATTTCTTATTCCAGAGAAAAAATGTTTTGACTTTTTTCCATGTAAAATCTTTAACGTTGTAAAAGAATATAAAAATAAGAAGATTGTTGGAACGATAAAGTATAATCTAATCTTTGTATCGTATTAAATATATTTCCAGTATGGCTTCGAAACCGGTTCTTAGCAATACTGAAAAATCATGTACAGCAACGCATTAGACAATAATCTAAGAAAAAAGGAAAAAAATAGGTATAAAATCAATTTTTTTTTTCCCTGGCCTTTGGTCCTTTGGGGCTCACAAAACTGGTTTTAATCTTATAATTTCTCATTTTAATATCCGCGGAAACCTGTCTATAATATGAAGCGATAAATAACTATTTTTATATTCAAAAACTTTTACTTCTCTTTTTCTTATTCGGCAACAAACTCAATTTTCAACAACTTTTCCCAACTCTGAAAAGTTCTCAAAATTGAATTACAAATACATATAAAAAGAGCTATTTGACAAGGAGGGAGGAGACATTGGGCTGTTTATTACACACTAGTCCCCAAAGTTTTATAATAACGTTTTCTTATTCGTATTTGGGGGCTTTTCATTGAATTATGATTGGTTGGTTCATTAAGTTGAGTGTCATTTTTATCGACATGATGAGGGTAATTTTAGGTGTCATCATTGGGGATGTACATTTTACAGCCATTGTCTTATCCCTTTAGATCCCTGGATATTTTATAAAGGGGGAAAATTTGCCATAAACAGTAGAATTTAAACAGGAGTGGTTATAAAAATTAATATTTCTACAGAGACATTGACATTTTAATACGAAGAAGGATGACAACATCTATTTAATGAGACGGTAGGACAAACGAACATTAACTTTTTTAAGTGTCAAAACTTAACAAGCAGAATATTATTTAAAAGTCTAAACAAAATTTAACATAAATTTGTCCCCCTACTCCAAATAAAAAAAGCCCTATATGCAAGCGGAACAGCCGCCTGTTTTGGTACATACAAAATTATAGAAAGTTTAAACTTCAAATATAAGTTCCTAAACGTACCTACCTAGTTAAAAAGCAAATATACATTTTCAAATAGTAGAAAATGTGGATTTTTACCTGATTTTTTTAAAATCTTGATTTTATGAGACTACTTTAAAATACCTACCAATCCCCCCCCCCCCCTTTTTCGAAAAAAAAACATCTCAGTGAAAATTCTATTTCAAATTTACTGTGAGGTGAGGAGGTGAACACTCTTTAGAGGGTGAAGATACCCTCACCCAAAATAGTTATAAACCTTCCCTAAACATATAAAAAGCTTCACTGTAAAGGAGAACCATATCAGTTAAGCGGTTAGAGAGATCCTTCGCTTCAGACAAAAAAGCTTTATGTAATAGGATAATCGAATTAAAAAATATATTCTTATAGCACCATCTTAAGTAGCTGACTTGTTGAGTATTTTTCATGTAACTATCCTTTTTTAACAATGTTTGATTTAATAAATATCCCCATTCTTGAAAATGGCAAGCAGTTCTATTTAGCCCTCAGATATAGATTGATAGTCAAAAAATAGAAGAGGGGGGGGGGTTAAACAAGAAATAAAGGGTTTGGTAACTATTCATTTTAATAAAAAAAAAAGACTTATTTAACTCAGGGAGAGGGGACAATGGTCTGCTTATTACACTAGTCTTATTTGTTGGCTTTATAACTTTGGGGAATTTAGTTATTTTTCGCATTTTATTATGATATAAAAAAGTACAATTAAAAGATTAAAACCAGTTTATTTTAGCCCGTAGATGCCGAAGTATTTTACATAATTATACTTTTTGAGTATGACTGAGAACCGGTTCTAATCCGCCGAAAAGCGATACTGAAAACAGTTTCTATTACAACGGCGCCAAAATTTTGAGGTGCATTAGTTTTTCTTGAGTTGCTGTATCTCTGTCTCTATGCAAGTTAAGATAAAATGCAAAACTAGTTCTTTAAAATATTTGGTATTCGCTACGGAGAAAGAGAGAGAGGGAGAGAAAGAGAACAAAAGAGGGAGGGAATGAGAGAGAGATAGCGAATTCTATTTTGCATTTCTTATTCCAGAGAAAAAATGTTTTGACTTTTTTCCATGTAAAATCTTTAACGTTGTAAAAGTATATAAAAATAAGAAGATTGTTGGAACGATAAAGTATAATCTAATCTTTGTATCGTATTAAATATATTTCCAGTATGGCTTCGAAACCGGTTCTTAGCAATACTGAAAAATCATGTACAGCAACGCATTAGACAATAATCCACGAAAAATAAAATAAAAAATAGGTATAAATCAATTTTTTGTTTTCCCTGGCCTTTGGTCCTTTGGGGCTAACAAAACTGGTTTTATTCTTATAATTTTTCATTTTAATATAAATGGAAAGCTGTCTATAATACGATGCGATAAATAACTATTATTATATTCAAAAACTTTTACTTCTCTTTTTCTTATTCGGCAAACAAACTCAATTTTCAACAACTTTTCCCAACTCTGAAAAGTTCTCAATATTGAATTACAAATACAACATATAAAAAGAGCTATTTGAAAGGGAGGGAGGGGACATTGGGATGTTTGTGTTTATTAACCAATAGTCCCCAAAGTTTTATAATAACGTTTTCTTATTCGTATTTAGGGGGCTTTTATTTAAATTATGATTGGTTGGTTCATTAGGTTGAGTGTCATTTTTATCGACATGAAGAGGGTAATTTTGTGTGTCATCATTGGGGACGAACATCAATTTTACAGCCATTGTCTTATCCCTTTAGATCCCTGAATATTTGATAGAGGGGGAAATTTTTTCCATTCACAGTGCAATTTAAACATAAATGGTAGTTACCTAATAAAAATTAATGTTTCTTTAGAGACATTAACTTTTTAATAAATACAAGAATGACAACATCCATAATAGCGAAGCTCTAAAATCCGATGGTAGGACAAAAGAATATTAGATCTAATAGAGTATCAGAACTGCAAATAAAAAAGTCCTATATGCTAGGGGCACAACCACTAGTTTTAGTATGGAGTACATTAAGAAATATTATATAAAGTTTAAACTTCAAATATAGGTCCTAAACATACCTAGTTAAGAGGCAAATAAATATATATTTTCAAATAGTAGAAAATGTGGATTTTTAGCTGCTTTTTAAAAATCTTGATTTTATGAGACTACTTTAAAAAACCTACCAACCCCTTACCCGAAAAAAATCGGGACATGGATGGAAAGAAAACTAAGTTGCGGGTTTCGTCGCATTTTCACAGTAAGTTTTGAAAGGTTATTCTAGGTTAGGTTAGGTAAGTGTTAATGATTGCCCCGCAGGGTTAGATCCCCGCACAGGGACTAGAAATAGGAGAAAAGCTGCTGTGAAAATGCGACGAAATCCAAAACTTCGTTTTCTTTCCATGATCCAAAAATCATCTCAGTGAAAATTCTATTACAAATCTACTGTGAAGAGTATATATACCGAAGGGAGGGGGGGGGGGGGGATTATAACAGGTGTTGGTACGCAATAAGGAATTCATGCAAATATTTTCTCAATATTATTGTGTGTGTGTGTGTGAAAGTTGTAAATATTAAGATAAACAAAAAACTAATATCATATCCTATAAGATTTCATTTGGTAACTTCTAAACCGATTGAATTTTCCTTTTATGGAAGCTTTACTTATGTCCAATGATGGTTTTAGGCTATTTTATTTTTAGATTTAAGTCATCGGTTGGTTTTAGGCTATTATTTATCTTCGAATAGAGAGCTATTATTAGTATACTTGAAAACAAATCATTGTTATTTTTCTGTCTTTGGGCCTTCGGAGCTCCCAAAACTGGTGTCATTCATATGATATTTCATTTTAATATCCACCGAAAATTGTCTATAATTCAATGCGATTAATTCTGCCCTTAGTAGCTAGTAAATAATGTAGAGATTAATTGGCCGTAGATTAATTCAATTGACCTCTCCATTACCTACTGAGAGAAAGAAAGAAAGCTAGAGAAACCAGAATGGACAAGTTAAATTCCTAAACGTAATTAAGTAGGTACCTAGGTAACTATTAGAATCTAATTTCTTCAAAAATACCCGAATGAAAATTTAAATTACCCACACCCCTCTCCCAAAAATCTAATAAACGTAAATTAGCAAATTGAATGTAACAAAAGTATTGTCGCCAACTTATCAACCAATCAAAAACAAAATTAGTGTTATGATTTCTTTATTAGTTTTTATTGTTGTAAAGAATAATGAAACCTATAAAATAAACGATTATTTTGATTGTATTAGGTTTTTTCAGGTGCCATATCAATGCCTCTAGAGTCGAACTCTTTAACAACTATTTTGTCTACAAGAATAAAATATACCTACATAGGTAATTATGTCCCTAAGATTAGGAGTTAAACCATTGTGATTTTTGTGAGATTTATATTTTAAGTAGTGGTGGTGCAAGAGATTTGAATAATAATTAGGCTACAAATATGGATCTACAAAATACGTGGATATTATGACAGTGGAAAAATTATCGTCAATTTAGCTTGCTTACATGAAACTCGTTCGTTCATCCAGTAGGAGGGGTATGGATAAAGGGGGCAATCGATATTGTAGCAAACTGTAAGTTCCATTTTATTAGGGAACATGAAAACATGGTGTAAGATATCCATGTAATAATATATCCATTGTTACGCTTCAAGCATGGATGTAAACTATACGTGGATATTATGACAGGGAAAAAATGGCGTCAATTTAGCTTGGTAACATAGGACTCGTTTACTGGTCAGTTTGTTCAGGCAGTACGAGAGGAGGGGATGGGGATAAAGGAGGATTATTACTTTAGACCAATGCAAGTTTCACTTTATTAGGGAACATGCAAATCTGGTGTAAGATCCATGTAATAATATATCCATTGTTAAGCTACAAGCATGGATGTAAAGTATACGTGGATATTGTGACAGGAGAAAAATTATCGTCAATTTAGCTTGATAACATGAAACTCATATATTGGTCAGTTCGTTCATCCTGAGAAGGGAATGGGGTCAAAAAGGGGAGAATTGTTATTTTAGCCAACTGCAAGTCTTCTCTTTTTAGGGATCATGAAAATATGGTGTAAGATCCATGTAATAATATATCCATTGTTAAGCTTCAAGCATGGATGTAAAATATACATATTAAAATATACATATTATGACAGCAGAAAATTTGTCGTCAAATTAGCTTCCTAACATGGAACTCGTTTATTGGTCAGTTTGTTCATCTTGAAGAAGGAAATGGAGTAAAAAAGGGGGGAATGATTATTTTAGCCTGCTGCAAGTTTCCCCTTATTAGAGAACATGAATTTCTGGTGTAGGATCCATGTAATAATATATCCATTGCTACAAACGTCAAACATACAAATTACAACATCAAGTCAACCAAACAAAGCAAGAGAAAGCTTATTCAGTGATCTTAAGGGATAAGACAATGGACAATAAATATATACATATGTATCCCCAATAATGATAGACTAAAGAACCCTTCTGTTAATTATAATCATTGTTTAAAATAGTTAAGAAGCAACCAATCAAAAGTACCCTACGTCTTAGAAATAACGAATGAGATAACGTGCTTTTTAAAACTTTAGGTACCAGTGTAATTTACAGTCCAATGTGCCCTCCCTCCCTTGGTTTATAGGGGAAAAAATGCAAAAAGGGTCTTTGCTCTTAGGGGAAAAAGTATGTTCATTATTAAATTAATCAAGCTAAATTTTTCAAGATTTATTTCTAATTTTATTAGGTAATACCTATCATTCTTTAATCAAATTCATTAGAACATCGAATTTTCGTCCATCAACCCATCCTTAAATCCCTATCTAATACAAAATGTGCAACAATTTCTACTCAGCTTGTTGAGTGAGTGTGTGTGTGTGTCGGTGTGTGAGAGGAGAGGAGAGAGAAAATTCCGGCGATCTAAAGGGATAAGACAATTGCCGATAAATTGATGTATATCCCCCCGATGATGATACACAAAATTACCCCTTCTGTAGTGTAAAGTTAGTGGTTGAAAACTTAACTTAATGAATCAAAATTCACTAAAATCACTAAAGTTGTGAAGCCAACGAATAAGAAAACATTAAAATGAGACTTTGGGGGGGGACTAGTGTAATAAACAGCCCAATGTCATCTACCCCTCTCTCGAAAATACACAAAACATTTAAAATAAAACAAAACCACGTGAAGAATAAGTGTGAGCAAAGAAGATTTGGCATTCTCCTAAGATGCGTTGGGTAGATAGCTAATTGGGTGTCTTTAATGGGTTCAAGAGCAGTTCATGTTGAAATATTGCTGGTAACAAGAGGGGGGGGGGGGGAAGTTTTGACACATTTGCGTAAACAGTGAATATAGGCTTTATCTTTGGACTAAGAGGCTAGGTTATTAAAGATAAAATCATTCTTATATGATGACTTTTCCCAAGTTTTAAGATTGTTTGGATATGCCAGGTTCAGGTTCAGGAGCTGCAGGCCTCCAATTGGTCACTGGACGGGTAAAAAATTTTTTTTAAAAATTAAAAAGATTTAGTTGTCAACTTATAAAATAAAATATGCATCTTTTTAAATGTTATTTACATATTTGAAGAAAAAAGATGCATATTCTTTTTTATAAGTTGACCTCTACCTCTTAAAAAAATATGTTAATTCTTATTTTTACCTGTCCAGAGACCACCTGGAGGCCTGCAGCTTCTGAACCTGGAGGCCTACCCAAAAAAAATCTTAAAACTTGGGAAAATTCATCATACAAGAATGATTTTATCCCTAATAACCTATCCTCTCAGTCAAAAGATAAAGCCTATACTCTCTGTTTACGCAAATGTGTCAAAACTTCCCCCCCTCTTGCTTCCTGGGATTATTAAAAGGTTCCTGGATCTAGCATTACAAAAAATAATGCAGGAACCTAGGATTCAGAGGAATAACTGTGCTGTTGGATCCAGGAACCAAGAAGCATTCGTTACCAGCAATATTTAACCATAAACTGCTATTGAACCCTTTATTTTGCTAAAATACTGTTGCTTTTTTCTTGCATGGTTTTAAAGACAGTTGTCCATGTATATAAAATGGACTGACCAAAAGCCAGAGCCAACTTATCAATATAAAACTAAGCAATACATGGTTTTTCTTCACGGTTAAGAATCGTTAGAAAAAACACTTCCTAAACCAACAAAGCAAAGTATTTAAAGCAAAATAAGGACATCTAAAATAGACCAAAAACGCATTTAAAAAATCTAGCAAAATATTATTTATAAATGGCTAGATTTAATACCTATGCTTTTATTGATTCTATTAAGTATTTGTTTAATCTTTAGGAGAATGCCTTTGTGAAAGGGGCAGGAATTTGTATTAAGTAAAAATTTAGAACAGTTTTGACAAATATTTAAGGTAAAAATTAGATTATTATTAAGGATTAGATTACTGTATATAAAAATGGTCCTTTTACTTGGATATGAAAAATCCTTTTTGACTAAGAAAATTTCTTTTTTTTAAATATTAGGTAAGTCTTAGCTAGATTAAAATCCAACGTTATCCAATTTAAACTTAAAACTTATCATTTATGTTCTATAATTTTAACACATAATACAGAATCCTTAACCCTGAATCAGTTAAATACACGAATGAATTACAATGCATTAGGAGAGCTTTGGTACTATTATCTATTAATATATCATTCTTATCTTAATTGAATTAGAGATATCAATATAAACAAAATTTAACTGGTAATTAACAGTACTTATTCAAAAACTTTATTATATAATAGATAATAGTACCTACATTATCTCATCCAAATCACAACAATTCATTCGTGTACCTAACCTAAATAAATGTGAACACAAGACACGAGACAAGACAAGAACAGCTAGGTACAAGAAATACAACATTTAGATTATTTTTATTTTATTCACCGATGGGATGGGAGATGGAGATTGCGAGGGGCTCGAACCCTTGACCGCCGCCGTGGCGGCCCGACCGCGGCCAGAGCCCTTGGGCCGGCCACGTTTCCGCCCCGTTCCACCACGGGCGATTGGGGATGCAGGATCCATTCCTAGGCCCGTTGGAGGGCCAGGACTTCTGGAGCCAGGATCCTGATATTCCCCCTCATACATGGGAGGATAGTCCTCAGTCTAAATTAAAAGTTTGGGTACTAGAAAACCTTGGGTACTATTAAACCTAAACTTATCTTTATAATAACTTAATTAATAATAATATGCCTATTTTAATCTATTTAGTAACTATACTTTTAGAGTATTAGTTAAAATATTACAATATCATTAGACAATTTAAATAAATCCTAAATGTTGATTTTATGGTTAATATAATCAAAAATTAAACAAATCAAAAATAAAAGAGAAAAAGAGAAAAAGAAAAGTATAACTATTATAAAGCAGTTTTAGACAACAAAAAAATAAAGCCAAAATGTTTAATAGCAAAGTAGGGGATCTAATGCAGTTCACGGTAAAATGTTCCTAGTAACTATTATCTCCAAAAGTCTATATACTTTAAAAAGGTTGCTACGGCCAAACGGTGGTATACATAGTTTATGCTCGAAAATTTAAACGATAAAAGAAGACCCACAAATAATCTGTAAGTCATTGCTCAATAATGCACAAGTATTGCGCCGTGCACTTAAATGCGCGAAAAAGACATATTTTACGCGTTTTTTCTTCAGTGAAGCTTTCCCTGTGCATCATTGGATCTTGGCTATTCCAGATAATTTATAGGCCTTATTTTGCCGCTTAACACAATGAGCTGTACGTTCAGCCGTTAGGCAGCTAGCAGCCTTTAAAGTTAATAGATTTTTTAGATATATTCCTTACCAGGAACCTTTTTCGAGAAAGCCTGAAATGTCACGTGTGACGTCATAAAAAATCATAACTTTTTGGGGAGTTTACTTTCATCCTTCCTTTTTAGACGTATTTTTATGACGTCACACGTGACATTTTAGGCTTTCTCACCTTTTTACCGCAAACTGCCCTAGATCCAAAGTAGGTAAGTAAAAAAGATAAGGGCAAATCTTAAGACTCTAAATCCTAGCAGACAACCAATCAATAATTTTCATTTACAAAACTTGTATTATTATTATTAGAATAGCGGTTATTATGAGAACTATGGAAGCATCTGTCTAAGAAAAATATAATCAATAACAAATCAATAATATAACCTTATGGGAGCTATATTTATTTCCAATTGAAAACAACTTATGTCAATCATTTTTTGAGTAATCAATAAAGAGGGTGAAACGTGTAAAAAAAAATTCAAAGAGCCAAGAGATATTTTAATGCCAAAATTCATAGGCGTCCAAGGGGGAGGGTAATGGGGCGATTACCCCCCCCCCCAAACGAATTTGGGGGTGCCGTAGGCACCCCCAAAATTTTTTTCATTTTACCCCCCCATTTAAAATTTTCCCCTACCCTGGGGGTGCCGTAGGCACCCCCAACCATTAAGGAGGGGGTATTTACCCCCCCCAAACAATTTTGGGGGGGTAAATACTCCCCCCAAAATAGAAAATCTCTAACAAAAAAATTTTTAGCGCGCTTCGCGCGCATTTTTAATACTAAATTTTTGATAAAATTTAAATTACCCCCCCCAAAAGTTTTACCCCGGGGGTAAATTTTGGGGAGGGTAAACAAATTTTACCCCTGCCAACAGATTTCAGGGGGGGTAATTACCCCCCCCAAGCAAATTTTACCCCCGGGGTAAAAATTTTGGGGGGGTAAAAAAAATTTGCGGCGCGCTTCGCACGCCATTTTACCCCCCCCAAAACCGAATTACCCCCCCCTTAAAAAATGTTTACCCCCCCCCCAAAATAAAAAGCTTGGACGCCCCTGCCAAAATTGATTTTCATGATATGTTCACGTTTCACCTCCTTTGTTCTTTACTTTCTTTCTAGAAAAATGTTTCAATGAAAATAAATGTAGCTCCTTTAAGATTTTCATATAATAAAATCTAAAATCATGCGACTGGCCCACCTGTGGTCTATAACCAGGATGTTGATAGCCCCAGGGACCTCCACCATACCCCTGCGGGGGTCCTCGAGGTGGCATACCCCCGTCGGGGGGCGGGCCCCCCTCATAACCACCCCCCGGATAACCACGTCTGTCTTGAAGTAGGGAGTTTAGTGTGGGGGTGGGACCACCCCCTCCGGGGGGAGCCCCATAGGGGCTTGGGTAACCCCCGCCCGGATAATGGCTTGGGGGGCCGCCTTTGGGAGGCCCGTACGGGCCGTAATTGTGTGACGGATAACCCCCGCTAGGGGGATAACCGTATGAAGTCGGACCGTTGCCGTTTGATTCCGGATAGCCGCTGGACTGCGGCGGCGTTTGTGATCCACCGCCGTTTGTGTCGGGATGCGGCGATTTTATCGGTTGTGGTCCATTTGGGCCTCCTCCCCCATTATTAGGGCTTGGGGCCCCCGAATATCCATTCATAAGCGGCTTAGCAGAAGAATCGCCGTTGCTATTTGGGGGCGGCGGGGTGGGGGCCGAATTATTCGCCCCCGCCGAATTTACAGGGTCTTGTTGTTGCACTGAGGCAGCCATTGCACATCACACGACAGCTACAACCGCGGCCGTTTGGGCAAACAAACGGTTCGGTGGTTATATTTTTATAAATTCTTTCAATATAATATGAAAGAAAAATCACTGATTTTTTTATTTTCACTTTTTTATAATATGTTGTTGGACAATAATCGGGACACGAACTCGATACCACATTATTGCGTCGTTATTATTAATCGACAAAATCATAGGAATCACATTCTTTTAATATATTTTTTTGTGTACACACTTTTCATTAGCGGTGCCGTTTTATAATTTTCACATTTTCTTTCTTTCTCTCTCTATCAATTTTCTACATTAAAAACATCTAAAAAATGAAAAAATCACATTAAAAAAGCATAAAAAATGTAAAATAATTATATATTTCTATAACACAGGCTAAAAATTGTAAGGAAAATAAGTATCAAAGCGGTTCAGCGGTGCACAAAACTATACACACAGCAAAGAGCTTAATATTTTCACCCCCATTCCCCTTTCCCCCTTTAAACACCCCTTCACAGTGAATTATAATCGGAATTTAAAATAAAATAAATGGACTCTAATAAAGGGATAAGACAATGGCCGATAGATTGATGTACATCCCCATTATGATAATACACATAATTACCCCTTTTTTGGATTACATTTAGTGGTTGAAAGGTGTGGACATTCGAATTAATGAATCAACAAAGCAAAATTCTATAAAAAAAAGTCTCCAAAGTTGATATCAGACAATAATAGAATGTTATTATAAAACTTTGAGGACTAGTGTGATAAACAAAGCAACTTTGCTTTTATCTGTTTTTTCTATGAAATTGAAAATTCTAAAATTAAATCATCATCAAATCAATTTATACTAAGATAATGAAAAAAAACTGACATTTATTAAGATTGAAAAAGTTAAATGACCAATGAGTTAAGAAAATTACATATTGTTAATTTTTTCAGTGACACAATAACAAAAAGAAAATGTATAATCAATTTATCTTAATTTATTTTTAAAATCCTAAATTCCAATTATAATCTACTGTGCAACGGAAACTGGCTCTGTGGGGGAAAGAGAAAATGCTATATCCCCCCCCCCCTCTCCGCTTTTTTTTGTTGCAATCAAATAAACTAATTTTTTTCTTTTTAAGTTAGCTTTACTTAAACATTTCTAATTGTAAATTTAAAACAAAAAAATCTTAAATTTTCAAAATTTAGATTTTTATTAAAAATAATTATAATAAAAAAGCTAGCTTGACCAATAAAATTGCGCGAAAAAATCTCCTAATCCCCTTCTCCTCCCCCGCTAAGCTCTAATTATAGACAAAAATAAAATCATCCCCAAAAATTCCTTTCTTTTCTCCATACCCCTTAATCCCCCCCTCCGTATTTATTTGAAATGGGATTATTATGCCCCTTCCCCCTTCTCCTGAATGCACCCAAGCCGGCGGCCTCTCGCAATTATCCCCCTCCCCCCACTCCTCCCTTTATCACTCTACCTGCCCGTCTCTCTCTCTCCCCTCTATTCAACAATTTTCTCCTCCCTCCCCGGAGCAAAAAAAGAGACGGGGGAACCGGTTCATGATCTTGATTACATTCGCCAACGGAGTCTTTTACGGCTTTTAGTAAAATCAACCATCTTATTATGATTAATCGATCTTTATGCTTCATAAATTTTGAACAGTTTAATCATATTTAGATATAAGAAATTAAATCTTTATAATATGTATTTTTATAAGCATTTTTGGCCTTTTTTTCTATATAATTCAAAACAAATTCAAAAAATAAGCTACATTTTCAGCTTTTAAAAGCTGAAAATGTAGCTTATTTATAAATAATAAAAAAGATATACTAATTAAATTAAAGAAAAAATGTGTAATTTCTTTAAAAATAAAGTTTTACAAACTTAAAAAAACACAAGAAATATGCTTTTAAATAAATATATTTTATAAACAAATCGATATTTTAACCTAATTTACTAAAAGCCGTCTGAGAACATAAAATGTCGTCGTAAAACCGCGAACAACGACGACAATTGTATAAAAATCCGCAAACAACAACGAAAATTGGATAAAAAATCAGCTGATTTGTTTATATGTGTCCTTAATCGTCTGCTCTTTCGAGTCTGTCAAATTTTGGGAAAAAGAGAAATTTGATTATGATTAGTAAAAGTAATTAATATTAGTTTTTAGTTAATTTTTATGATTTAATGATTAAATCATGCTGTTTATGAGGGATCTAAAGGGACAAAACAATCGCAGATAAATTGATGTACATCCATAATGATGATACACAAAATTACCTCAGGATGTTAATGACCAATAAATGGTTAATACATTTAATGAGTAATTAATAATAGTTTCTTGTTTTTTTTATGATGAAATGAATTAATTATGTTATTTATGTCAGGGATCTAAAGGGATAAGACAATCGCAGATAAATTGATGTACACACCCCCAATCATGATAAACAAAATTACCCCATCTGTAAGTTACAATTAGTGATTAATAGGCAGGTACTCAACTTAATGAACCGATTAATCATAAAAATCAGTAACAATATCCAAAGTTATTGAGCCAACGAGTAGGAAAACGTTATTATAAAACTTTTGGGACAACTCGGGTTATTAGGTTAAGTTACAGATATAATCAACTCTTTGAACGACCTTTGTCTGAAAGTCTTAACTGGCATAGTAATGAGTTTGGTCTGTTTGGGGGCCAAGGCATTCCACGAATCCACATACCCTAACTATTTTCGTCGTGTATTTGAAATAGAAGGAATTGTCTATTTTGGTACTAAAACAGGCGCAACTCTACAAACAGAGTATAGACTTAATGACAAAGGTTGTGTAGTTAAAGAGTTAATTGTCTTTAAGCAAACCACTATTTGTATGTAATTTACAGAAGGGGGCTCATTAATTTTGTGTATCATCATTAGGAATGTACATCAATTTATCGGCTTATGTCTTATCCCTTTAGATCCCTGCATTACCCCATCCCTCTTTGTACATATTTTGTATTTGTTTTTCAGAGAGATGTCATCTATAATGGAGGGGTCAATCAAGACCAAAACCAAAAGATTTAAAGTGAAGCATCCAAAAAGAAAATTATTTAGGTAGGTATTTTGAACAGTAATGATTTAGAATTTATTTTTTCTTCTAATTTGTAGCTTTTCTATTCTATACATCTTGATTGTTATCCTTATGTTAGTTTGTTTGTAGCGAAGCTATTCTACAACTCACTTTGTATGTCCGTCAGTTCATGATTGGCTAGTCCCCAAAGTTTTATAATAGCGCTTTCTCATTCTTTGGCTTAACAACTTTTGGGGACTATCATTTAATAATGATTGGTTGGTTCATTACGGTTAATGTCCAAACTTTTTGACCACTAATTGTAAGGGTAAAGGGGTATTTTGTGTACTATCATTGGGTATGTACACCATTTTATCGGCCATTGCCATATGAAAGATTTAATGATTCACTTCAGATTCCTGGTTACGTAACTGTAAGAATTGATTAGCACCTCGTGTCAGCAAAGCTACTCTACAACTCACTTTTTATATCCGTCAGTCAGTCCGTAATGTAATTTTCTCAGCTTCTATGTAAGATAGACAGTTAAAATTTTCAGTGAAGATTCGTACTACAAATGCCAATCTAGTCTTTGCAAATTGTTTTTCTGAGCATCAAGTATGTAATTTACTTTGACCTTCGGTCTATCAGTCATCATACAAAATAAAATAAGGTTTCGTGTTTATTTTCTCTAATAAATCTATTCTTGATTTGTACAAATTCTATTTAAATCTACCTTGTACATATTCCCATCCACAATATTTTTATGCTTTGCTACTTATGGAAGTTGTTTTCCTTGTTTTACTATTTTTTTAATTACATGATTTTGTCAATTTTCTCTGCCCTAATTTGGACATTATTGTCTTATTCTGTATATATCTATTAATATTTGTATCATTTTGCTTTCTTAGTATAAGGTAAGAACTTAAATATTCAGTTTTAGATAAGTAATACAATACCTACCTACCTAGTTATTAATAATGTAGTATGCATAATTTTTTAGATATTTTTACCATAGCTAGAGCTTTTAGTAAATTATTGTATAAAAGTAACAGGATGTATGTTTGTGTTTCTGTACTGAAGGATCTCTCTAACAGAATATACCTTCTCTTAAGATCTGTGAAGGTTTATAACTTTTTTGAGGGAGGGTACCACAACCACCCAAAGATTAATCGCACCTCAAGTGCTCCTAGAGGCTTCTATGGGCATAACCGCTAGTTAATGTAAAGAAAAGTACCTTTTTGAGAAACTTACTTAACAGCAACACAATGCTTAAATTTAAATTGTTGTAAGTTGTAACCTATATATATTTATATCTTTATGTAATGCACGCTCATGCACTAGGGTAGAAAAGTCTTGGATAAGGTTATGGCTCTTGAGAAAAATTATTTTGCTAACAACTTTTCTGCTGGTCAAAAGTAACAGTGGAAGAAACATGTAATTGTATTACCTTGGTGAAAAGTTTGTTGGTCAATTTTTCTTGGGTCCTTTATCCTTGTCTCAATTATATGAAATATAAACAAGAATGACAACATCCATAAGTAGCGAAGCTAAAAAAATATGTAGTGGAATAAGAACAAGGAGATTTGTTACGAAACCTCCCTCAAATATTTCTTTATTTTCTAACAGTTTTATTTGGTAGCATAACTGACAGACAGACAAAGTGAAATAAATAGAGTAGCTACGCGACTAAAAAACCGTAACCTTAATGTCTAATGTGGTATCCTAAATTTAAGGTCTAATGATCCATTTCTGTCTGTGTTCATGTGGGGAGTCAACCATACCGTGAAAGAGCTTCAGCATGTGCATGTCCCAGGTAAAAGTACCCAAAGTTTTTACTACTCATAGTTTTTGGTACCCAAAGTCTTTGGTACCCAAAGTTTTTGGTACCCAATGTTTTTATTACCCCAAAGTTTTTGAGCCAACAAATAATGTATGGTGGTAAAAACCCGAAACCGTGTCTCAACAATGCGTCATAACTAAAGACTAAATGATTCTTACTGCTGCTATGCACTAATAGTTATAGTAGGGGTGAATGCTTTGGCCTAAAACAGGCGCAACTCATTACCATGCATAGTTAGGACTTTTAGATAAAGGTCGTACAACCAAATAGTTAAGTGCCCGCGGAATGACTTGGCCTAGAAACAGGTGAATGAGTGGTGGCGCTTCCACACGAAGTACCTCCAGTCACTTCCCCTTTTTGTATGATATAATTATCCTATTCAAAAACTAGATAAAACTTGTTAAACTACAGTTATCTATAATTCAAGTGTATAATATTAGGGACAAGGGACAATGATTCTGACAAACAATTTTTCCAACAACCAACTTCCCTCAAGTTACAGAACAAAACAAGTTTTTTTCACCAAGTGGCAAACCAAAAAAATATCCAAATTTTCAGCAATTTCAAATGAAATTAATTTTCTGAATCACAGTATAATCTAAGTTATCATGTTAACTCATTGATATAATTTGAAATGAAAATTGTTCATAATTATAAAATATAATGCTATAAATAGGGAAATAATAACAAATTTGAAACACTTGTACTATAGTTCAAACATAAAATATTTAATTTCTCGAATATTGATCTAAGTAGGTAATAAAATAAAACGTTACTTAACAAGTTTATAAAATATAATATATTTTTTGTGATCTGGTGTCTATATAAGTTTAGAATCCAATTTTTGTTACAATTTAAGTCATGTTTGCATTTAAAGTATCACAGCTTCTCTGTTAGTCAGACATATTTTTTTATTTTTTCGGCACTACACTTTACCTACTGTTTTTATATATCAAATATTTTGTTGATGCACTATTTACCTACTTAGAAAAATATTATAATCAGTGGCATGCACAGTGATGCATCAGAAGTGTTAAACTTTGAGGGAGGTAAAAATGATTTTGATTTCAAGTGTGGGGGTGGGGGGTATTTACACCCCTTTAATTTCTTCACGCTTATAATTGTAATGATCTATTATTTTAGTTATGCTAATGCCAGACGATTTCCGAGCATTCTCCAAAGTGAGAGTTGATAATCAGTCCTTCAACAAAGAAAACTTGCCCTCACATTTTAAGGTTTGTTTTTAGTAGCAAATCAACTCTATAATTTGACTGTCCGTACGTCCGTTAGTCCGTATTCTCCAAAATGAGAGTGGATAACCATTCCTTCAATAAAGAAAACCTACCCTCACATTTTAATATTTGTTTGGTTAAACTTCTTTCAGGGAATAAGCAAGGATGTCCAAGCATTTTTATTTGGTAACAGGAGGGGGGTGGGGGAATACCCCCTCCAAAATGGTTGAGTGTAAATGTTTTATGGGGGGGGGGGGTAGTAACCCCCCTCCCCCTTGGACGTTCATGGAAATAACCTATTCTTTTTCTTTTGCTGGATTTTTTAGGTAGGTAGGTAGGTATTAAAATTATATATATTTATAGGTTAAAACTTTTTTGTAAATTTCAATATTTGGCGGCGTCACTAGTATCTAAGAGCAAGATTTTCAACGACTATATAATATAGATTAAAACCATCCCAAGGCAAAAATCTAAAAAATTAATAGCCTAAATCCATGACCATATATGAATCTCCTATGAAAAGGAGAACTTTATCGGTTCAGTAGTTATCGAAATCTTAAGCTGCAGATACTAAAACCTTACTAATTAATACAGTGTGTTTTTTTTTATGAGCACTTTTTTGAAAGCAATTTTACCCCACTTATTGTTATCAGAATTTAATGATTAATGGCTTATTTTCTTCGTTTTTTAAGGGAAATTATGAAACAACAAAAAAAATTACAGTTTTTGTTGAAAAAGTACAGTAAAGTTGAAAATTAAAAACTTAGGTGTCAACATATAAAAATGGTTTTAGCGCATTTTTCTTAAAAAAATGGATTTTCTGTAGTCGACTTTGGGGGGCCAGTACTCCCTCCCTGGTTGAGATATGACCTTCAAACTTTGATATGTTCTAGTACATGTCCCTAATAGTATCTGTATACATTTTTAGCTCTATATCTCAACTTTGAAGTGTTTAGCAGCCATTAATGCAAAAGGTTGATTATTTGAGCATAAGAAAAATGCGCTAAAACCATTTTTATATGTTGACACCTAAGTTTTTAATTTTCAACTTTACTGTACTTTCTCAACAAAAACTGTAATTTTTTTTGTTGTTTCATAATTTCCCTTAAAAAACGAAGAAAATAAGCCATTAATCATTAAATTCTGATAACTATAAGTGGGGTAAAATTGCTTTCAAAAAAGTGCTCATAAAAAAATACACACTGTATAATAAGATAATTAATGTTAATTGTTTAATTCCATTTAGGTTAAAGAGTACTGCCCCCTGGTATTCAGAAATCTGAGGGAAAGATTCGGTATTGATGATAATGACTTTCTTAATTCATTGACAAAGGTAATAATTAGTGTGTGTGTGTGTGTGTGTGTGTGTAAGAGAAAGATTCGGTATTGATGATAATGACTTTTTTAATTCATTGACGAAGGTAATATATTTAGATTTTAATTCTGATAATAAAGTTAAGTAACAGGACCGCTGAGCCGATAGGGTTCTTATTTACAAAGTAGCTTCCTATAGGTCATGGGAAGCTTTATGACTATTTTGGGGGAGGGTACTATTATCCTCCCCTGAAAAATCGCCCCTAGAATGTTCCTAGAATCCTCTAGGTGTGTAGCCGTTAGCAGGGATTAAAATGCGAGCTTTCCAAATTAATTTTTTAAAATTCAAATTATTTGTTTTAGAGTCCTAAGCCCATGGATTCGCCTGGTCGTAGTGGAGCTAAATTTTTTCAAAGCATTGACAGGTATCATTTTATTAAATTTTTTAATCCCATTATTAATGAAAAGAAAGGATACCTAACTCCAGGTTGGGAGGGGACATTGAATTGTTTATTACTAGCCCTCAAAGTTTTATACTACCGTTTTCTTATTTGTAGACTAAACAACTTGGGAACTTTTATTGAATTTTGAATGGTTGGTACATTAAGTTGAGTGTCTAAACATTTCATACACTTAGGGGTAATTTTGTGTATCATCATTGAAGATGTTCATCACTTTATCTGCCATTGTCAGAATGTATTTGATTAAAACCTTGAGGTTGAGGAGAAGCATATTATATTATAAAACTTTGGGTACCAATGTAAAGTACAGTATATTTTTGTTTCAGAATGTATTTGATTAAAACTTTGACCGGAGAAGAAGTTGAGGAGATGCATATTCTACTTAAACAGGAATTTTAACAATTTCTAACATCTTAAAAAATGATTTTAGTCAGGAAAAATAGACAAAGACCTGCTAAATTGAAATACCTATGTAGTTTTATTGGTTTACTCACAATAGATATCTTTAAGTTTAACAAAAATAGTATAGTGTCTGCTTAGATTCTCTTCTTCAGACGGACAGACAAATTGACAAACATCGTTATACTTTAATCTAATAGTATATTATATTGAAATTGTTAAAAATGATTAGTATCACCCCTTTATTGTGGAGAGACATGGAAAAACATTGCTACCCCAATATCTAGCCATGTACAGGCTTACTGTTGAGAATCAGGTATTTACATTTTATATCATATTTTAAAGACTAATAAAATTGATTTTCTGTCTGTATCCTATTATTTAAAGTACCTAGTAAAGACTTTTATGTTTGTGGCTTAATATTTCGATAGCTATTTATCAAATTGAGTTGTTTGTTTTAGGGAAGCTATACACAGGTCCTGGGTTGGTTTTAGGCTTATTAAGTTGAAGAGTTAAGTCTTGGGATAGTTTTTAGGATATTTTTCTGTTTTATATATTCTTTCGAAAACAGTGCTCCTAGATGATAGCGGCACAACCGCTAGTTCTTTATTTGAAAGGTACACCCTCTTAATTTTAAAAGAACAACTTGACAAACAGAGGTTGATTATAGCTGATAATCAAGATGTATTGCCTTTATCTAATTTGCAAATAATACTTTTTCCTTTAACTTTTCGCTCTTCAACGACCTGATGGACATACCTACGAACCTATCCTAAGTATTTAGTAGCTGCGCTACTTAATTTATGATTTGTTTTGCTTTTCAGGAGACCTACATGGTGGTGATGAGAAATGTATTTTCTGGAAGTTTAAAGATTCACAAGAAATATGATCTCAAGGAATTCTATGCAAAAATTATGGAGAAATTGTAAATAAGTGAAACTTATTTTTTATGTTCAAAAATACGTACCAAAGGTTCATAGAAAACCACCCACGTAGTTTTTATAAACCTACAAACCAAATTCGAATTAATCTTACAATTTTTATCTTACTATCAGTGAAATATTGTCTATAATACGAAGCAATAAATTTTTTAAGTGGCTCGGCACCTGTATTTATCCAGCAGTGTCTCAGACAAACGGAAAATTATCCCATTACTTCTATTTTAGACACTGCTTACGGCTTGTGGTTGGGAGGGGGGGGGGTCGTTCACCCCCACCGCCAAATTTCAGTTAGTTTTTAAAAAATTGGAAGAAGGTCATTTTTTCAAGTTATAGTTTTAAACCTTCCCAGGGCCTTTTACTCACACTTTTACGGAATTTAAGCACAACCTACCTCCCCCTTTCTCCATAATTTTTAAAATGTAATAACTCAGGGGTCTACAGTAGACAGAGAAGCTTCGGAGAAAGAGCGCTCCAAGGATTGTCCAACCTTCAAGGTTAGGTTTTGAAGGCAAAGAAAACAGCATAAAACCATTCCAAACCTATACTTTAAGATAATAAAATTGCTTTAAACTGTCCAGGGATCAAAGTTAAGTGAATGGAGAACTCGATTGGTCTAGTAGTTGGACAAAAAAGAACTTATAATTTAATATAAAAGGATATAGATAAACAAGGATGACAACAACCAAAAGTAGCGAAGCACAAAAGTCATGGAGGGACAAACAGTCAAAGTGAATCAATTTATATAAAGGATTTTCAGTTGATAAATATACAGGATATCATAATACCACCAAACCTTTATTAAAAAAGGATATTTAATGTCTTTTAACTGACGGACAAAGTAAATTAAATACTGGGTTCTTATGGATACAGGGAATCTTCACCAAAAATTATTGTCTTTGATAACACCAGATAAAATCACATTTTCCCCATAGTCTTACAAATGGACTGACGAACCGACAGACAAAGTGACATATGACGCATTAAAAACTTAATTTTCTAGGATAATGACTTTCTGAATGACGGTGTCAAGATTCATATTGGACTGGAGGCCAAGGCTGTGTTCATGGAGACACTGGAGGCAGATGTTGATTTCCTTACTAAGGTAAAGATTCATATTGGAGACTGGAGGCCAAGGCTGTGTTCATGGAGACACTTGAGGCAGATGTGGAATTCCTCACTAAGGTATAGATTCATATTGGAGACTGGAGGCCAAGGCTGTGTTCATGGATACACTGGAGCAGATGTTGATTTCCTCACTAAGGTATTGATTCATATTGGAGACTGGAGGCCAAGGCTGTGTTCATGGATACTCTGGAGGCAGATGTTGATTTCCTCACTAAGGTATTGATTCATATTGGAGACTGGAGGCAAAGGCTGTGTTCATGGAGACGCTGGAGGCTGATGTTGACTTCCTCACTAAAGTAAAGATTCATATTGGAGACTGGAGGCTAAGGTTGTTTTCATGGAGATGAAGGCTGACAACAGCTTCTTGTTGGGAATTTGAAAGGATCAAATCACGGCTCAACACCTCGAAATAGCTAGAGACGATTAAAATGGTTCTTATTTACTGCCGTATATTAGTGCGCGATATAAGTAGTTAGAGTAGGGGGGGGGGGGGTATGTCTTGGCCCAAAACAGGCGCAACACGTTGCCATGCATAGTTAGGGTTTACAGACAAAGATCGTGCAATCATAAACTTGCTTACCTTAAGGACCTTTGGCCGCGTATTGCAATCATGCAATTCTTTTTAAAATTTCTAGGAGATACCTACAAATTTTAATTAATATAAATATGTTATAGAATGAAATTATGGATTATTCTCTGTTGCTTGGTATTCATGACACAACTAGAGAAGATATTAGAGAAGAATTGGAGGTAAAACATTTTATACCTATCTATTCAATCGGTTCAGTGGTTATTGAAATCTGAATGGAAAAACAAAAGATACTACTAGTGTATATAATAGGATTGATGCCAGTTTTGGGTTTTTTGTAGAAAACAAATACATTTCTTATTTCTTTTTAATGACTATTGGTACATTCAATACAGTGGTCTCTAAAACTCTTGTATTACCTATCTTTTTCATTTTATTGTAGTATGTTTATGGCTTTATGTTCCTTCTCCTCCCAGATACAATGGCAAATGAACTACTCTCTTGATCAGGCCTTCCAATCCAAAGTCACTTCCAAGCTGGGCCCGCTGTTTGCCTTAGCCTTTAAGTTACAGAATCATTTTGCAGACTTCATTTACCTACATTATTATAGTAGTCAGAGGTTTTGAACCTTGGAGGCCTACCTCAAACTAAAAGAAAGTTCATATATGTAGAACCATTTAACTTGAATTAGAAGGTTCATCATTTTTTTATTTTATAGGAGGAAGAAGAGGAAGAGGATTATGACTCAGGTGGTTCAGGAGGAGCTGCGCTTACACCCCCTCATAGCCCAGGTACACCACACCACACCCCTTCCCCAATCCTTGATCTATTAAGAACTCGCCAGTTACCCTATCTTTAATTGTTATCTAGGATCTACTGCAGTTCATGGTAAAATATTGCTGGTAACGAATGCTTCCTGGTTTCTGGCAATATTACAAGATTCCTGGATCCAGCAGCACGCATATTCCCCTAAATCCTAGGTTTCTGTTAGCTGGCAATCTGCGAATTTTCCAGGTTACCAGCAATGAGAGAAGATTACTGTCTTACAGGAGTTTATACCCCTTATCACATTTTCTTAGGGGGTAAACAGCAATGATTAATAAGGGACAGTTGCTTCAATTATTTTATTAATAAAGGTGGGGGAAGGATATAGGAGAGTTGGATCTTTACCTATAAATTTAACTGTTTCTATCTTCATATCCAATTTTGCGCCAAAATTTGGGCGCGCCTTTTTATTTTATAATATATTGAAAAGTGGGGGAGATAAATTCGTAATTTTCATTGTATTAAAAAATTAATTTTTTTCTAAGTGAGGCTCTGAAATCAAACAGTAAAACCAACGAACTTGAATTTAACTCCTATAGAATGCCAAAACTAGCCCCTATAACCTAATTATAAAAAAAAGTGCTGCGGCCTGCAGGGAGGGGGGATCAAAATTGAAAAAAAAATACTATGAGGATAACGCCAACAATTCTAGCCTAAATCAACAAAAAGAGTGGCGTAACTGTGAAGTACAGACCATGAAACCATGTAAGTAATTAGATTATGGCGGGAGATTTTTATTTCAAATTATTCTATCCCTCCCTTTTTTAGACTTTCAAATTTAAATCAATAAACCTTTACACACATATGATTAAATTCGCGCCAAAATTTCGTAGCGCTAGTTTTTAAATTCAATTAACGCCTGAGGCTGTATGAACTTTACGGGAAAGAACACTTTCGCGCCAAAATTTGAATGGCATTTTTATTTCGTCTTATAAAATAAGTCTTATAAAATACGGGGTTTTAATTGGTGGGTATTTGAGTTAAGATAACGTAACCTCTTGACAAAAAAGCTAATTGGTTACCCAATTTTAAATTTCAATCTCTGATAATTTTGGCGGGTATTTTAAATTCAAATTATCTTCCCTCCTTTTTATGCTTTGTAAACTCAAGCAAGCAAGGTTTACAATATAGCAATATTTGTTTTTTCTCAATTAAGATCTCACTAACCACTGATTCGATTGAGTTCTTCATTTAAGAGAAGCTTCACAAGGTCCCATGATAGTTTTAGGCTATTTTCTGCCCCCTTTCTATCAATTTAAAACGGAGCCTCATGATGCTAGGGGCGCAACTGCTATAATCTACAATATAAAGTAGCGAGAATTATAATTTAAAGTAAAATATTTAGGAAAAGTAAGTTACAATTACATAATGAGTTTCATACTTATTTATAAGTAACAGGGTGTCCGCTTTTGTGTGTGTTTGACTGTCTTTGTACACAACGGTTTATCTTAGGAGGATTGTGGATGATACCCTCAAATCAACCAAAATAGTTAAAAACCTTCACAGGAATTATTAACCTTAAAGTTTTTCCTGGCTACTTATATATTGTTACTTTTTACACCTACGTAAATGTTGTAAAATCAGAAATAAGGAATTTTTATGATTAGTCCCCCCCCCCCCCACCTCCCTTTCTAATTCATTATTTACATTTGATCAGTTTAAGGTTTCTAATATACTGTGAATTGTAGCAAAGCGTAGCAATATTTATAGCACTTTTTAAATTAAAACAAAAAACACCACTACCCTCCCACCCCCCACCATATCAGACAAACATGCAAAAATAGCCACTTTTGAGTTGTGTAAATCTTATCAATCTCTAATTGTGGGGTAAATGTAATGAAAGGGAAATTGGAATTAAAAAGGGAAATTTTGCTTTTTAACAGGAATGTTTCAAACATGGCAGTGGCCAGGAATATGCAAAAATTGCTGGCAACCAGGAAAGTTAAACATTGGTTGCTCCAGAAATATTTCTTGTTATGCTAGATCCAGGAATCTTCTAACATTGCCAGGAAACAGGAAGCATTCGTTACCAGCAATATTTTACCATGAACTGCAGTAGATCCATTCCTAAATCTAATAAAAAAAAGCACGATAATCATAGATCTAAAGGGATAAGACAATGGCCGATAAATTGATATTCATTCCCAATGATGATACACAAAATTACCACTTCTGTAGATTACAAACATTAGTAGAAACGTTTTGACACTTAACTAAATGAACCAACCAATCAATATTCAATAAAAGTCCCCAAGGTTGTTAAGCCAACGATTAAGTAAATGTTGTTATAAGACTTAGGGGACTAGTGGACTGAACAGCCTCCTTAATGATGATGATGAATCACAGTAACTATATTCTAAAAGCCATAAAATAGTCAAATTTATTCAATGAAGTACCTATCCCTTCAGTTTATTTTTTTAAAAAAACATCAGTTTGATATAAAAATTTCTAGGGCTTGCTAGAGACCAACAGACAGAAAAGAAGGTCTCTCTGTTTAAGGGCAGGATTGATCCTGAAACTAATATTTAAATATTCTTGGACTAGCTAGAGACCAGCAGCCAGAAAAGAAGGTCTCCCTGTTTGAGGGTAGGATTGATCCTGAAACTAATATCTAAATATTTATAGGACTAGCTAGAGACCAGCAGCCAGAAAAGAAGGTCTCCCTGTTTGAGGGTAGGATTGATCCTGAAACAAATATCTAAATATTCTAGGACTAGCTAGAGACCAGCAGCCAGAAAAGAAGGTCTCCCTGTTTGAGGGTAGGATTGATCCTGAA
Source organism: Acartia tonsa (assembly GCF_053477335.1). NCBI lineage: Eukaryota > Metazoa > Arthropoda > Copepoda > Calanoida > Acartiidae > Acartia > Acartia tonsa. The sequence goes on from NC_137272.1 coordinate 46,187,422, forward strand.
ACAAATATCTAAATATTCTAGGACTAGCTAGAGACCAGCAGCCAGAAAAGAAGGTCTCCCTGTTTGAGGGCAGAATTGATCCTGAAACTGATATCTATGCGATTCCATCTCAGGTAATCAGCCACATCCAACTATTTTATTGCACGATGTTTGTTTTGGGGTTTTAACTTAGCACTTTTATCCGACATATCAAATTTGAATCGTTTTCAGAAAGGTGACAGGTTTGAATTTAGTTCTGAAACTGCATCATAACTAAAGTTGTTAACGATGGTTTGTACGCGACATAAATTGTCAGAGTAGAGGGAATGCCTTGGCCTAAAACAGGCGGAACTCATTGCAAATGTAAATCATTAAGCAAGGTTTGGTTCAGAGATACACCAAATAAGATCTTGCGGTGTTTCCCGTACTCAAAGGCTATCATAGAAGCTTAGTATTATATATAGTATTATATATTTATATATTTAGAGAGGAGAGGAGATATATTTCTTATCAATGATTGATGTTCTCACACATTATGGAGTCAAGAAAATGACCGCTAAGGTATCATTCTTAAAACCCGCGACTGTGGCCTATATTATATAAAATGTTAGGTGATAGGTTCGAATATCGGCCCAGCATCGCTCATGACTAAAGAAGTTAAAATTTAAATAGTTCTTACTGCTGCTATGTCAAGTACGCGACATAAATAGTTAGAACTTGGTCCATAATTAAGAACAGTTTGACTTAATAAGAGCATTTGACTACAATCTAACAACCAAATTTACGGAAATATGACAAAACAATGACTCTCTTTAGGCTGCCAAGACTGTAAAGTATGGTAGTGGGGTGGAGGGTATCAGCACTGTAGAACCGGATCAGTATGCTAAAAGATTCATCTCGTTCATCCAGGTAAAGGGGGGGTTCGTAATGACTTCTATTCGTAAACCGTGAGCAAAATGGTCTAAATATTTAGCTAGACCCTTCAAACTTGGTATATAAGCCTAGTCCTATAGGTATTACATCTAAATGGCAAAAAAATCCAAAAATTTTTATTTTAAGGTTAGGTTAGGTAAGAAAAACCCTGCGGAAATAAGGTTTTTAGTTTTTTTTGGTCTATTTTGATGTGGAAACTTACCTTAAATTGTTTTTTCTTAGGGCTTTAACTTAAATACACTGTGTCTATTCATATGGAAATTATTTAAGATGATTCAGCAAGTCTTGGACCGACCCCAGGGGGCTAGGTGGGTGGCCCGCAGGGGTTAAGTGCATTTTTCCCAATATATATGTTGTGATACATCAAATTATAGGTTTTTTAGGTCAAGGAACTCAAATTCAGAGCTAAAATAAGCATTAGACTAATCTGAAGCTAGCCCCAGCGGGCTTGGTTGGTGGCCCGCAGGGGTTAAGTGCATTTTTTCCAATATATATCTTGTTATATATCAAAATATAGGTTTTTTAGGTCAAGAAACTCAAATTCTCAGCGAAAATTAGCATTAAACTAACCTAAAGCTAACCCCCCCGGGCTAGGTTGGTTTTCTGCAGGGCTTAAGAGCATTTACCTAACCTAACCTAGAAACTTACTTATATTTTTACAGGTTTTTTTCTTGAATAAACTGTGTCTATTAATGAGGACTTTTTTTAAGACTTGATATATAACAAGATATATATTGGAAAAAAATGCACTTAACCCCTGCGGGCCACCAACCTAGCCCGCTGGGGCTAGCTTCAGATTAGTCTAATGCTTATTTTAGCTCTGAATTTAAGTTCCTTGACCTAAATAACCTATAATTTGATGTATAACAACATATATATTGGGAAAAATGCACTTAACCCCTGCGGGCCACCCACCTAGCCCCCTGGGGTCGGTCCAAGACTTGCTGAATCATCTTAAATAATGTCCATATGAATAGACACAGTGTATTTAAGTTAAAACCCTAAGAAAAAACAATTTAAGGTAAGTTTCCACATCAAAATAGACCAAAAAAGCCTAAAAACCCCATTTCCGCAGGGTTTTTCTTACCTGACCTAACCTTTTTGGATTTTTTTGCCATTTAGATGTAATACCTATAGGACTAGGCTTATATACCAAGTTTGAAGGGTCTAGCTAAATATTTAGACCATTTTGCTCACGGTTTACGAATAGATGTCATTACGAACCCCCCCCCCCCCCCCCCTTTATTATTTTTTTTTTCTCAAGGCCAATTTATTTGACTTAAAAGCAATATTTTGCGGTATATTAACGGTACAAAATAAGATTTTGATATTTATTACTATTTAGTTTTCCTGTTTGTATATAGAAATAGAGAGAGGGGACAATTGGCTGTTTATTACACTAGTCCCCAAAGTTTTATAATATAGTTTTCTTATTCGTTGGCTTAACAACTTTAGGGACTTAAGTGAATTTATTGGTTGATAAATTAAGTTGAGTGTTCAAACGTTTCTTCAACCACTTATTTTAATTTATAGAAGGTGTAATTCTGTGTATCATCATTGTGCATCAATTTATCGGCCATTGTATTAACCCTTAGATCCCTGAAAAAAACACCATTTTATCTTTAAAATTATTTTTATAAAGTTCTTTATTTGTTTTAGGAAGCAATAGAGTAATTCTGAAAATAAGAAGAAGAAGAAAAAGACAATAAAGTATAATACCTATTATCATTTTTATATTATTCCTCACAAATTTCATCCATTCATAAATACCAACTATTTACTCAGAATAATGTAATAGTTATTTATAGCATCGTATTATAGATAGCTTTCCATGGATATTAAAATGATAAATTGTATGATAAAAAACAGTTATCTGTCCCGAGGGGCTCAAAGCATAAATTTAGAAAACTGTAAATTTTATGATTTTAATTTATTAATCGAAAATTGTCTATAATACGATGCTATACATGATTTTTCATTATGGCTGATAACCGGTTCTAATCCAGCGGATATTCCTCGGTTTCGAAGCCATACTAGAAAGTAAATTATAATGTAAGTAGGCTTTAAAAAGCTTTAATACTAGTTAAATGTACCTTTAATCAAATTATAAAATATTTAAATGTAAGGAAAATGTACTTTAAGTAGAAAATTAGAGTAATAATATAAAAAATGGGGGGGGGATAGAAATGCCCCCCTTCCTCCGTTCCTGCCCTATTAATGTACCACTCTAATATGATAAGGTTATATAAACACTAAACAAATATAGAATAAGGGGGGGGGGGAAGTTCTGCCACTTTCGCGTAAACAGTGTGCAGTGGACTAGGTATTGATTTTAGATTATAGGTTATTTAGGATAAAAGTTTACTTTTGGGTATTAGTTCACGTATATTTAATCATTTTTTGAATAGGTCTCCAGGTTCAGGTGCTGCAGACTGGAAGGTCGTTTCTGGACAGGTAAAAAAATTAAAAATTTTTTGTTTGAAGAGTTAGAGAGCAACTTATAAAACAAAATATGCTTCTTTTTGAATGTTATTAACATATCTGCAGAAAAAATTAAATTCGGCCTCCAGGTTCAGGTGCTGCAGGCCTCCAGGTACACTCTGGACAGGTAAAAATTAAACAAATTTATTTGAAGAGTTAGAGGTACACTTATTAAACCAAATATGCATCTTTTTGAATGTTATTACCATATTAGAAGAAAAAATGACAATCGGCCTCCAGGTTCAGGTGCTGCAGGCCTCCAGGTACACTCTGGACAGGTAAAAATTAAGTTTTCTTATTTGAAGAGTTAGAGGTACACTTATTTAACCAAATATGCATCTTTATGGATGTTATCATCATATTTGCAGAAAAATTTAAAATCGGCCTCCAGGTTCAGGTGCTGCAGGCCTCCAGGTACACTCTGGACAGGTAAAAATTAAAATTTCTTATTTGAAGAGTTAGAGGTACACTTATAAAACAAAATATGCATCTTTTTGGATGTTATTACCATATTTGAAGAAAAAATGACAATCGGCCTCCAGGTTCAGGTGCTGCAGGCCTCCAGGTACACTCTGGACAGGTAAAAATCAAAATTTCTTATTTGAAGAGTTAGAGGTACACTTATAAAACAAAATATGCATCTTTTTGGATGTTATTACCATATTTGAAGGTAAATTGACAATCGGCCTCCAGGTTCAGGTGCTGCAGGCCTCCAGGTACATTCTGGACAGGTAAAAATTTTAAAAAAATTATTTAAAGAGTTAGAGGTAAACTTATTAAACCAAATATGCGTATTTTTGGATGTTATTATCATATTTGAAGGTAAATTGATATTCGGCCTCCAGGTACAGGTGCTGCAGGCCTCCAGATCCATTCTAGACAGGTAAAAATTGAAAAAAAATTATTTAAAGGGTTACAGGTACACTTATAAAACCAAATATGCATCTTTTTGGATGTTATTATCATATTTAAAGAAAAAAATCAAATTGGACTCTAGTTTCAGGTGCTGCATGCCTCCAGGTACACTCTGGACAGGTAAAAATTAAAATTTCTTATTTGAAGAGTTAGAGGTACACTTATTAATCCAAATATGCGTGTTTTTGGATGTTATTATCATATTTGAAGATAAATTGACAATCAGCCTCCAGGTTCAGGTACTGGAGGCCTACAGGTCAACTCTGGACAGGCAGATAAAATATTTTTTAATAATTTTTAATTTGGAAACCTTACCTGGATCCTGTTGACTGCTGGTTGTTGGTAGCCAGTTAAAAAATCCTAAATGGTTATTTTTGAATTTATAGGAATGGTTTCTAAAAAGAAAATGGCTAAATTATAATAATTTAGTATAATATAGCATTTAAGGCTCCAGACAGGCTGTAGGCGGCCTCCAAGAGCCTGCTGGACAGGTAAATCAAATGTGTAATCTTTTATTTAAAAGAAAGGTATACTATGTAGAAATAGAAAAGAAACTTTATATAAAAAATTAGAGCATAAAATTTGCAATGTTATCCTAAATAATATTCACATAACTTTCGTCATTTACTTATTTCCAGTGAACAATAAATTTTTCTTCATTTTAGAACTCTGAAAAAAATATTTTACAGATCAAATTATCTTTTTTAAAATATGTACAACTTACATTATCAAAAAGAAATACATTATTTAATAAAATACTGCTTAACTAGAAGACTAGATTTTTGTATCTTAATACTTTGTATTTAGAATATAAAAAAAACTTGTCAAATCATACAAATACATTATATAACAAAATACTGCTTAATCAGCAGGCTCCTGGAGGCTACCTAGAGCCTGCCTGGAACAAAAATAGAAGACTTACTTAATAAATTTTGTCATATTATTATATTTTAATAATTTTCTATTTAGAAACCTTTCCTCTAATATCAAATATTACCTTTATTGGAATTTACCTTGCCAGCGGCCACAAGCAGTCACCAGTGGTCACCAGGATCCAGGTAAGGTGTCCAAATCAAAAAGTATCAAAAAATATTATAACTGCCTGTCCAAAGTGTAGCTGGAGGCCTGCAGCACCTGAACCTGGAGGCCGATTGTCAATTTACCTTTAAATATGGTAATAACATCCAATAAGTTGCATATTTGGTTTAATAAGTGTATCTCTAACTCTTTAAATAAGAAATTTAAATTTTTACCTGTCCAGAGTGTACCTGGAGGCCTGCAGCACCTAAACCTGGAGGCCGATTGTCAATTTACCTTCAAATATGGTAATAACATCCAAAAAGATGCATATTTTGTTTTATAAGTGTACCTCTAACTCTTCAAATAAGAAATTTTAATTTCTACCTGTCCAGAGTGTACCTGGAGGCCTGCAGCACCTGAACCTGGAGGCCGATTGTCATTTTTTCTTCAAATATGGTAATAACATCCAAAAAGATGCATATTTGGTTAAATAAGTGTACCTCTAACTCTTCAAATAAATGTTTTTAATTTTTACCTGTCCAGAGTGTACCTGGAGGCCTGCAACACCTGAACCTGGAGGCCGATTGTCATTTTTTCTTCAAATATGGTAATAACATCCAAAAAGATGCATATTTGGTTAAATAAGTGTACATCAAACTCTTCAAATAAGAAATTTTAATTTTTACCTGTCCAGAGTGTACCTGGAGGCCTGCAGCACCTGAACCTGGAGGCCGATTTTAAATTTTTCTGCAAATATGATGATAACATCCATAAAGATGCATATTTGGTTAAATAAGTGTACCTCTAACTCTTCAAATAAGAAAACTTAATTTTTACCTGTCCAGAGTGTACCTGGAGGCCTGCAGCACCTGACCCTGGAGGCCGATTTTAAATTTTTCTGCAAATATGATGATAACATCCATAAAGATGCATATTTGGTTAAATAAGTGTACCTCTAACTCTTCAAATAAGAAAACTTAATTTTTACCTGTCCAGAGTGTACCTGGAGGCCTGCAGCACCTGAACCTGGAGGCCGATTTTAAATTTTTCTGCAAATATGATGATAACATCCATAAAGATGCATATTTGGTTTAATAAGTGTACCTCTAACTCTTCAAATAAGAAAACTTAATTTTTACCTGTCCAGAGTGTACCTGGAGGCCTGCAGCACCTGAACCTGGAGGCCGAATTTAATTTTTTCTGCAGATATGTTAATAACATTCAAAAAGAAGCATATTTTGTTTTATAAGTTGCTCTCTAACTCTTCAAACAAAAATTTTTTAATTTTTTTACCTGTCCAGGAACGACCTTCCAGCCTGCAGCACCTGAACCTGGAGACCTATTCAAAAAATGATTAAATATACGTGAACTAATACCCAAAAGTAAACTTTTATCCTAAATAACTTATAATCTAAAATCAATACCTAGTCCACTGCACACTGTTTACGCGAAAGTGGCAGAACTTCCCCCCCCCCCCTTAGGTACCTAGGTATTTGTAATAAAGAGAAGTATGTACCTTTTTTCTCCTTTTTTTGAGAAAAAAAATTAAAATTGAACCAATGATTTTTAAGAATTAATATTGTTTTTGTTCATGTGTTGTACTTAAATGAGAAAAGTTATTTATCGCCTCGTATTATAGACAGCTTTCCGTTGGTATAAAAATTAAAAATTATAATAATAAAGCCAGTTTCGTCAGCCCCGAGGGGCTAAAGGCCCGTGCTAACAAAACTGGTATTGATTTATAAGAAATTTATTTTAATATTCGTGGAAAATTGTTTGTAATACGATTAAATACACGGTGTTTCAGTATTACCAAAAACCAGTTATAATCCAGCGGATATTAATCGGTTTCAAAGCCATACTGGAAGACTTTCTTTAATGGTCAAAAATTGTACCTACACTGTTTAATTCTCTTTTAATGTACTATTGGAAATTTAAAATGTAAAAAATGACATATTTTCTCAGAAATATTGAAGTCCCCTAACTTTTTTAGTTGTGAAGCTACTCTAATTACAATTGTCTGTCTGTTCGCCCGTCAGTAAGACATGATTTTCTCGGCTCCTATGTAAGATAGAATGCTGAAACTTCTTGTCATCATTCCCATTATAATTGAGCATAATTAACTATGCAGGTTTTTGGCTGTTTCTATATTTTCAATCTTTTTTCTAGAAAATACAAATATCTAGGTATTCTTGATTTTAACAAAATCTCTTAACTCTCCCTTTTCGAATTTTTATACATGATTTTTTAGAGCTTTGCTACTTATGGATGTTGTCATCCTTGTTTTCTTTATAATTTTGGTAGTGATAGTTGAGAAATAACAGTATTCTAAAAACAAAGGGGGGGGGGGGAGAATATGTTCACTTTTTTAAATCAACACGAAGAAACTCAAAATAAAAAGTTTTTGAGGTGCTTTTATTGGTACATGCTTTGAAGACTAGTAATTTTTCACATCGTATTATAGTCAGCTCTCCGCGGATATTAAAATAAAGAATTATAAGATTAATTACCGTTTTGTTAGCCACGAGGGGCTAAAGGCTCTAGCTAACAAAACTGGTATTAATATTATGATTTTTTTTTTAGTATTCTTGTAAAATTCTCTATATTTATTGTTGATTTTCCAAAAGTGACACCCCCCCCCTCCCCATTTAAAAACTCCAGTTCAAATAAAAAAGCTTTCAAATGACAAAATTTCTATGACTCTTTTAGTGCCAAACTTAAAAAATCGGCTTCATAAATTTTTCGGAATATTTAAAATTCTTTTTGCTTCAACAACATTTTTTGGATTATTGGAAAGGAAACGAAGTTGTGGGTTGCGTTGTATTTTCACAGTAGCTTTTCTCTTATTTCTAGCTCCCTAGAGGTGCCTATTTTCTAACCCTGCGGGTCAATCATTAACGTTTACCTAACCTAAAATAACCCATCAAAAGCTACTGTGAAAAAACGACGAAACCCACAACTTCGTTTCCTTCACAAGACCATTTTTTTGTGCAGCTTATTGCCCCCCCAACTTTCTCTAATTTGGATTGCATTTGTTCTTGTTGTAAACTTGTGTTCTGGTGATTTCTGTGCATTTTTAGCCTTAGCTTTGCCAGGTAGGATTAGAGTGGGTCAATTTTGGAATTAGAGTGTTGTACAAAAATCTACTGTATACATTTATAGTGTTTAAACAGAAGGTGTATTTACATATTAGGGTTGGGCCGGATATCCGGCCATATTCAATATCCGGTCGGATACCGGATATTGAAATTATCCGGATATCGGATAACTGGCCTATTTCTAATGCCGGATATCTGGTTATCCGGCCGATTATCCGGCTATGTGCGGGATATCGGGCGTTGGCCAGATACCGAATATCCGGCATTAGAAATCTGCTTCAAATCGGTTTCAAAGCCATACTGGAAAAGATTTTATAGAAGTACTGTTTTGTTTTTAGTAGTTGTTGTAAAATATAGAAATGATAATTGCCTTTAATAGTGACATTGTTAATTTTCTGGTGGTGTGAATCAATATGATAATTTGTAGTATTTTAATAAAATAAATAGATTAGTTATTTATCGCCTCGTATTATAGTCAGCTTTCCGCGGGTAATAAAATGAAAAATCATATTATTAAAAGGGAGGACAAAGGCAACAAAACAGGAATTAATTTTATGATTTTCATTTTATTATTCGTGGAAAATTATCTATAAAACGATACGATACATGATTTTTCAGTCATGGATTTGAATCCACACTGAAAGTTAAATTACTGGACCTAAAAAGTAAAAATAACCTAGAGAAAAACAAAGGGGTATAGTCCCTTTCATGGCAACGCCCCTTAAGGGGCGATTCGTCGTATTTTCAAAATAGCTTTTCTCCTATTTCTAGCCCCTGCGGGGGGCTTAAGGGGCGTTTCCAAGAAAGTGACTATACCCAAACAAAGTCAGGCTGGTCTTGACTTTTAAAATTGCCAAAAACAGATCTTAAAATAACTAGTTTTTAAACGTAATATGGGTTAGTTTTATGTTAGGTTTTTAGTATTTTCAGCTACTTGGCTTCTACTTTTAAGATAAGCAAAACAAAAATACTAAAATATTTCATGGAACTAGCCCTAAAATAATGAAAATTGTTTCAATGTTAGTAAAATGTCTGTATTTAAAAAAAGTTAATTTTTTAATTTCTTTTCTATTGTGATATTTATTTCAAAGGATGTTGATTTATTTTGGTTGTTATTTGAGACAAAAATAACTTCTATTTGGATCTAGTGCAGTTCACGGTAAAATGATGAACTTTTAAAGGCTGCTATCAGCCAAACGGCTGAACCAATATATTATGTTAATACAAAATTTTAACCGACAAAGGAAGGCCTTCAAATAATCCATAACAGCCATTACTCAATAACGCACAGTTATCTTATAACTAACATAAATGCGCGAAAAAGACTTATTTTACGCGTTTTTTCTTCAGTCAAGCTTTTCCTGTGCATCATTGGATCCTTGCTATTACAGAATAACATGGTATGTTCAGCCGTTTGGCAGCTAGCAGCCTTTAAAGTTCATAGATTTTAGGAGTTAATCGTTTCCAGAAACTTTTTTTAAAGTGAACTGCACTGGATCCATATAATTTTAACAATCCTTGACATGTTTTAAATTTTTTCATCATTCCTGTATTGTAGCTTATTATTATTATTAAAGTAATTTATGTTTTATTAAAATTAAAGGAAGCCTGCAGGAAATACACCGCTTTAAGTGCTGAAAGACTGTCACAAGTAGTTAAACTTTAAGCCTCCAGCTTTAATAACAAAAAAGTTAAAGGCATTTTAGCAGAGAGAGATTGGGGACAATGGGCTGTTTATATAGTCCCCAAAGTTTTATAATAAAGTTTTCTTATTCGTTGGCTCAACAACTTAAGGGACTTTTACTGAATTGGCTGTTGAATTAAGTTAAGTGTTTAAACGTTTCAACCACTAATTGTAATCTACATAAGGGGTAGTTTTGTTTTTCATCATTGGAGATGTACATTAATTTAATGCAGCTCATACCAATAACGAAATTAATTCGGAAGAAAATCACGAAACCTATACGTGTTTTTCAGCTGTCGTTGGGGGGCAACACATCGTAAAATTGACGACCTCTCCATTTGCCCCCCAAATATTATTTTAGATTTATTTTGCTTGTTGGTTATACCTTATTCCTGAATTTAATGCCCATTGTCCTATCCCTTTAGATCTCTGCATTTTAGGGAGTTGAAAATCTTTCTGAAGGTTAATATTGGTCTACTTGTGGTAGTCTTTCAGCATTTAAAGCGGTGTATTTCCTGCAGGCTTCCTTTTAGAGATATTGTATATGTATGTATTTCTCTCATTTTGTGATTTTTATTTCTTCAACTTTTATATTATTAAATTCATTAGCAAGGTTAAGAATTCTGGAAAATGATATAACTTTTAACACAGGGATCTAAAGGGATAAGACAATGTTCCATAAATTGATGTACAACCCCCATAATGATACACAAAATTATCCCAATTAGTGATTGAAATGTTTGGACATTCAACTAAATTAAACAATCAATCGAAATTCAACGGAATTCCCCATAGTTGTTAAGCCAACGAATAAGAAGACGTTATAATAAAACATTTGGGACTGGTTTGATCAACACCCCTTAAAAAAACTTACTGCTTTCTATTATAGGATGATTTAATTGTTTTTCAGAATTTTTAGCCTTGTTTTTGATATACTCTTAAAGGGTTTACTTTATGTTTACCTAAAATAATTGCATTTCATCTAAATATTCATTTGTTATAGATTATAAAATGACCTAAAACTTCGCGGATTTTTTTTCTAAATTGGAAGATTTTCTATGTGATATTATAAGAAGAAAAAGTTGCAATGAATCTATCCGAAGATTTAAACAGGTAAATTTATAGACAGCTTTCCGCGGATATTGCATTTTAAAAATATAAGATTTAAACCATTTTTGTTAGCGCCGAAGGCCCGGGCTAATAAAACTGGTTTTAATTTTATGATGTTTATTTTATAAGTTATTGAAAATTGTCTGTAATACAATGCTATGCATGATTTTTCAGTATAGCCGTGAACCGGTTCTATTCAAGCCATACGGTTCTATGAATTATAAAAAAAAGTCTGTGCTAAAGAGTAGGATGTATGTTTGTCTGTATAAATGGAATTTTGAATAAGCTATTTTGAAGCAAATTTATATACAATTTTGTTTATATCTTTAATTTAATATTCTGCTTATTAAGTTTTGACACTCCAAAAGTGTTCATGTTCGCTTGTTCCACCATTTGATTTTAGGGCTTTGCTTTTATGGATGTTGTAGTCCTTGTTTCATTTTAAAAAGGAATCATATTATATATCATTGATTAGATTAAAACACTAGATGGGGCAAAGGGGTTAAATAAGTGTATATCTCCATCGCAGTGTCCTTGTGCCGACTCTCAATTAGGTCATTAAAAATCAACCAGAGGTGTCGTTTATATTATTATAGCCAAATTAGCAGAAAATAATTTTGTAGCAGACGAAAAAGCTCATTGAAAAAGGAAGGGAGGTAGTTATCTGTATATACATCTATACTATAGATCTGTTTTTATGAGAAACTAATAATGTTGTTTTTTATATTTTAGTTACTTAAAGAAAAGTGCGTCTACTCCGTCCCTTTCAAGTTTGTCCAGTAAACTAAAACTACCAACTTTTAAGGTAAAATTACAATTAGTGGTTGAAATGTTTGGACACTGAACTTAATGATTCAACCAATCAAAATTCAATAAAAGTCCCCAAATTTTTAAAGCTATAAGAAAACGTTATAAAACTTTGGGGACTAGTGTAATAAACAGACTTGTTAACCGATGAACCGATACGGTTCTCCTTTACAGTGTAGCTTCTTATCCAGTAAACTAAAACTACCAACTTTTAAGGTAAAAGTGCTTTTTATCCCAGGGATCTAAACGGATAAGACAATGGCAGATAAATTAATGTACATCCCCAATGGTGATACACAAGAATAAGATTACAATTAGTGGTTGTTGACATGTTTGGACACTTAAATAAATGTTGTTTTGGCTGCTCGTAGTCCGTTTCCGGTCCGGGTTGTCATCAGTAGGATGAGGGGGGGGGCGTGGGCTTATTGTTGGGGCTCTGGAGGAGGGCGTTGAAGGAGAGGAAGGCTGGTGAAACTTGGATGAGAGGAGAGGAAGGCAGCTACATGGGTGGGATTTTGTACTTAACTAAATGAATCATCTATATAAATTTCATTAAAAGTCCCCAAGGTTGTTAAGGAAACGAATAAGAAAATTTTATTTTAATACTTTGGGTATTTGTGTATTAAACAATCAAATGTCCCCTCCCTCCCTGTTCTCATCCTCATATAAAAGTAACAGGATCTGTGTCTGTCTGTCAGTGTGTAATTGTATCGAAGGGTCATGCTTTTCATCCCAGGGAGGGAGGGGACAATGGACTGTTTATTAGTCTAGTCCACAAAGTTTTATAATAGTGTTCTTTTTTTATCGTTGGCTGTACAACTTTGGAGACTTTTATTGAATTTTCAATAGGTTTGTTTTTTAAATGAATACCTAAATGGGTTGACAATACTTTTTTGTCGGGGGCCATTTATCATTCAAAAAAGATAAAAAAAAAACTGTCCAAAGCATAGGTATTAGGTATTATATGAATCTTCTCAATTATTTCAGACTCCGTTTGGAGCCCCAAGATCAGAAGATGAGGAACCATTTATCGAATCTCAGGTATAGATTCTGTGTGTGTGTGAATGAAAAATACTTAATAGGTATAATAGAACCAGCGGCTACGCCCCTAAAAGTCTCTTTGAGCACTTTAGTTTGGGGGGGGGGGGGGTGGAGATCCTTTGGTACAGACAGACAGACATTCTATTACCACCCTATATACGGATTATTTCTTGCCTAGGACATTGAATCAGGCGGAACCAGCGGATCTTTTTGGTCTTCCTGGGGGGGATCTCTGGAGAAACCTCCCCCTGAAAAATCCTGGTTTCCAGCACTCTCCAAGAAACAGCGAATTTTCGGGTTTATGACCAGTTTGATTCTAGGTAGGTACTTCATTTACCAGGGAGGAAGGGGACTTTGGGCTTTTTATTACACTAGTCCCCAAAGTTTTATAATAACGTTTTATTATAACAACCTAGGGAACTTTTATTGAATTCTGATTGGTTGTATCATTAAGTTGAGTGTTCAAATGTTTCAACCAGTAATTGTAATCTACTGAAAGGGTAAATTTGTGTATGATAATTGGGGATGTATATTAATTTATCAGCCATTGTCTTATTCCTTCAGATCACTGGAGTTTATGACAAGTTTGATTCTAGGAATTTCCTCATTTTCAAAGGGTATGAGAATAAAACCAGTTATTTAGCCCGGAGATGCCGAAGGCACGGGCTAAATAAACGGGCTCCATAAATTGATATTCATTCCCAATGATCATAAACATCATTACCCCTTGTATAGCTTACACTTAGTTGTTGAAACGTCCGGACACTCATCAACTTAATTAGCCAACTAATCAAAATTCAATAAGTCCATAAAGTTGTTAAGAAAACAAATAATAAAACGATGTTATATAAAATAAAAGTTATCTAGCAAAACAACAATAAGATATTTTAGAAAGAAAAGAATCTTGTTAATAATAGATTAATTTTTGCAAAATTGCTTAAAAATTCCACGAATTTAATTCAATTATTTATCAATTGATTTTTAAAAAGCAACCATAAATTGTTTGGTTTTTTGTGGGGGGGGGGGGGAGTAAGCATTCCTTGGACTAAATGTATAAGTATTGAATTTCATGATTAGAAATATTGACAGAGGAAAATTTGTTGTCAATTCAGGTTGCTAATATGTTCCTCATATTGTTCAGCTCGTTCATCCAGTAAAGGGGATTAGCGGTATTGTTAATTTATTATTTTAGCCAGCTACGAGTATCCCTATAATAGAGTACAAACAAATCTAGTTCAACATCCAAGTAATAATATATCCATTATTATTCAGGTGTGATATGTTTTGGATTGGCATCAGCATACATTCCCTTCATTGTACTGAAAGCTAGAAAATTTTCTTTGCTGTTCTCATTAGGAAGTTTGTTTACAATTACTAGGTAATGTATTTCATAATGTTGTATGATGATTCCTGTAGAAGTTAGGTACAATTTAGAAAGTATCCCACTATATAATTCATTGTACTGAAAGCAAGGAAATTTTCTCTGCTTTTTTCATTAGGAAGTTTGTTTACAATTACTAGGTAAAGTATTCATAATGTTGTATCATGATTCCTATAACAGTTAGGTACAATTTAGAAAGTATCCAACTATATAATTCATTGTACTGAAAGCAAGGAAATTCTCCCTGCTGTTTTCATTAGGAAGTTTGTTTACAATTACTAGGTAAAGTATTTATAATATTGTATGATAATTCCTGTAGCAGTTAGGTACAATTTAGAAAGTACACCACAATATAACTCTTTGTACTGAAAGCTAGGAAATTTACTCTGCTATTCTCATTAGAAAGTTTGTTTACAATTACTAGGTAATATATTCATAATGTTGCATGATGATTCCTGTAGTAGTTAGGTACAATTTAGAAAGTGTACCACTATATAACTCATTGTACTGAAAGCTAGGAAATTTTCCCTGCTGTTTTCATAAGGAAGTTTGTTTACAATTACTAGGTAATGTATTCATAATGTTGTACGATGATTCCTGTAGGAGTTGGGTACAATTTATAAAGTGCACCAAGTCTATGTCCTTTTATTGTATTTAAATTTTTTAAAACAACTTTTTTAAAAAGTTAAAAATCATCGACTTTTGTAATATTTATTGAGTCCTAGAACCATTAGGTACGATGCATTAAGCTAGCCATCTCTTAATAAATTTAGATATGTCAATGATAATATTTAGAATCCTGTAGTTAGTTAAGTAATTTTGAGAAAGATTTTGTGGAAATTTTGTTTTATATAGTGTAAGGTAATATGTCTGTCTGTAGCTAAATATCTCGTAAATGAGGGTACGATTGGATAATTCTTTTCAGGGTAGGTTTTAGGGTATTTTCCTGACATACCCGTCCTCCCCTAGAGGCTAGGGTCGCAGAATTTCTAATTGAAGTTAAATACCTATCAAATCTATTGTTTTGAAATCTCATCTAAATCTTAAACATGAAGTTATATGAAATACACCAATTTGCAAGTAACTTAAATTTGAATCTAGCAAAAACAAAATTAAATTAATGCTGTTAATATATTTTAGTTTTTCATTCCTGTATGGGCCTTGGAATCATGTCCGACACTTGTTTAGTACTGAAAGACTGCCCTTTACACTTATCTATCTATCATCACTTACTGGTAAGTAACTTACTGACGGACGAACGGACAGACAGACAATATGAATTATAGAGTAGCTTCGCTATTAATAAGAACAGAAAGACTGCATTTTACACTGCAATGCCCCCCTCCCCTTTTTGCCTCGTGGCCTAAAACCAACATAAGAAATAGATAGTGAAAGGTTTTGTGGTAATACGACACCCAGACGGACAGGCCGTTTACAGAGTTGCTTCGCTGTGACTTATGATAACAAACCCCCTGCACTAATCTTATTATATCACCATCTATCTCATGACCGCTGTTGACCCCGCAACCCAGCGGTCAAACTGGCCTGCCTAAATGTGGGGAGGGGACTCAAACATGCAACTATCACGCGTCCCTCACGCGCTTATATTACCGGGAGGCATTGCCTCCCCTTTTACCACCGCTGCCCCCACAGCCTGTCTACCGCCGGGAGCTAAGCCCTAGCGTCCCACACCCCCTTCAAACCTAACCATTGTTATAATCTGTTGTATATATATAGTAAACATAACTTGTAAATATTATTCAGTTTAAATATATAATTTCTGTATGCTTGAATCCTGCTTGTTTGTTTGGTAGAATAATCAAAGGCTAGGGCTCGTTGAATCCGAACTCGTTACCCCGTGGGCCGAGAACGCTCGGCTTACCAGAACTTGGTGTCAGCTGTGAGATCGAGCCTTACAGAAACTAGCCTATTCTACCTCTGATTGGACCCTTTGGCAAGTAAGGGGACAATCAGCCGCCAACTGAGAAGCCAACTGACCCGTGAGACGGCCTTTTTAGGTCGAATTTCCATCATTTTGAACGCAATATGTGGGCCTCTGGCCTACGGCAAGCAGATTTAGCCTGCTAAAAGCGCCAGTTAAGACGCTTTTTCCGTGCTGTGTAGGAGTAGCGCTAGGTGCGCAGCCACGGCAATCGGATAATTTAGCTCAGACGGCTACAGAACTGAGTCTAAATTGGCAAGTGTAGCTGGGACAAGCCCCAGGACACCCAGGCCAAACCTACGAGACAGACAGCTGGGTGCTGGTCTACTTAAGAAGGCAATGTGTGGCTGCGAAGCTTCAGCACACAAGTAAGCCCTACCACTGCGACGGATAGCAGATTTTGAGCCACAGGCACGGCAGGACGGGACATTCCCTGCCGCTGCCCCCCAGGATTCGAACCCGAGGCGCTGCAGGACGGGCCATTCCCTGCCGCCATTTTCGGGATTCGAACCAGCGGCGCTGTAGGACGGGCCATTCCCTACCGCCGTCACCCCTCTGAACCTTGCAGGACGGACATTCCCTGCTGCCAGTGCTTCCAGAATCACACCTAGAGCTCCTAGTGATAACAACACATAAGTGTGTGTAAATGTCAACCAAGTGATAAAAATAAATATAAATTGTTGACCCAGTGATAATTAATAAGCTCTAGTGATTCGAAGCTACAGTCTAAGCCACCATGGTAAGCGATACCACCATAGCTGCGGTTCGGCCACCACCGAAGTTTCTGCCAACCCCAGCCGAACGAGAGGCCCCCTTGTCTCAAGGGCAGGACCTCCACTTCCCCTGCCATGTCAGGGTGAGGTTTCCTACTCCTGACCCTGCCCAGCATGTACAGGTTGATGCCATGATCGATTCTGGCAACCGTGTACCAGGGTCTGCTGTAATTTCTGAGCACCTCATGCACGCGATGGGCGTGCAACGCATGTTGATTCCGGACAACACCCAAATCCTGACTGCTAACAAGGAAGGCCAGCCCCTCCAGGTAATAGGAAAATTAAAAGAGTTATATATGGCAGTCTCACACACCCTTATACTCCATCTATACCACGTGACTGTGGTCCGGAACCTCTCACACCCTCTGAACCTAGGAGGGTATTTTCTCAAGGAGTTCGGAACAAGGCTCTGTTTCGACATGCAACCACCTTGCTTGTGGGTGCGTGGGGAGTTTATCCCACTCCGTGGCGTCCCCATTGATCGGGAGACAGCAGAGAGAGAGCTAAGTTATGAGGGGCCTCTGCCAGGCCCCCTGCCCGAGCAGCCGCGTGTGGTTGAGAAAGGCACACACTGGGTGGACGCTGCGCTCAACGCACACAAGGGAGCTAACCTGCTAGCCATGGGGTTGCCCCCAGTGCCCAAGGTGCCGAGGGAGAGCCTGCCAACAACGTTCCCTGAGATCGCCAGCCCTCCAGAACCAATCTTCTCCGCCGACACCTTTATCAACGGCCAGCCGTGTCCACCTGGCCCCCTCTACCTGGGACCTCCAGCCAGTCCACCAGCCAAGCCCGAGTCCAGGCCCGTCAAGTCGCGGTCTGATGTACCCAGAGCCACACTCAACTCTCAGGCCTCAGCCTCTCCCGGCGCCGTGCCCGTCAAGTCGTGGCCGGCTGCCCCCGGAACCATGCATGGCTCCGCTACCTCAGCCTCTCCGAGCGCCGAGCCCGTCAAGTCGCGGCCGGACGCCCACGGAGCCAAGGCTGGACCCAGCACTTTGGCCTCTCCCAGCGCCGAGCCCGTCAACTCGTGGCCGGACGCCCTCGGAGCCACCCCTGGCTCCGACACGTCAGCCCCTCCAGAAGCCGAGCCCGTCAAGTCGCGGCCGGTGGGTCCCGGAGCCAAAGCTGACCCCGCACCAGCCACGTATAGGCTAAGCGCTGTCACTCCAACTGATGGCCAGCCACCCCAGCTCCGCACAGCCAAGCGGGTGGTCCTGCCTGGCCGCGGGGTCATGGCGGTCCCTGTTGAGCTAGTAGGCCATCGCACCAAGGATGCCATCCAACTAGCTGCCCCAGAACAGAGGTTTGGGGAGGATCTTGTTATCCCAGAGGGCCTGTATGCCCACAGGCCTGGCTCCACCACTGTGTTTAGAGTACTGGTGGTAAATGAAGGGGAGATGCCCCTCTTGCTGGATGCTGGCCTCCCAGTGGCTGGGGAGCTGGTCAAACCTGACATTCTAGAGGTCTCTGATACGCCTCCCCCGCGTCTCCACTCGTTCCAAGAACCTGCTGAGCCTCCAGAAATGCAGGAGTTGTGGGAGGCCCTGGAGATGGAAGACAATGAGTTCCTACGCAAGGACCCCTTGCTCAAGAAGGAGGTCTGGACTATGTTGTCAGAATACAGAGACGTCTTCTCTAATTCTACCCCCGGCTGCACAGATGTGGTTGAGTTGCAGCTGCGCCTCAAGCCAGGGACCCAGCCGATCCGCCAGAGATTCAGGGATCTGAACCCGCGGCAAGAGGCTGAACTGGAGAAACAACTGGACACCTGGCTACAGGAGGGAGTCATAGAGCCGTCAGACTCCGCCTGGAGCAGCCCCCTGGTGCCCATCAAGAAGAAGGACGGGAGCACCCGCTGGGCCGTCGACTACAGAGCCCTCAACAAGTGCCTGGAACTGGACAGCTACCCCCTGCCTAGGATCCAGCAGTTGGTAGAACGAGCTGGCGGGCACCGTGTCTACAGTGCTTTAGACGCGGTGGCCGCATACTACACCATCCGTGTGTCCGAGGACAGCCGGCCCTGCACCGCCTTCACCACCCCCAGGGGCTTGTATCAATGGAAAAGGATGCCCTTTGGCCTGGCTACGGCACCGTCTGTCTATTCCAGGTTTATTGCAGGGGTCCTAAACCCACTAGGCACAGCCAACCTCCAGTCATACCTTGACGACGTCCTGACTTTCCACCAGGATACCTGGGCCCACCTGGCCAGGCTCCGAGAGGTCTTGGAAGCCCACCGCAGGGGAGGGATCCGCCTCAAGCCAGCCAAGACCAAGCTGTTCCGATCCAAGGTGGATTATCTGGGCCACACCCTCAGCCGTGAGGGGATAGCCATGCAGGAGGACTATATTGACCGTATCCTGGACTGGCCAGCCCCCGGCACCCCCAAGGATTTGCTGGCGCTGCTGGGGTTCTTTGGATACTACCGCCTGTTCATCCCAGAGTATGCAGACCTCACCTACGAGATGAATCGGCAGAAGACGGCCAAGACCCTAACCTGGACGCCTGAGATGGAAGCCCAGCTGCTGCAACTCAAGGACAAGTTCCGCAAGGCCCCCATCCGAGCGCCGCCCAGGTTTGATTTGCCAGCGGTGTTCCAGCTCACCACAGACTTCAGCAGCCGCGCCATCTCTGCCATACTGAGTCAATGTCAGGATGGCAAGGAGAGGCTGATTGCCGCCGTGGGGCGCAAGACAACCGACCCTGAGACGCGCTACCCGTCCTGGAAGGGAGAGATGGCCGCCATTATGTATGGGATCCGAAAATTCCACGGCATCTTGTCCTACCGCAGCTTCCAGATCAACACTGATTCCTCAGCCTTGCTACAGATGAAATCACTGAACACCTCCACAGGGATGGTGGCCCGCTGGCAGGAGGAGCTAGCGGCCTTAGACTTTACCGTCTGCCACCGGCCTGGCACCCAGAATACCAACGCCGACGCCCTCAGCCGCCGGGAAGATGCCAACATGCCAACGGCTAGCGCCGAAGAATTAGCAGAGCAGGCTGAGTATATCCACAACCTTTGCCAGCTAGGGGAGTCCGCAGCTAGCCGGCCCCCTGCCGCCCGACTGGATCCAGCTAGAGTATTGGAGGCCCAGACACAGGACCCCCTTCTGCTCCGTGTCCGCCAATGGGTGGCTGACGGCAAAGCCCCAACTAAGGCTGAGCTACGTGGCAAGGAACGAGACGAGCAGCAGTACGCCAGCCGCTTCCCAGCCCTGGGGCTTGACGAGCATGGCTGCCTCACCACCACCGACCAGACCCTGACAGGGGAGAGGACAAGATACCTGCTGCCTTCGGCCCTCCAGCAGGACGCGTTCTTTCTAGCCCATGGGACCCCCATGGCTGGGCACTTTGGGATGGACGCGACTATCGCCCGCGTTGCCATGCACTTCTGGTGGCCCAACCTGGCCCGTGACATCCGTCTGATGGTACAAACTTGCCCTGAGTGTGTCCAGAAGGTTACCAAGGAGAGACTGAAGCAAGGGATCCATGTGCCCTCCCGCCAGGGGTATCCACAGCAAGTCCTATTTATCGACCTGGTGGGGCCACTGCCAGAGACCCCAGCTGGGAACCGCTATATCCTCACCTGCCAAGATGGGTTCAGCCGGTTTGTCAGCCTCTACGCCATCCCCAACAAGCGCACTCTCACGGTGGCTGAGACCCTGTTGCACCGCCACCTGGCCACGTTCGGATGCCCCCTGAAGATCCATTCCGACAATGGAATGGAATTTACCGGCCAGGTATTCCAGGAACTGGCCTCCAGGCTTGAGATTGGCCTGACACATCCACCACCCTACAACCCGCAGTCCAACCGAGTGGAGAGGTTTCATAGGACGCTCAACACAGGCATGCGCCTGTTCCTAGACAGAGACGATAACAACTGGGAGCCCCACCTGCCTGCCATCGCCTTTGCATACAACACCAAGGCCTGCAGATCCACTGGCGTGACCCCGTTCCTGGCCTTCTTTGGGAGAGAGGCCAAACTTCCGGTGGACATGGTACTACGGCTGCCAGAGACCGAATATGCTTCAGTTCCAGCCAATGTCCAAGCTCTCTTGCAGCGCTACTATGCAGTGTATGATGCCATCCAGCAGAAGGAGGAGGGAGCCATCCGGAGGAGCGCGGCAGCTTACGAAGGCACGGCCAAGTATGAGGTTGGAGACTTGGTCTGGTACCTGGCCCCCCGCCTGGTGCCAGGGAAGGCAGCCAAGATTACCAAGAGATGGACTGGCCCCTGGAAAGTAGTGAGGAAGGCTACAGAAGTCCATTATGTCATCAAACCTGCCTCTCCAGTAGCCAGGATCTCAGAAGTTACCGCGCATGTAGGCCGACTGCGCAAATACACTGGAGATGTGACTGCCCACCAGATCCCAGCAGACATCCAAGTTGATATGGACGGCGACGAGGATGCCACCGAGCTGCCAGTTGGAGCGGCGGCGCCCGCAGCTAGCGACCCAGGACAGCTCCCAGTGCACCAGCCAGCCGCAGCCGCCCCACAGCCTAGCGGCCAGGATCGTGACCCAGTAGAGGAGAACCTGCAGGAGCAGCCCAACGAACCACCGCCGCCGCCGCCCGTCCCAGAGCCACCCAGAGATGCCATCTGGAATCCTGACGCGGACATGGAGAACCTGCCAGCCAGCAGCGAGCCTGTAGGAGAAGAACCAGCCACTGCGATGGAAGAGGCCGCCCCAGAAGACGAAGCTGAAGCCATGTGCCCCCTGTTGATGACAGCCATCCCCATCCGGGTAGGAGCTAGGAGACCAAGCAACCTGAATCAAGCAGGCGCCCCCATGGAGTTCTATGCGCCCTTTGCCATCGTCATTCCCCCCTTAGGAACCACCAGAGTCTGCCTAGGCCTCCGTGTCCAGTTACCAGCCGAGGCAGAGCTAATCCTGCAGACGAGGCAAAATTTCCAGCGGCGGGGCTTGGCCGTCGCCAACCCACGCCTAGAAGCCAACCAGGAGCTGACAATGCTGATAACCAACCACAGTCAGACCGAGCAACGAGTGTCCCAGGGAGCCTGTGTAGCCCGAGCTGTCCTCCATCGAGCTGTGCCCCAAGAACTGCCTGTCCTGCGCAGGCATAGGCTGTCGTATCCCCAGGTTCAAGGCCTCGTGGCTCAGGAGCCACGCAACCCTTGAAGGGGAGGTTGTGGTAATACGACACCCAGACGGACAGGCCGTTTACAGAGTTGCTTCGCTGTGACTTATGATAACAAACCCCCTGCACTAATCTTATTATATCACCATCTATCTCATGACCGCTGTTGACCCCGCAACCCAGCGGTCAAACTGGCCTGCCTAAATGTGGGGAGGGGACTCAAACATGCAACTATCACGCGTCCCTCACGCGCTTATATAACCGGGAGGCGTTGCCTCCCCTTTTACCACCGCTGCCCCCACAGCCTGTCTACCGCCGGGAGCTAAGCCCTAGCGTCCCACACCCCCTTCAAACCTAACCATTGTTATAATCTGTTGTATATATATAGTAAACATAACTTGTAAATATTATTCAGTTTAAATATATAATTTCTGTATGCTTGAATCCTGCTTGTTTGTTTGGTAGAATAATCAAAGGCTAGGGCTTGTTGAATCCGAACTCGTTACCCCGTGGGCCGAGAACGCTCGGCTTACCAGAGTTTTATGGCAACTTTTTTTCTTCGTGTATCTGTTTATTTTTTTATGCTAGGTTAGGTTATATTTAATAGGGAACCACAGTTGTGTAGATCAATCTAATAATTGTTTTTGTCTCAGGCACCCTGTATTTTGCCATGGCCCTACAGAGCACAGTTTTGATGTGCATATCTGCTGTCGCGCGGATTAGTGGTTGAAATGTTTGAACACTTAACTTAATGGCATTGGGATTTTTATTTAATTATTCCCCAAAGTTTATTGATAAAGTTTTCTTATTTACTGGCCTAACAACTTTGAGGACGTTAGTGAATTTTGATTGGTTGATTCATTAAGTTGAGTGTTCAAACGTTTCAACCACTGTCTCATTCCTTTAGATCCCTGTAATTAACCAGATTAATCTAATTATTGGTTGTTATGTTAAGGCACCCTGTATTTTGCCATGGCCCTGCAGAGCACAGTTTTGACGTGTATAGCTGCCGTCGCGCAGATTGTTGCCCTTGTATGGTTCATTGTCAGCTACGTACCTGGCGGGCAAACAGGTATAGTTATCATTTGTGTGTGTGTGTGTGAGTGTGAGAGTGTTTGTGTGTATGTGTGTGTGTGTGTGTAGATCATAGCCCTGGTCTGGTTCATTGTCAAACAGGTTAAATTGTTGTGCAAGTCAATTTATCCTTCTATACAAGTAGCAGGATGTCTGTCTCTGTGTCTTTACCGAACGTTATATGGTTCTCCTTTACAATGTAGCTTCTCATAGCCATAGGTCCTGCAAAAGGTTATAACTAGTTAGGGATATCTCAGATTGCCTCCCCCCTGCAAAAAAAATACTTTAATGAAAATTGAAAATTTGGGGTGGGTCGACTTCCCTACCCCCACCTCAAGCACCCCCAAGTTCTCAAGAGACAAAACTTGTTAAACCAAATATTAAACATAAACCTAGTATATTCACACAAAAAATACTATGTATCAATGCTGGAAGGTGCTTAGAATCACTTGCTCTTGTTCGTGGATAGTCCCCTTTAGGCTGCTAATATAGTCCTCAGATATAGTCAAATACGTTCCTCCATGGTTAGGATAGGGGACACGACGGGGTAAAGTCCTAAGGAGTTTGTGTGGTATTAGCCAGCTGGGAGAAACATATTTGATCAGGGTAGAATCTCTCACAATATCCACAAACTCTATACCTATTCATTTTAATATTTTAGGGCTGAAATTTTTCTCCAAACTGTGTTCCGGACTCTGCAGAAGTTCTGTCAATTCTTCTCTTCCACTTTAAATAAACAAAATAATCGGATCATGGAAAGAAAACGAAGTAGCGGGTTTCATCTTTTTTTTTGGGGGGGGGGGGGGTAGTTAAATGTTAACTTTTACCCCGCAGTGTCTAGTAAAGTATGACTAAACCCGCTACTTTGTTTTCTTTCCATGGCCTTAATAATCATATTGTTTTGATTTAAATAGTTTTTAAACTTTAGGTGCTTTTACATAAAGTACCTTGTTGAGCACTGAAAGCCCCCCCCCCCCCTAATTTTTAAATCAAATAAAAACAAGATGGGGTTGGGTAGTTTTCCGTTTGTTTGTTTATTACTTTAGGTCGGATTAGGCTAGGTTATGTTGGGTACTGGGTACATGATTAGGGAACCACAGGTATAGGCCCTGCAGGGGGAATTTCAGTGTTGGGATGGGAAAGCACCAAAATTTTTGTTTCTTTGGTAAAAAAAAGGCTAATTCATATGTGAAATGTCATATTGATATTTGATTTATTTAAGTTTTTTTAAAACGGGGAGAGCGGATATGACATTTTTAGCGACCAAAACTAAAAGTTAAAGGAACTCTACTAAAAAGAGCAACTGGAATTTTTGTTCTAAAAAAAGTTTTGTCTCAAATGATTCAAAATTGTTTCATTTTGCAAGAAAAGGCAAATACAAGTCTTTTTTCCACAGTCCCACATTATACATCGTTAAAGCAACTGTTGTGCCCAAGCTGAAACTCTTTTTTTAGTTGAGTTCCTTTGACTTTTAATTTTGGTTTTAAAAAGCGTCACAACCACCCTCCCCCTTTTTACTTAGCATTTATGATTCACTAATACAGTATACAACCAAAGAATTGACATTAAACCATCCTTCCTCAATTTTTTAAATAACCCTTTTAAAGAGCGAAGCTTTTCTACATTAAGTTCTGTTCGTTACAAATAGCTCTTACCGTTAATTTAGGCATGTTAGAACTGTCCTATTGATTTTAAACTTTATATGATGATTCTTTTAACAATTAGGTACGTACGACTTAAAAAGTGAAGCAACTCTACTCAACATTTGTAATGTTCGTTTGTCTTACTGTCTCTTATTTTTGAGCTTCGCTTTTATTTCATGTTTTCATCAGAGAGAGAGAGGGGACAATGGGCTTTTTGATACACTATAATAACGTTACCTTATTCGTTGGCTCAATAACTTTGGAGACTGTTTATGAATTTTGATTTGTTGGTTTATAAAGTTGAGTGTCCAAATGTTTCAACCACTAATTGTTATCTACAGAAGGGATAATTTTGTGTATTATCTTCGGGGATGTACATCAATTTATTGCGCATTGTCTTATCCCTTTAGATCCCTGTGTTTTCATACTTATTTAATTTTTTTACTAAGAGTTTTACAATAATTTGAATGTGTGTAAATTTTCTTGAATATAATTGTGATTATTTATATAATTATATTTTTATAAACATAACTATCTAAAATAAATTTGTTACTATATTTAATTAACACGAATTAATGTTACTAAAAACGATATTTTTCTATAATTAGATACTGTACGTTTGTTCATATCTAACGTATTGCTCCTATAGTTAATTTAGCGATGTTAGAATTGTCCTATTAATTTTAAACTTTGATGAATTCTGTTTCAGTAATATTGACGTAGCAACTCTATATTAGTTAACAGAAAGTTCATACCTAGTTCTTTGAAACAAACAATTTTTTTATTACGAAGCCCATTTTGTTCCGAATTTGTATCACTTTTGAAAAGTGCGACTCCAGTTACGTCATATTTTTCTTTCCCGAAAAGGGAAGGGGGAAAGAAAAAAAAAGGGATGGGGGGAAGAAAAAAAGAGATGAGAGAAAAGGGGGTTTTCCCCATCTCTTTTGAAGAGATTTTCTTCCCCCCTTCCCTTTTTCGGGAAAGAAAAATATGACGTAACTGGAGTCGCACTTTTCAAAAGTGATACAAATTCGGAACAAAATGGGCTTTGTCTTTTTTTTATAGCAATCTGGAAACAATATCTTTATGATCTAAATTTCCTATTCATCTGATTTTTAGATGAAGGTATAATATTTAATTTTGGCGAAGCATCTCTATGATCAAAAATGACTGGGGATGTATTTGGGCTTTTGTATGTAAAAATCTGGTTGGTTTAAGGCCATTTTCTGCCAAATGCTTACCCTTTTTAATAGAGCCCTTGAATGTTTGGAGCGAAGCCGCTAGTTAGATATTAAGTAAATTGTGTCGATGTATTTACTATCAGAGAAAAGGGACAATGGCCTTTTTATTACACTTCCCCAAAGTTTTAAAATAATGATTTCTTAAGCGTTGGCTTAACAACTTTGGGGACTTTTAATGAATTTTGATTGGTTGCTTTTTTAATTTGAGTGTGCAAACGTTATTAATTGTGATCTAAAGAAGGGATAATTTTGTAAATTAACACTGGGGAGGTACTTCAATATATCGGCCAATGTCTTATCCCTTTAGATCCCTGGATTACTGAAGTGTTCTTAGATTTATGTGTACCCGCGGATTAAGATTAAGTAATAGCGTGCCTTCTTTCTGTGTCTGGTCCACACTAAGTCATATTAGAGACGTTTAAAAATTGTACCTGCTGTATTTAGCATCTTCAGAGGTAAGCCAATGGCCGATAAATTTATGTACATCCCCAATTGATACACAAAATTACCAATTCTGTATATTACAATTAGTATTTGAAACGTTTGGACACTGAACTTAAAGAACCAACCAATCAAAATTCAAGAAAAGTCCCCAAAATTGTTAAACCAACGGATAAGAAAACGTCATTATAAATTTTTGGGGACTAGACAGACACAAACACTTATAGAGTAGCTTTGATTATAAAATTATAGCCAAATACGTCATAACAGTAGAGGAATTAGAGTACATATATTCAGGGAGGGAGGAGACATTGGGCTGTTTATTACACTGGTCCCCAAAGATTTGTAATTATGTTTTCTTATTGTTTGGCCAAACAACTTTGAGGACTTTAGCAAATTTTGATTGGTTGGTTCATTAACTTGATTGTTCAATGTTTCAACCACTAATTTTAATCTACAGAAGGGTTAATAATGTGTACATATGTACATTAATTTATTGGCCATTGTCTTATCCCTGGTAAAAGCAAATTTATAACGTTCTAACATTTAAACAAAAAATGTGCTATCTTTTTATAACTGATATAAGATTATGTCACCCAAACCTGACAGCAGTCGATGAAATATTGGTTCAACTTACTTATGCACAAGTAACAGGATGTATGTCTGTCTCTGTAGTGCAGGATCTTGCTAACCGCTGAACCAATATGGTTCTCCTTTAAAGTGAAGCTTCTTGAATAATGTTTGTACATATTGTGGGAAGGGTATTTACATCCTCCCAAGAGAAATCATTTCTAGAAAAAAATTCCCCCCATGAGTGAATTAAAAAAATGAATGGCTTACTTCCTTTCCTTCTCAAGTGCTTGTAGAGGCCTCTATATGCATGGCCGCTATTATATTTATTCAGACATTTGCCTCGTTAGTAAAAAAAACTACAATAACAAGAGACCAAGCCATTTGTCTAATTTAATCTATAAGCTTTATCCTGCTGATTTGGTATCATAATCATGTTATGGTTCTTAGCTATTTTCTAGAGGTTTAGTTAATAAACCAAGCCCTATATAGTACTAATAAAAAGAGTAAAGCCAAAAAATACGTCAAATTTAAAACACACGTACACAAATTAATGGAAAAAGCCATATAACGTTTCAAATATTAAAATATTTTTTTTCATATTTAGATAAAATTTAACAAAAGAATGATTCAAGCTATTAAATATTTAATGGTTAGTATCAAATTTGCGGTGAATTAATAAGCATCATACACAACAAACAGCCACAAAAAATGTCAACCCGTATTTTTAGAAATATTAAACTTTGGCCAGCTATTGTTGTTATAGCCTTCTATCAGGAGAATATACACAGATATTTTCATATACTTTAATTATATCAAGAACAAAATAAAATTTTTGAAAAGTTTTATTTACAAAGCTACTTTATAATTCACTTTGCCTTTTCATAAGGCAATCCTAATGTTTTGGGGAAATTTGATTTTCTTAGCTGATATTAAAGATAGACAGTTATTGGTCATGCTTCAAAAGACTTAAATCTTTAATAAAGTTATTGTGATTTTCTTTGATTATTTTGCAGATTCTCTCTCATACTTTAATTTGTAATGACTTACTTTGATTGTTTGGCTCTCAATGATTTTTGTTGCATCTTGCTACGTACAGATGTTATGATCCTTGTTTTTATATCAATCCTTTATTGTTTGATGAACAATAATTTTAATATCATTTCATTGTTAACATTTGCTTTCACATTTTTTTTTGGCAATTGTATGTCTATCCAATTAGTTTTGTATAACTAATTTTAGTAGATTTGTGTATATTATGCAAAAAAATAGGTAGCAGTTTTACCTGTGAATCAACATCCAGGTATTCAACTTGGTGTTGATACAGTGCACTACATAGTCACCTCAGTATTGTTGATACTTATCAAAGGTACTTTTATCAGTGATCTAAAGGGGTAAGACAATGGCTGATAAATTGATGTACATCTCCAATGATAAAACACAAAATTACCCCTACTGTAGATTAAAAATTAGTGGCTGAAACAGTGGGACACTCAACCTTTTGAACGAACCAATCAAAATTCACTTAAGTCCCCACAGTTGTTAAAGGGAGTGTGAATGTAAAAATTTCTCATCATTTTATCAAATCTTAACATTTTCTAAGCACCTTTCAATAAACTGAACAACCAAAGACGTCCTATTAACAAAAATATCAAGTATTTATGCCTTGATTTTTTGGTATTTTAGGAGGGAAAACTGGAAAAACAGGAAAAAATCTGAACGTTTTTCTTTATCAAAATGTTTCTAGGGATATTTAACTTGTCATATATAGTTTAAAAAATTTACTAAAGCATTTATTTTATGATATAAAATTGTTAATTCATGTTGTAATAACATAGAAGTTAGGTAATAAAGATTTATTTTAAACTTGTGTTATTGACAAAAAAATACCTCACTGTAGACAAAGGGTTGAATCTCAGAGGTTATTTGAAATGATAATATCCTTTTTTATTGTGCCGGACAATAAATAACCCAATTAGAAGGTTTAGATTACACTTTTACCAGACTGTTTATAAAGAAATATTGCACCTTTTTGTTTACAAGTAATTAAAGTTGGGCGATAGATGGGCCAACTAAGGTTACTTGAATACTTATAAGAAAACCTGTTTTTTGCTTTGTTATTGTATTTGATATTAAATAAAAAATATTGCTTATTTTATCAATTTCTAAGTAACTATACATTGGTTACAACAAAGGATTGTGTTAAAAGTAGACTTAACTGTTAGGAAAAATAGAGAACTATGTCAAAAAGTTTAGTTTTAGCTATAGAAGGAAAAAAAGACAATTAACTGCTAATTTATATGTAGTCTGGAATTTTTTTCCCTAATCTTGGATATAGTAAAAATCGGCGGAAAAAGCCGTTTATAAGAAAAAAATAGCCTGTTTTGCTCTAACTTTGAGATTATGTGAATGAGATACTGTTAAGGTTTGATAATCTGATGAGAAATTTTTTTGTTCACAGTCCCTTTAAGGTAACAAATGAGAAAAGATTATCGTACAATTCTGGTACTTTATTTAACTTTGCAATCAACTGTAAGCAACAACTTAATTAATGTGAATAATATTTGGTTATTTTAACTGATTTTTTCATGTTTTTTGGGGGCAATGTTTCATAGTAAAGATAACCATATTATTTGCCTCCCCCCCCCCCCCCTATTTTTTAGATTTATTTTGCTTGTTGATTATACCGTATTTCCGCTTTGCAATGAAAGCCTGGGTTAAAAATTTACTTTCTTAAGTTATAAGAGATGAATACATAAAACAATATTTCTTAGAACTTTTACCAAAACTTTAGTAGTCACTTTTGTGAATATATAGATATACAATATATAAACTCATGTTTGTCTCAATAGGAAATGATATATGTTACCAAGTTACCCTGAAAACTTTAATATGGTATAAATGATTAGACTTATAAATGAAATTTTTTCAGGGTTCTTTTTATCGGGACCACCAGCAAACATCACTATGAATCACACAATAGCTGCAAGATATGCCACCAACTGCTTGCTTGTTTTGGCTCATAAATACACCCTACATGTTTTCTTCTTCATCCTAAAGCTGAATGAAGTTGACATCAACGAATTCATTACAGAATTCACCTGCTCCTTTCTTACGCCAAAGATATTCAATGTAGTGGGCATGGTGTATTTACTGAGCTTTTTCACAATAAAGACTCTTTCTGTGTATGACCCTGTGCTATATCTCTCCTTAAATCATGATGTTGGTCTCATAATTGTGGATGCCATCGTAATTGTGATTAATCTTATCATTTTCTTCTCCAAATTGGCGTGCAGCTCCAACATTTGTTATCCTAGATTTGCAGAGTCCCTACTCTCCTTTATAAACATCAAAATGGAACTTACGATAGAATCAGACATTTTTGAGTACATTTTAATAATGTTCAATAACATTTCTGTGATTCTTATCATAATCTTAGTTATCATTATTACAGTTATAAAGTATAAGAACAAACTTAAAAAGTCTAGGATAAAATCAGCATTAATTGCAAAAAATTCAGTAGTACCATCAATGAATACTTTTCACAGTACACCAGAAGAAGAAAAACCTGATGACAAAATCAATATTTTTTACATCGAAGTTCAACCAGGTACAAGCAAACATCAGACTGTCCATCAAGTATCTAATTTGAAGGCAATTGAAAGAACCACAGACAATATTGAATCACACATTCAATCAATCGAAAAGCTTGTCGACTATGCCGAAGTTTGGCAGAATGCTAAAGACTCTCTGATATCAATTTCACATTTGTGTACATGGTTTCTCACATTAATATATTGTCTCGCATTCTATTCTCACAAAGGAAACTATAAGAATATATTTCTGTTTTCAATTGTAAAGTGGGCAGAAAGTTTGCCCCTAGTTCTGATAATCTACAACGTGAGGCTTAGAAGTTATGTAATAAGAAAAATTGTTGTACATGTCCATCATTTGTTCCCAAAATTCAAATATTTAATAATTGGTAAAACAGACTCCTAAATTTTAAACAAAAAATTTATTTATTTTGTACAAATTCATTTTTGATATTTAGATTTTAAAAGGTTTCTTAAATTTTTGTCAATTTCATGTTTAACATGGATATTTGTAACAATAATATAATATTGTGCATCATATTTTCATTATTTTACTTTCAAATTAAATAAAATATTGATTGTAAAATAATTTTTAGCCATGCTGGTAGTTAAGAACTAATTTTTAGCTACTCTATAATTAGGATATACACTAAAATATTTTTTTTTCTTTATCACTCTAATTTTATCTTAAACATATTCACACAAACTATATCTCAAATATACCATAATACATGGGGGTGGTTGAATATGTTCAGTAAGATTTGTCTGCTTAATTCCTACAAGCAAGGCTGCTGTCCATGACACTCTAATGTCAGCTCCAACAACCAGGATGACCCAAAATGTCTCCTTTTCTGTCCAAACACCTGGGATATTAGGTTAAGTAACACCCATCAGACAACCAATTCTTTGCAGGACATTGGTTTAGAAGTCCTAACTGTGCATGGTAATGAGTTGTGCCAAAGCATTCCCTGTTATATAACTAATGTCATGCACCTGACATAACATGATTAGGAACCATTTTTAATGTCTTTAGTTATGACACAGTTTTATAACAAGATTCAAACCTATTACCTCTTGGATGACACGTGAATGTGCTACATGTTGAGCCACAGTCATGGGTATTCATCTGCTAGGAGAAAATTTTTTGTGGCATTCTATTTGCAAGTTACCAAAGTCTTAAAAACTCGCCAAGGGCATCCAAGCTTTTTTATTTTTCATTAAAAATTTTGGAGGAGATAATCTTTATATCATATAGGCAAGGATGTCCAAGCTTTTTCATTTTTTTGGGGGGTAAATATTCAAACTTCAAATTTTTTTTTTGGGGGGGGGGAGGCCTTGCTCGCACCAATAAGAAAAGTTGCATTTGTTCTGGTGCCCAAAGTTAAAGACGGCCAAATACAATTTTTTAAGATACCTTGTCTCATTTTTATACCCCTGAAAAATAATGTATATTTTATTTTGTTAACTATCTAGAAAACAATATTTTTTGTTGGAACTCAGAAACACTTTTGATGTTACATTTCTGGTTACCTGAAATTTAATTTCCGAATGTGTACACAGTTTCCTCATCCTATCTCAATATTTACTGCTAGCTAAAAAAGCTTTTAGCCAGTAGTTAATATTGAGATAGGATGAGGAAACACCTAGGAAACTGTGTACACATTCGGAAATTAAATTTCTGTTCATCACATTTCTCTCTTCCTCCCTCTTTCCCTAACAACCCCTTTCCTCTTCCCTTTCAACATCAAACTACCTAAACCAGGAATATTAAGGGATAAGACAATGGAAGTTAAATTTATGTATATTTCCATTGATAATAAACAAAAAATACCCCTTCTGTAGATTAAAATTATTGGTTGAAAAGTGTTAATACTGCTATTTCAAACCACCCAATGTTTTAAGTCAGCGAATGAGAAAGGATGTTTATTAAACTTTGGGAACTCATACTAATTTTCATTCCAATATCCATTCATCCCTGACCGATACTCTTAAAATAAAAAAATTCATTCCCCCCCCCCCCCTTGCCCCATGTCTAATGATGACCATTTTAATTCCCCAACAAGTTTTTGACCAATTATGGTCCTAAGAATAACAGTTAATTACAGCAGAATTTCAGTTGGTTTTAGACTGTTTTTGTGATGTTAAACCACTCAATTAAAGAGTTTTTATAAATGTATTCCAGTATTACACAGTACTACTTAATTTTACCAATTTCAGATTAAAGACGGAGGGAAGAGATGATTTATAAATCCACAAAAAAATCCTCTATTAGTTATAAAAAAATCGTCAAAAATATTAAAAAGTATTATTTCTTAAAAACGTTTGAAGTTTTGTAAAAAAAGATTATTTGGGTTGCTAAGGGCCTAAAAAAGCGTAATAATTAGGGTACAAACACCATTTGGTCCCATGGCTATATCTATGTATATATAGAGCATTTTTAGAGATCGATAGATAATAAAACGAGTTTATAAAAAAGCTTCTATAGTTAACTCAGATCTTTGATTGTGAATTAACGTGTTTTTTTAGAGAACTTTTAATAGTGATATATTTTAAAAACATTTTTGGTTTTATAATTTTTAAAATATGGTAATATTTTATTTATTTTAACCATATTTTCATCTATTTTTGTTGTGTTTTAAATATCTAAAAAAGGGATTATTTAAATTTTTTAAAAGGTTGGTAGATTTACTTTAGACTGCTCTCGTACTTTTTAACTTTTATCTTGTTAGTAGCGAAGCTACTCTATAATTAACTTTGTCTGTCTGTCAGTCCATAACGCTATAAGGAAAAGTGATTTTCTCAGCTACTATTCAAGATGGACGGCTGAAATTTGTTTTAGGAATATTCCCTATACCATTAAACATCCAGTATGTAATTTATTTTGTCCGTCGGTCTGTCAGTCATGCTATGTACAAAATATCAATAATAATAATACGCGAGGTTTTAAGATTACTTTCTTCAATATGTTTATACTAGCGGCTACGCCCCCTAGAGGCCTCTAGTGGCACTTTAAATTTTTTTTTATATTTCAAATATGCCTATATTGCTTTCGAGAAATTAAAAAAAAAATTATTTCTCTAGGGAGGGTGGTTGTACCCTCCCACAAAATAGTTATAAACCTTCCCAGAACCCATGGGAATCTACCCTGTTAGGGAGAACCCGATCGGTTCAGCGGTTAGCGAGATCCTTCGGTACAGACAGACAGACATCGTTCTACTTTGTATTATAGATATTCTTGATTTTAACAAATCATCAAAAATATAATGTTTTTTTTGTGCTTCGCTACTTATTGATGTTTCATACTTTGTTTTTAATTAATGAAAACAACTCTTTAAAATCTGACAAACTCAAATAAATAAAATCTGATAATCAACAGCACAAATTTAGGTTTTTGGGTGGTTTTAGGCTATTTTGTGTCCTTTCCTAGCCCTTCAAGCACAGAGCTCCTAGATGCCTATAGTTTTAATCAAAAGAACATCAAACTCTAATGCAGTAACAATAAAGAACGTTTTTAGAAAGAAATGTTTAGATACATAAACGTTTAGTCAACACAAAGATTTTTTAATATCTAATGCATGTTTTGATGACATTGAGATGACATAGCCCAAATTGTGTAAAAAATCATCCATGTGACGTCATAAAAATGAGAGATCATCCATCTCTTTTTTAGGGGTTTTCTTTCCCACTTCTCCTCTCATCTCCCTCATTTTTATGACGTCACATGGATGATTTTTTGACACAATTTGGGCTTTGTCCATTGAGATGTGTGCTGACTAATAGAGAGACAGCGTAGATCTTGTAATCGATGTATAATTTCTTGGATATTACACCAAAATAGCACTTCCAGCTGACTAATAATAAGGATACCCCCCATCCTTCCCGTTTACACCCTCTCAACCCCTCCTTTAGAGGAACGAACTTTGTATTATAGATTGATCTTGTAAAGACTGAGACTGTTATTAAAACACGGGGGGGGGGGATGAGAGATGTTTTATCTGAAGAAAAACTAGTTCCTGTTGTAACTAATTACAAAATGGATATAGAATATAAGTGGATATTTTGACAGAGAAGAAAAATTGTCGTCAAGTTAAGTTGTTAACATGGAAATAATTTATTGGTCAGTTCGTTCATCTAGTAGCAGGGGTGGGGATGGGTTAAATGGGGGGGCTCTGCAAGTTTCACTTTGTAAGAGGACATGAAAATCTGCTATAACATCCAAGTAATAATATATCCAATGCTGTGATCGATGAACTTGTTGCTTGGTATAACTAACTTTTGTTTTCAATGATTTTTTACTCTTTAACATTTTGTTCATCTATATATCTGTTTTTTTTTTCAATTGTGTTCTTTGCTTTTTAAGAATGTAACCATCATTTTAAGATATATTTTATATTTCTGTAGTATAATTCTTTATCTATCTACCTAATTCTTGCGTTATCTGGTATGTTTTAGATTTAATTGCAAAGTATACTTTCAATTACTTGATATTTAAGTTGCTGTGCAATAAATTCGGCATATCATATTAAATAAGCAGTACCGTGCAAATAATTTTTACATCCAAAATCGAAAATCGAGGGGTGTATTACAGACAACAAGAGGGTTGTTATTTTAGTACAAGAGGAGAACTCCCCCCTAGATATCTAAAAAAAAGTTTGACTTTTATACCTTGAAACCACCTTGGCTGGTTTAGCTGGTGTAGACCCTTACAAGAGGGGTGGAGGGGGTTGGGGTTATATTCACACCACTTAATTTTGCCAGGGGGATTGATACACCCCCCTTCTGCATCATGCCTCTGATATTATATATATAAGCATATAACAGTGCTTCATATTACTTTAGCACAATAAGACAAACTGGCAAATAAATAAGAGTTCACTGTTTAGTGAAGCAATGAGAAATGGCAAGATTTTCCTGTTTTAACAATATGCAATTCATATCTAAATCTATATCTAA
Source organism: Acartia tonsa (assembly GCF_053477335.1). Lineage (NCBI taxonomy): Eukaryota > Metazoa > Arthropoda > Copepoda > Calanoida > Acartiidae > Acartia > Acartia tonsa. The sequence continues at coordinate 46,223,201 of NC_137272.1, forward strand.
CAGTTTACTGTGTGTCTTTTGGACTTCTATAGTTCTTGATCTATTTCAGCTTTGATAAACCTTTGGCAAAACAAGTATGACAACATCCATAAAAGCGTAGCTTTTAATTCAGAAAAAAATGTTTTTATTTTAAACAACATATAGATTTTAAATGATAATTACATTGTATTAGAGTTTATTAATAAACTATTTATTGTACACAATAAATACTATAGGTTTAACACAATATAATACAAGTATCCAAGGACATAAAATCGCCTGGGGGCGGCGTTAATTGGACGTGTGGACTCTCTTTTAACGATTATAGAGTTGCTACGCTCTCTAAATCATATCCACATATTACAGGAATCATTATTAAAAGTTTAAAATCAATAGGGCAATTATAACATGCCTATAAGTGCTATCAGAAACGTACGGACGGACGTACGAAAAAACCCTAAACGTAGAAAAACTTCACTTTTTAAAAAAAGATAAGATAATAAAACCGCTATTTTTAATGAATGCTAAATTTTATGATAAATGTCCATTAACAAATTTGTGTATCATCTAGGGTTGGGCCGGATATCCGGTGAGGCCGGATATCCGGCCGTTTTCAATATCCGGCCGGATACCGGATATTGAAACTATCCGGCCGGATATCCGGCGATAAAATATTTCATATTTTACAACAAAATTTCTGCTTTTTTGATTATAAATGGCTGTAATTTTCTCATTATTGAAGCTAGAAGAACAATTTTTTCTGAATATGCTTATCTTTATGTAAATTTTATATTAGAAATCTCAAAACATAAATTTGGCGGGGGCAGCAGTACTTGGCAGCTGCCAGCTGCAAACTGGCGGTCGGCAGGTAAACAGCAACGGATTTTATGAAATTGTAATATGTCATGAAGACATATAAAAAGCCTAAGTTTAAAATTGGAAGTCTCCAAGTAAAAAAATTGCTGTCACAGGAATCGTTTAAAGATTTCTTGAGACCTGGAGGTTTAGGACTTGCAGGACTATACCTGGAACCTGAAATCGACTTGAACACCTATATTTCATATGAGGATGTACGACTATAGAATATTTAAGTATCTGATAACATGAAATGCTTTGTTTAAGTAAAAAAAAAATGTTTTTACTTTTTACCTGAATGACCTTGCCAGGTTTGCTGGCATCCTGTGCCCGCCAGGAAGGAGGTATTAAAAAAATTCCAACTCTCAGTTATGTGTCATACCCATATTTCGAAAGTCACTTAGTTATAGCCCTCGACCTTTTATACACAGAAAATGCACAGGGGGGGGGGCATGCGTACAATGCCTCCTCCCCGCCCATCCTCCAACAGGGGTTAATATTACAGATTGAGGGTAGTAATAGTATATTAGATTAATTGCTTAGAATAAAGATCATTTAATATTTACATAATTTTTAAGTTTTAACCTGAATCCTTATAATAAAGTAATAGGATGTCTATCTGTTTGTCTGTACTGAAGGATCTCGCTAACCGCTGAACCGATCGGGTACTCCTTTACAGGGTAGCTTCTCATAGGCCCTGGGAAGGTTTATAACTATTTGGGGGAGGGTACCACCACTCTCCCAAGAGAAATCGCCCCTAGAAAAAAGTACCCCCTGCAAAAAAAAATATTTTTATTTAATTTTTCAACTAAATATAAAAATAAGGGGGTCGTCAGCCCCTCCCCCTAAAAAAAATTCCAGCCCCCCAAATTTTTTTTTCTTTCTTAAATCTGAAATTAAAAAAATGGTTATCAAATTCAACTCCCCCCCCCCCCTCATGTGCCCCTAGAGGCCTCTAAGGGCGTAGCCGCCAGTTTTATATAATATGATGCCAGTAATTTGGACGGTTATCCGGCATTTGAAACCAGTCGGATATCCAGTATCCGGTATCCGGCCAAAAAACTAATAAAAAATGACGTCATAAAATACCATTGACCAATGAAAGGCCAATATACATTTTATCATTGGTCAATTACAATGTAATCTAGTCATTTGTATTGTATGACGCCATATTATTAGGCACTAGAATCTGTTTCAAGTGTAAATGGTAATTTTATCTAAAATTATGATTTTTAGGTGGATTATAATTACAATGCAAAATGGAGCAACTATCTGGAGACCCGCTCCAGCTAGCTCTTGAAGTGTACACATTATTCAACCAATAATATTTTCAGGGGGATTAAAATGCACAATGGAGCAACTATCTGGAGACCCGCTCCAGTTTTCTTACGTGGTGTCCAAACTTTTCAACTAATAATATTTAAAGGGGGATTATAATTAAAATGCAAAATGGAGCAACTATCTGGAGACCCGCTCCAGCTAGCTCTTGAAGTGTACACATTATTCAACCAATAATATTTTCAGGGGGATTATAATTACAATGCAAAATGGAGCAACTATATGGAGACCCTCTTCAAATTGGCTCACCTAGTGTCCAAACTATTCTACCACTAATATTTTCAGGGGAATTATATTTAAAATGCAAAATGGAGTAAATGTCTGGAGACCCGCTCCAGCTAGCTCTTGAAGTGTACACATTTTTCAACCAATAATATTTTCAAGGGGATTATAATTACAATGCAAAATGGAGCAACTATCTGGAGACCCGCTCCAGCTAGTACACGTAGTGTTCAAACTTTTCAACCAATAATATTTTTAGGGGGATTATAATTAAAATGCAAAATGTAGCAACTATCTGGAGACCTGCTCCAGCTAGCACACATAGTGTTCTAAATTTTCTTCCACTAATATATTCAGGGGGATTATAATTAAAATGAAAAATGGAGCAACTTTCTGAAGATCCTCTCCAGTTGGCACACGTAGTGCCCAAACGTTTCTACCACTAATATTTTCAGGGGGATTATAATTAAAATGCAAAATGGAGCAACTATCTGGAGACCCGCTCCAGTTAGCACACGAATCCTTCACAAGAAAGAGGACTGATTCTTTTCAAAAGTAAGTTGCAACAAAATGGATATAGACTACATGGATATAGTGACTGGCAAATTTTAGGATGCTAATAAAGTCCTCAGATATTGGTCAATACGTTCCTCTATTTACAAGGAGGGGATGGGGTATCGTTATATTGGGCAGTTGGGAGAAACATTTTATCAGGGTATGCGAGAATCTCTAAAAATATCCATGTATTCTATATCCATTGTATCAACATTTCCAGAATGGCTTCAAAACCGATTATAATATCCGCTGTATTAGAATCGGTTTTGGGACATTCTGAAAAATAATATATCGTATTGTAGACAATGTGCCACGAATAACATACAAATGATAAGATTACCACCAGTTTAGTTGGCCCGGTCCTTTATTTGAATTAATCATATAATAAATAAAAATTTTTATTTTACTATTTGCGATAGCTGTCTATAATACGATGTGATAAATAACTATTACCGGTGCTTTTCCTTAAAGTTCCTTCCGAGCACATAAACACCTCTTCTCCTTTTATTTTTGATAGATAAATACCCTGTACTCAATTTGACCTATCCTAACCTAACTATAATACCTAGTGCTGTCACCCTATATAAAAGATAATGTCCGTTTGTTTGATTGTCTTATTTTTGGATGTTGTCATCCAAATTTTTAGATAATTCTATGGTCAAAATTTATAATCAGCTAATAGACTTACCCTCTTAGCAATAAAGGAATCTAAAGGGATAAGGCAATGGCCGATAAATTGATATAATCCCCAGTGATGATACACAAAATTACTCCTTCTCTAGGTAACAATAAGTGGTTGAAAAATTTGGACTCTTAACTTAATAAACGAACCAATCATAATACAATAATAGTCACCAAAGTTGTTAAGCCAACGAATAAGAAAACGTTATTATAAAACTTTGGGGACTAGTGTACTAAACAGCCCAATGTCTCCTCCCTCCCTGAATCAATATATACAGAATATATTTTCTTAAAACCAGTTGTTTAATGTAAAATTGTATTTGGAACATTTTTCAAAACTTATCTTTCCATCTTTTTTTATAAATCGATGTGCGCGTTTAATAAAAGTGTTTTTACGCTGAAACAAAAAAAGCAGAAATAGCAAAAAATTATTGTCCAAATTTTAGAATTTTCTTTGGGGGGGAAGGCATTATTCTAGGGACAATTTCTTTTGAAAGGGTGGTGGGATCCTCCCCAAAAAAAGTTATAAAAAATTCCCAGGACATATGATAGTCTACACAGAAAAGGTGAACCATATCGGTTCAGTGGTTACTAATAGTTATAAATCTTCCCAGGACATATACATAGTTATAAAAAATTCCCAGTAATATGATAGTCTACACCAATAAAGGAAACCCATATCGGTTCAGTGGTTACAAAAATTCCCCGGTAAAGACAGAAACACAGATAGACATCCTTTATTTTTATATGAGGTTAATTATAAAAATTGGGGTTTAGTCCCCTTCGTGGCAACGCACCTTAAGGGGCGTGTCTTTGTATTTCTAGCCCCGGTGGGGGGGGCTCTAACCCTACGGGGCCAATTTCCTAACCCTTCGAGGCAATCACCTAACCTAATCTAACCTAACCTAACCTAAAATAACTTATCAAAAGCCATTGTGAAAATGCAACGAAACGCCCCTTAAGAGGCGTTGCCACGAAAGGGACTATACCCCAAAATTGATTTAATTAAAATATGAATTACTACTTATTACAGTTTTCTGTGAACACTTTATTTAAGAAAGCACATTAGGCCTTTGGGGAAATTTTGAGGAAGAAAAATAAATTGGGAGAGGGATAATAACAAAAGTGTAGATACAAAATAACTAATTCTAAAAAAAAAGCAACAGGATGTCTGTCATTGATTGTGTGTCTGTAGCAAAGGATCTCGCCAATTACTCCACTGACATGGTTCTCCTTCACAATAAGGCTTCATAAAAGCCCTGGAAAGGTTTTTAACTATTTTATGGAGGGAGGGGGTGGGCTACCTAAACCTTCCAAAAAGAAATCGCCCCGAGATAAATTCCCTACTCCTCCACCAATAAAAAAGTGATTGGCCGACCCCTCCCCCCCTACCTCAAAAGGAAAAGCCGTTATTTATTACATATTGTACAAAGACTAAATAGGTAAACTCACAATAAAATTTTTTTTTCAAAAATTAGCGTGTTAAGGATGATAAAAATTATAAAATATTCAAATAAATTACAAAATGCTATGGCCAATATAATTACTGGTTTGTTAAAACATAATTAATACCAATATTATAAAAATCTAGTTCTTCTAGATTTAAAAAATTTCTATTAAAACTACAAAAAAAATATTTTAGCTAATCATTTTAGTTGGATTTGCTTATCAAATATAGTAATAACGTTTATTTTCTGTAGCTTAAGATTTCAATAACTACTGAACAGATTGAGTTTGTAGTTCTTGGAATGCTTTTAGGCTATTTATTTATAATTTTTTTTTATATTTTTGGGATTTTTTGAGCCCTTTCCTACACCTTCGAGTTCAAAGCCCCCAGATGCTAAGAGCGTAGCCGCTAGTGTAGAATATTGAACGTATTGCATAATAACTTTTAGATTATGAGTGAATCTGTGTTTGTATGTATGTGTGTGTGTGTATATGTGTATGTGTGTGTGTGTGTGTATGTGTATGTATGTGTGTGTTTGTGTGTATGTGTTTGTGTGTGTGTGTGTGTGTGTGTGTGTGTGTATGTGTATGTGTGTGTGTGTGTGTGTGTGTGTGTGTGTGTGTATGTGTATGTGTGTGTGTGTGTGTGTGTGTAAGTGTGTATGTTATGTGTGTGTGTGTGTAAGTGTGTGTGTGTGTGTGTTTCATTTACTTAATAAACGTATGGTCAAGCAGTCATTGACTGATGTGTTATTAACTTAAGGTTGGTATTTAAACAGGTTTATATCTGGTAGGGAGTTGACATTGAGCTGTTTTATTACACTAGTCCCCAAAGTTTTATAATAATGTTTTCTTATTTGTTGGTTTGTTCATGATGTTGAGTGTCAAAACGTTTCAACCTCTAATTGTAATCTACAGATGGGGTAATTTTGTGTATTATCATTGGGGATGTACATCAATTTATCGGCCACTGTTTTATGTCTGTTTTAGATCTCTGGGTTTAGATACATTACCTGCTTAAATATATATTTTGCTAGATAGATATATAGATAGATTGGTAAAGAGATAGATAGACAGAAAATGGAAAAACATATTAAGGGAAAAAAGACAAAAATACATACAGACAGACACATTGAAGGACATATAGACAGACAGACAGATATAAGACAGAGAGACAGACATATAGACAGACAGAGAGACAGACAGATAGACAGACAGATAGACAGACAGATAGACAGACATATAGACAGACAGATAGACAGACAGATAGACATACAATAGACAGACTGATAGATAGACAGATATACAGACAGATAGACAGACAGATAGATAGACAGCCAGACAGACAGACAGATAGACAAAAGACTGACAAACATATATTTAAATATCTAATTAAGAAGGAATATTTTTCTTATTTTCTAATATTTACGTATAAAAATCATGATAACGCACTTAAATGTATAACACATAACCTACCCCAAAATAGCGTAAGTGCAAGTAAAATTAGATCTAAAATAATACTTAGTTTTACTTTAATAGTGCTTAAATCAAGTAATAATTATTTAAAGTGAATTTTAAAAGTTTAAAGACGGTGATGGTCTAAAAATAATGAACCCGTTAGAAAAGATTGAATCAAAAATGTCGTTAAGGTTTGTTTATATTTTAAAACTGATAAGACAATGGCCGATAAATTGGTGTACATCCCCAATGATGATACACAAAATTACTGCTTCTGTAGATTATAATTAGTGGTTAAACGTTTGGACACTCAACTTAATGACTCCACCAATCAAAATTCAATTAAAGTCCCTAAAGTTGTTAAGCCAACACATAAGAAAACATTATCTTAAAACTTTGGGGACTAGTGTAAAAAACAGCCAAAGTTCCCTCTCTTTCTGATAAAAGCAAAGATTACAAAATAGACAATCGAACTTTCACGCCGTATTTCATTTAAACAAGGATGACAATATCCATAAAAGCGAAGCTCAACAAATCATTCAAACAAACGAACATTTAACACAAATTTAAAAAAAAACCAACGCATTCAACATTTCACAATAAATACAATTTTCCTTTGATTTCACGACCTTTGTCTGGAAGCACTAACTTTGTATGGTGGGTATAATTTGAGCCTGTTCAAGCCAATGCATTTCTCTTGCTTTTACTATTAATGTCACGTATCTAACATGGCAGCAGTCGGTACCATTTTTAAAGCTTTTAGTGTAACTAGGAAGGGAGGGGATATTAGACTGGTATACAAAGTTTTATACTTTTAGTACTTTTATTGAATTTTGATTGGTTAATTCTAAAATAAAAGTATCAAAACTTTTCAACCAACAGTTTAATACACAGAAAGGGTAATCATGTTGATTTTCATTGGGGATGTATTTCAATTTAGCATCTAATGTCTTATCCCTAATATTAAGTTTTACCAAGCTGGCTAATATAACTATACCCCCGTTACCCTCCCTTTATGACTTTTCCCCATCTCCTCCCCTAACCATGGTGGCACGTATTGACCAATATCTGAGAACTTTATCAGCAACCAAAATCGACGAAAAAAATTCCTATGTAACAATATCCACGTATTCTATATATCTATTTTTGCCATCTTTTAAAGTATTAATGGCTACACCTTAGAGGCCTCTAGGGGTACTTACGGTGTTTAAGGAGAGGGGAGGAGACTCCAATTTCAATTTTTATCTTATAAATAAAACGCAAAAAATGAGAAGCTACATTTTAAAGCAGAACCATATCTGTTCAGCAGTTAGCAAGATCTTTATGTACAAACAGACAGACTCACTCATGGACATCCTGTTACTTTAATATAACGATGTTTTCTTTAATTTTCATCTAATATTTTTAATCTTGTTGATTATCATTGAGGATGAATATCAATTGATCATGGAATGTCTTATCCCTTACGATTCCTGAGTGTAGCGCAGTGTGGTCCCAGGTATCTAAAGGGATAAGACAATGGCTGATAAATTGACGCTCAAAATTACCCTCTCAGTATTCTATAATTAAAAAATTAAAACGTTTGGAATTAAACTTAATGAACCAATCAATCAATATCTTAAAGTCCCCAAAGTTGTTGGCCAACGAAAAGGAAAGTGTTATTATGAAACTTTGGGGCCTAGTGCAATAAACAGCCGACTTCCTCTCTATTCTAAGTTTTTCCTCTCATTCTAAGTTTTTTTTCTTTTTAGGGGACGGCCAGTTATCCACATGCCCACATTGAACCGCAACCTGCTGCCCCTGAAAGTTGTCCTGTTTTTCTTCAATGGAGCATCTTTTGCCCTTCTACCCTACCTAACTATTCATATGAAGGAATATAGATTATTTAATACCTATATTTGCGACAACTTTTACTGCACAAAGATTCCGATTTTTAACATTTAAGAAATGCCTGCTTCATTGCTTCAAGATCCATGTCAGATCTTTATATTTTCAAAAGCAATGCTTTTCTACATATCGTTAAGTTAAGCATGTTAGTATTGTCTTATAGATTTCAAACTTGATATGGTGATTCCTATAAGTTTTAGATATGATTTAGAAAGTTTAGCAACTCTATAATCGTTACTATAAAGACTATATGTCTATGTAATTGATCCTCATTCGCCCTTCTACCCCATCTAACTATTCATATGAAGGAATATAGATTATTTTATACCTATATTTGCGACAATTTTTATTGCACAAAGACTTCAAATTTTCAACATTTGAGAAATGCCCTACTACATTTTCGTTAATTTAGATATGTTAGTATTGTCTTATCGATTTCAAACTTTGTATGGTGTTTCTTATAACTGTTAGGTACAATTTAAAAGCGTAGCAACTCTATAATCATTACCATAAAGCATGTACGTCCATTTAACAATGTCCTTTTACCCTATCTAACCATCCATATGAAGGAATATAGATTATTTAATACCTATATTTGCGACAACTTTTGTTACACAAAAACTTCCAATTTTTATCAATTTCTAACTTGTTATGGTGATAAGTATAATTGTTTGGTATGATTTAGAAGCGTAGCAACTCTATAATCGTTACCATATGTCCACTTAATTGATCCTCCTTCGCCCTTCAACCCTACCTAGTCATTCAAAAAAAGGAGTATAGATTATTTGATACCTATATTTACGACAACTTTTGCTAAACAAAGACTTCCAATTTTTAACATTTTAGAAATTCCCTGCTATATTATCGTTAATTTAGCCGTGTTAGTATTGTCTTATCAATTTATGGTATGTTGATTCCTGTAACAGTTACTTACCATTTGAAAAGCGTAGAAACTCTAGAATCATAACTATAACGACTATATGTCCATTTAATTGATCCTCCTTCGCCCTTCTACCCTACCTAACAATTCATATGAAGGAATATAGATTATTTAATACCTATATTTACGACAACTTTTATTACACAAAGACTTTCAATTTTCAACATTTATGAAATGCCCTGCTATATTGCTTCAAGATCCATGTCAGATCTTTATTTTTTCAAAAGCAATACTTTTCTACTATTAGGGTTGGTATGTCTGTCCATAATGGATAGCTCTTATGTTGATTTTGTCATGTTAGTATTGTCTTATTGATTTCAAACTTGATATGGTGATTCCTATTAGTGTTGGGTATGATTTAGAAGTCGTAGCAACTCGTTACGATAAAGTTAGTACATCTCCATACAAATATATTAGGATAAATTTTTCTCCCCTCCAAATTGATATATTGTCATGTGAAGCTTAAAAATATAATCTATATGAAATTGTTCAGGATATTGGTATAAATGATGTAGATATAGCTCTCATGTATGCCATTCTACCATTCTGTGTTTTCATAGGAAAAAATAATTTGTTATTACCAAAAAGTAGTTTGATGTTTTTTGTGTGTCCATCTAACTAAAAGATATTCTCTCTTTATCACACCTTCTATTCCAAAGACACTAATATATATTATAATAGATATGAAAGCTACTTATGGATGTTATCATCCTTGTTAAAATAAAAGCTTTTTTGTCACTGTCTGTCATTAAAGATGTACCTATGTGCTTTTCAGCTGAGCTTTATTTGTGCTTGAGAAAGTTGAAATCAAGAAAGGAAGCTAAAACTTATATTTCAATGAAATATCAACAAATTATTTTCAATGGTTGCAGCACCGCCTATTGTGGGTTTCATGGCAGACAAACTTGGAAACTATGTCCGCGTTCTGTACATGGGAATATTTGGTTGTATCATCTTCTATTCTCTACTTCTGGCTGTTCCGACTAATTTACACAAGTAAGATTTTATATTTATTATTGGGTAAGGGATAGGTGTTGATAAAAGGTTTCGTGATTATCAACAATAATTTTAAAATTGGTTACACAACGGACAAATTTGAAAACTATGTCCGTGTTCTCTACATGGGAATATTTGGTTGTATCATCTTCTATTCTCTGCTTCTGGCTGTTCCGACTAATTTGCACAAGTAAGATTTTATATTTATTATTGGGTAAGGGATAGGTGTTGATAAAAGGTTTCGTGATTATCAACAATAATTTTAAAATTGGTTACACAACGGACAAATTTGAAAACTATGTCCGTGTTCTCTACATGGGAATATTTGGTTGTATCATCTTCTATTCTCTGCTTCTGGCTGTTCCGACTAATTTACACAAGTAAGATTTTATATTTATTATTGGGTAAGGGATAGATGTTCATAGAAGGTTTCGTGATTTTTAAATCACAATTTGGAAACTGTGTTTGTGTTCTCTATATGGGAATATTTGGTTGTATCATCTTCTATTCTCTGCTTCTGGCTGTACCAACTAATCTACACAAGTAAGATTTTTTATTTATTATTGGGTAAGGGATAGGTGTTGATAAAAGGTTTCGTGATTATCAACAATAATTTTAAAATTGGTTACACAACGGACAAATTTGAAAACTATGTCCGTGTTCTCTACATGGGAATATTTGGTTGTATCATCTTCTATTCTCTGCTTCTGGCTGTTCCGACTAATTTGCACAAGTAAGATTTTATATTTATTATTGGGTAAGGGATAGGTGTTGATAAAAGGTTTCGTGATTATCAACAATAATTTTAAAATTGGTTACACAACGGACAAATTTGAAAACTATGTCCGTGTTCTCTACATGGGAATATTTGGTTGTATCATCTTCTATTCTCTGCTTCTGGCTGTTCCGACTAATTTACACAAGTAAGATTTTATATTTATTATTGGGTAAGGGATAGATGTTCATAGAAGGTTTCGTGATTTTTAAATCACAATTTGGAAACTGTGTTTGTGTTCTCTATATGGGAATATTTGGTTGTATCATCTTCTATTCTCTGCTTCTGGCTGTCCCGACTAATTTACACAACTAAGATTTTATATTTATTTTTGGGTAAGGGATAGATGTTCATAAAAGGTTTTGTGATTCTAAATCCCAATTTAAAAACTATGTCTGTGTTCTGTACATGGGAATATTTGGTTGTATCATCTTCTATTCTCTGCTTCTGGCTGTTCCGACTAATTTACACAAGTAAGGATTAATTTCTTTTTTGGGTAAGGGATAGATGTTCATGAAAGGTTTGGTGATTATTAACCATAAATTTTTTCTTTATATCTGTTGCCTATTTATACTAATTTACATTTAGTATAAGTATACATATATTAATTAGTTAATTACTACTGGTTGTTTCAACTTCAAATAACAAACAATTTTTTTTTATTTTTATGTAAAAGTTTTATTTTTATTATTTCAAAATCATAAAGATCAAATCATAGTCTGATTTAAATATTGTAGTGCATAATAAAAACAATTTATTTTCTCTCTTTCAGAGTGACCTATCCTGCTACAGAGTTACAGATGGAGGGTAAGGATGTCAACCTGACCTGGGAGAGGTGTCCAGGGGGCAAGGAGGAGGGACATGGATGTACTTTTATCAGGTGGATAGATTGATAGATAATGTGTATATACATAGATAGATAAGTTATGCAAAAGGGAAGGATGTCAACCTGACCTGGGAGAGGTGTCCGGGAGGGCAAGGAGGAGGGACATGGATGTACTTTTATCAGGTGGATAGATTGATAGATAATGTGTATATACATAGATAGATAAGTTATGCAAAAGGGAAGGATGTCAACCTGACCTGGGAGAGGTGTCCGGGAGGGCAAGGAAGAGGGACATGGATGTACTTTTATCAGGTGGATAGATTGATAGATAATGTGTATATACATAGATAGATAAGTTATGCAAAAGGGAAGGATGTCAACCTGACCTGGGAGAGGTGTCCGGGGGGCAAGGAGGAAGGACATGGCTGTACTTTTATCAGGTGGATAGATTGATTGATAATGTGCATATAGATAGATAGATAAGTTATGCAAAAGGGGAAGGATGTCAACCTGACTTGGGAGAGGTGTCCTGGGGGCAAGGAGGAGGGACATGGCTGTACTTTTATCAGGTGAATAGATTGATAGATAATGTGTATATAGATAGATAGATAAGTTATGTGACATTGGGAAGGATGTCAACCAGACCTGGGAGAGGTGTCCAGGGGACATGGCTGTACTTTTATCAGGTGGATAGATTGATAGATAATGTGCATATAGATAGATAGATAAGTTATGCAAAGGGGGAAGGTTGTCCTCCTGACTTGGGAGAGGTGACAGGGGGCAAGGAGGAGGGACATGGCTGTACTTTTATCAGGTGAATAGATTGATTGATAATGTGCATATAGATAGATAAGTTATGTAAAATGCAGCAAAGATAACTATCTTTTTACTGGGAGACTGTCTTAATTGACTATTCAACCAGGGAGTAAGTGAGGGGACAATGGGCAATTAATTCAATTTAAGAGTTATCAAAGAAAGGCCATGAAATCCAGATTAATCCAATAAATTATGAGGAAATTTTAAAGGGATTGTTAATTAAATAATATATTTCCATAGTGTCATGTAAAGTGAAATCACAACTTGTTTTTGATGAAATATATTGAGGTTTTATGGTGTGATTTTTATATTACAAGATTATTGGACCCGGCTAGCTGCTAGCTGGCTGGGCAAGAATATGACTGCCCCTTTTTATTCTGTTTATTTCCCTTGCCCCCACCTCCCTTCTTCCTTCTCCCCGTCTGCTATTTTCAAAACTAACAAGTCGGTATTTCCCTTGCCCGTCTGCACATTCAAAACTAACACAACGAGTAGTTATTTCCCTTGCCCTCACCTCCCTTCTCCCTGTCTGCTACATTCAAAACTAACACAACAAGTAGTTATTTCCCTTGCCCCCACCTCCCTTCTCCCCGTCTGCTATATTCAAAACAAACACAATGAATAGCGGCATTCTATGCGCTAGTACCCAAACTCAGTCAGAGACTGCTAAATTCTTGCACATTCCCTTTAAGTCAGTACCCAAAGTCTTAGACTCCTAAAAATTGAATATTTGATCCAGTGTCCCCTCCCTTACTCCCTGCTATTCAACTCATATGTACACTATTTATTAATTTCACTTTTAAACAACAGAATGATAGTTTTGATTGATTTCTAGATCAATAACTAATAATATGGATATATTAATTCACAAATAGATCAATTAATTTATTTTTAGAAATCAATTGTAATAATAAGCTACCAATCAGAAAGCAAGCTTTTAATTTTAGCCAATAAGAGAAAAAGAGTTACAATATTTCAACCGATCAGAAAAAAAGAATCATTATTTATTTTGTTTTAAGAACAAGTGCTTTAATCTTTCAAAATAAAAACAAGAGTTAAAAAATTCAAACCAATGAGACTAAGATTTTCAATATTTCAACCAATCAGAAAAAAATCAATAGAACTAAGGTTTTAATATTTTAACCAATGAGAAAATGAGTTCAATATTTCAACCGAAAAGAACAAAAGTTTATAATTTCAACCAGTAAGAAAATAAGAGTTTATATATTTCAACCAATAAGAACTAGAGGTTTAAAATTTCAACCAATGAGACTAAGAAATGCAAAGTTTTGAACAAGGCTTTTCATATTTCCACCAATGAGATTAAAAAGTCTCCAAATTTTAACCAATAAGAACAAGAGTTAATATTTTAACCAATGAGAAAAGGAATCTAAATATTTCAACCAAAAAGGATAAGAATTTTTTTCTTTTTTTAGGAATCCAGCTGAGAGAGAAAAAGACCCCATACCAATTTTCTTTGAGTTAAACAGTTGTGAGTATGACTGCACAAAATCAAAATTTGATCTTCAACAGACATTAGAGGTATAAATTGAATACTAAGTCCTCTATTAATTTATCTATATGTCTGTGTTTCCATCGTTTGTCAGTTCATCCCCATCTGTCTGTTTGTTAGCTATTTTACAAAACAAAATTATGGCTAATAGGCTATAAACAAAATGTTTGAAATTTCATTTTAAAAGTTCATGATACATTGAGCATTGACATTCTTGTTTTGGTCTTTATTTTTATTTACTAGAGCATATGTCCCTAGAGGCGTCTAGGAGCCCTTACTTTTTAAAAGATTTTTTAGGAGGTCATTCATTTCTAGGGCCAATATCTCTTAGGAGGGTGGTAGTTCCTTCACCTTTCCAGGACCTATGCACAAGCAGGCTAAAAAAATATTCCAAGCTTTTGAAAATACCCATTTAAATGGTTTGCACAGCTTTAAAGTCACATGTCTTTGCACCGCTTAAATGGGTATTTTCAAAAACCTGGTTTTTTCTTGGCCTACCCGTGTATTAGAAGCTACCCTGTAAAGGAGAAGGTTCAGTAGTTAGCGAGATCATTAGCTGCAAACATACAGATTCTATTACTTTATTATAATGATTGTTTTAAGTCAAAAATTATATAAAATATGCAAATATATAAAGAAGTTTGCACATTAAAGATATTATTTTCAGGAATACAAGTTTTTGGGACTCGCCATCACTAAAGAGGAAAATTCAAATTTGAATTTTTAAAAATTACTTAAATGGGGGAGGGATGAGATACCAACCCATAAAGTCTTTCTCTGTGTGGGTTATTATCTCAGACCTCACCCCCCTAAGTAGCTAAAGGTGGATTGTCACCCACCTTAGGGGGAAAGTGTGAATGGGGTGGTTACCCCCTCAAAACTTCGAAACCCCTCATTTTATCCTTTTTATATTAAGCTTGGATGTCCTTACCCCCAACCACACTAAATAACATATTGAAATTTGAATTTTGTGATGAAAGGATGTCATCTGTAACCACATTGGAAGAAAACATTGCAAGGTAAGGTTTGGAGATCTTTATAGTGCCTATAAAAAAGGGGGGATAATGTAAAAACTATCGGCTGTATTATACCGAATGACGTCATATTAGAACAGTCCTTTTGTCTAATATGACGTCATTCGGGATTTTATATATTGTAGGCACTTTAAAGATCTTTTAGAGATTTGTATATAGTCAGAGAGGGAGAATGACACTTGATGAGTCGCTATGTATATTTTATTAGAAGTACAGAAGCTTCCCCTTCCCTTCTCTTTTATATTTTCTTCCTTTTTCCCTTCCCTTTTGTCTATTTTTTTCTATCCCTTCTATTTCCCTTCCCTTTTCCCATCCCTTTTTATTTTCCTTTTCCCTTCCCTTTACCTTGTTTTCCCCTTTACCCTAGTCTTTCCCCTTCCATTCCCCTTCTTGTTCCCTTCCCTTTTACTTTCATCTTTCTCTTCTATTTTTCAAATATATTTTTTTAAGGTTTGGCCTGGTACCAACAGAATAGAGTTTATAAGAGTCAACACCAATGTCAGGTATAGAAATGTTAACATTAATTATTTAGTAAACCTTTTGGAGAATTCTATTAAATATAGGACAAGAGTTAGGTAGAATAAACAAAATAAGAAACCGTGAGAAAAAATTACGGATGAAAAAGGCTTTTTGATAAGCTAGAGAAAAAACTTGCTAGAACAACTTTGGGGACTTTATTGAATTTTTGATTATTTGTTCATTTAGTTGAGTGCCCAAATGTTTCAACTACTACATACTAATTGAAATCTACATAAGGGGTATTTTTGTGTATCATTATTAGAGATGTGTACATAAATTTATAGGCCATTGTCTTCTCCCAGTTCCCTGTTTCTTACTACAAATAAAATAATTTTCATTTATTTTTTGCAGTGGTAATACCCAATGTGGAAGAGCCAACATAGATTTCTATACAGACTCTGATCCTTGTATCACTAATAATTTAGGTAACAATTATAGGGCGTGGACAGTACTTTGTCTGGGGGGTAAGGTTAGGGTGAGGGGGGAGGGGAAATACCCAATGTGGAAGGGCCAACATAGATTTCTATACAGACTCTGATCCTTGTATCACTAATAATTTAGGTAACAATTATAGGGCGTGTACATGGTTTTATCTGGAGGGTGTGGGGGGGGGGGGGCAAGGACGTCCAAGCTTTTTATCTTGAGGGGGGTTTAAATTAGGGATTTCAAATAAGGTTTTACCCCCTCAACCTCATGTAATTTTTAATTTTTATCTAAATTGCTATCTGAAGAACTGACGGACGAATAGCTTTTAAGTACAATTTTGACAAAAAACCAAATAAAATTCATTTTAATTTTTTAGAGGAAGAGATACCATTGGGTATTATGGATGATTGTTACATGAAATGCAAGGTATCTATCTATTTATTCAATTATCTATCTATTTATCCAATTATCTATCTATTTATTCAATTATCTATCTATTAGACTATCAATCAATATGTTAGATTTCTTTCTATCTATCTATCTACATACATTTATAGTTTCGGACAAACCTGGTACCAGAATGTGGATCTATTGACAGTGGAGATACTTATTATTATATCTATCTATCTATCTATCTATCCATATATATATATATATACAGGTACGAACAAACCTGGTACCAGAATGTGGATCTATTGACAGTGGAAACCGGCTGATCACAAATGGAGTCTACTTTATATTTAGGTAAATTTTTATTCTAGCCAATATGATGATGATAAACAAAATTACCCCTTCTGTAGAAAAAAAATATTGGTTGAAACGTTGGTATACTTAATGAATCAAAAAATCAAAGTACCCAAACATTCAAGACTAGTAAAAAAACAGCACCTACAGAAAATTCTTAAGAAATGTTAATGTTATCAGTTTTGATATCTAATAAAAAAAGACAATTAATATTTTTCTTTTGCTTATTCTGGATCATGAATTTAGTGGTATGTAAATGGAAAATAAGTTAATTTTTTTCTTACTTTTTGTTAATTTTGTGAACTTTTGGGGAAAAGGCAAATACCTTCAATGCTCTACCCAATATAACCTAACCTAACGTAAAGTAAAACATAAGCAAATGAAAAACTACCTCCCCTACGTTTTTGGGGTGTTTGGAACGACTAGGCACTTTGAGAGAAACACCCTAATTTTAATTTAGAATAACTTTGAGGGAAAATTAAATTATCTTTTATTCTCCTATTCCTTTATCCTTGTTTTTTTTTTATGCAATACAATGATAAAATCTAATAATTTATTTTACAAAATTTTGCAGGATGATTGCAACTATGTCGCTGGCGTCTTGCTTAATTCTATTGGGTAAGTAAAAGAAATAGTTGTATTTTTGTCATGAAAACATTGAATTTGACAGCCTAATTGAATTTCATGGGTGTGAAAATGACAATAAAACTGTGTTTATGACAGCGGTAAAGGTGTAATTTTGACAGTGGGTAAAAAAATATTGCCAAAAATACCGCAAAAAAAACGAAATTAATAATCACAAACCCACTTTTTGTCAAAAACACAGTGATTGTATTTTTGCAAGTGGTTAAAGTGGCAGGTCCATGTAAATTCTAGTATTTTAATGAATATACAATACATGGATATATTGACAGGGGAAAATTTGACGTCAACTTAAGTTGCAAACATGGATATCATTATTGGTCAGTTCGTTCATCCAGTAGAAGAGGAGGGAATGGGGTGGATGGGAAGTATTGTTATAATAGCCAGCTGGGCATATTACTTTATATAAGTACATAAAATCTGGTGTTATAACCAAAAATTTATATTATCGGTTAGTATTTTCTTGCTAAATCTTATTGGGTAAGTTAAATCTAGAATATTTAGGAGCGCAGCTACTATATAATATGGGTATGTCCGTCGACCCGAAAATAAAAATACAGTAATTAATTTAGGGACTTTAATTTTTGCTTAACTGAATTTGGCAATCCTTATATAAAAGTAACAGGATCTGTGTCTGTCTGTCTTTTCCGATGGATCTCTTTAACCGCTGAACCTTAATGGTTCTCCTTTGCAGTGAAGCCTTTCATAGGTTCTCCCTAAAAAATTCTCCCCTTTGTAAAAGACAACCCCCCCCTCCAATTTTTTAACCTAATCTTTTTAAAACTACATTTGAAAGTTGAAGGAGGTCAACTTCCCCTGGGCCTAACAAGTCAAGTGCCCCTAGAGCCACCTGGCATTGTACTATGTTAATTTTTTTTAAGTGAAGCTTTTCTATAATTAGGGTATGTCAGACAGTCTGTACGTACGTTAATTTAGGCATGTTAGAATTGTCCTATCGATTTCAAACTTTATAAGAGTAAGGTAAGGTTTAGAGGGCGTAGCAACTCTATAATCGTTACCAGAATGTCCGTACGTCCATTTTAATAAGAAATTTCTATGTGATTGATCTGATTTTTGAAGTACTGAACGATTCCTAGGACAACAAAGTACATTAAAGGGCGAATATAGGTTCGATATGATATGAGCTTATATCAAAGGTGCCATTACATACTTTTAGAATATCTATGCCAAATTTAAAAATTCAAAAAAATCCTTAAGTAGATTTTGCAATTTTCTGTTTCAATTGAACATATAATAAATGAGATTGCCGACAAAATCGTTTATTTTAGCCCTTTACAAGACTTTTTTTTGACTATTTTGCTTAAGTTTGATTGATATTACATTGGCACGCACCTTAAAAGATAATTTAAATGTTTATTATTTTAGATTATATACTAGTTTATTTAATTTTTTAAAAAGCATAAAAATAATTTGCGTAGAAGGGCGTCAGGAGTATTGACAGGGTAAATAATACGTCTTAAAGTTTATTTTCTGTACAGAGATCTTTGATTAATTCATGATGATATAAACAACCCTTGTGTACGCATTTTCAACACACGCACACACGGCCACAAAAAAAACAGGGATTTGAAATCATTCTTCCTCCAAGAAAATTTTATCGATTATTTTTTTTTACTTTTTACATTATTTGATGTTTTTTTTTTAACTTTTAAATAATTTACTTTATGAAGGTAGAAGGAGGGTATATTTACCCCTGATTAATTGGTTTCCACGTTATTACAACTATCATTTAACGAAAGCTTTTTAATTCAACCTTGCCACGAAGCCTTGTGTGATGCTAGGGTGTTTGAGTTCTTAGGGAACCACTCTAATTACAAAATATTCTTCGAGATTGACGGGTTTTAAGCTATAAACAGACTTATACAATTGAATATGTCAATATTTTAAAGTTATTTATAATCTAAAGAATTGCACCTTTAATATAAGCTCATATCATATCGAACCTATATTCGCCCTTTAAAGAAGCATATCTATAATCAAGTTCTAAAAATGTAAGTATGTCCTTTAACATCCAATAATTAGTAAGTTTTGCTTTAATGAATGTAGGATTGGGCCGGATACCGGATATCCGGCTGATTTATAAATCCGGATATCCGGTATCCGGCCGTATACCTGGCCAACGTTCTAAAATTACCGGATATCTGGCATTATAAATCAGCCGGATATCCGTTATCTGGATAGTTTTAATATACAGTATCCGGCCGGATATTGAAAATGGCCGGATATCCAGCCTAACCCTAAATGGATGTTGTCATTCATGTTTATTTTCTTAGATGCCCAAACAATTCGTATGTGTGAGCTAGAGGAGAGACATGGACAGAAAGGGGCTTATGGTAGACAGATTATCTATAAAACTCTAGCCCAGGTAGAGACATCTAGATATCTAGATAGATAGAGATAGAAAGGTCATATGGTAGACAGATTATCTATAAAACTTTAGCTCAGGTAGAGACATCTAGATATCTAGATAGATAGAGATAGAAAGGTCATATGGTAGACAGATTATCTATAAAACTCTAGCCCAGGTAGAGACATCTAGATATCTAGATAGATAGAGATAGAAAGGTTATATGGTAGACAGATTATCTATAAAACTCTAGCCCAGGTAGAGACATCTAGATATCTAGATAGATAGAGATAGAAAGGTTATATTGTAGACAGATTATCTATAAAACTCTAGCCCAGGTAGAGACATCTAGATATCTAGATAGATAGAGATAGAAAGGTTATATTGTAGACAGATCATCTATAAAACTCTAGCCCAGGTAGAGACATCTAGATATCTAGATAGATAGAGATAGAAAGGTTATATTGTAGACAGATTATCTATAAAACTCTAGCCCAGGTAGAGACATCTAGATATCTAGATAGATAGAGATAGAAAGGTTATATTGTAGACAGATCATCTATAAAACATTGACCCAGGTAGAGACATCTAGATATCTAGATAGATAGAGATAGAAAGGTTATATGGTAGATAGATTATCTATAAAACTCTAGCTCAGGTAGAGACATCTAGATATCTAGATAGATAGAGATAGAAAGGTTATATGGTAGACAGATTATCTATAAAACTCTAGCCCAGGTAGAGACATCTAGATATCTAGATAGATAGAGATAGAAAGGTTATATGGTAGACAGATTATCTATAAAACTTTAGCCCAGGTAGAGACATCTAGATATCTAGATAGATAGAGATAGAAAGGTTATATGGTAGACAGATTATCTATAAAACATTAGCTCAGGTAGAGACATCTAGATATCTAGATAGATAGAGATAGAAAGGTTATATGGTAGACAGATTATCTATAAAACATTAGCTCAGGTAGAGACATCTAGATATCTAGATAGATAGAGATAGAAAGGTTATATGGTAGACAGATAAAACTCTGGCCCAAGTAGAGACATCTAGATATCTAGTTAATATCCGCTGGATTGTAACCGGTTCTCAGGCATTCTGACAAAATCATGTAAAGCATCGTATTACATACAATTTTCTACGAATATTAAATCAAATATTAACAGCAGTTTTGTTAGAACGTTCCTTTGGCCCCTCGGGGCTTTTATCTTATGATTTTTAATTTTTTTTTCTTCAAAAAGCTGTCTATAGTACGATGCACTAAATGACTATGTAATTAAAATCATAAAATAATAAATGTTATTTTTCAGGCCGTAATTTCGCCAACAGTTGGAGCCCTTATGGACTATATTTCTGCTTTAGAGGTAAATTAAATGATTCATAATTTAGAAGATTTAAATATTTTAGATAAACAGCTGAAAATTTCAATAAAGATTTCTATGTAATATGCGCACATAAAGTATATAAATTGTTGTGTACTTCTGTGTGTTGGACATGCGTAAAAAGATATAAACATTATTTTTTAAGGTTTCGTGATTTTCTTTTTTATCAGTTTGTACATTCTATTATTTTTTGGTGCTTTGCTACTTAGGGATATTTTCATCCCTGTTTCAATTATCTTTTTCAACAAACATTTTTAAAATTATATTTAGGGTGCTCCAAATTAGGCAGACACATTCACAATTCAAGATGTTCTGCTAATTATTTATGTTTAGGGTGCTCCAAATTAATTATTTATGTTTAGGGTGCTCCAAATTAGATATTTATGTTTAGGGTGCTCCAAATAATTATTTATGTTTAGGGTGCTCCAAACTATGCAGCTCCATTCATAATTCAAGATGTTCTGCTAATTATTGCTCTTGTTGGTGCTTATAAGGTAAGAAAGACATTTTTATTTCTATAGAAATTCTATCCTTATAAAAAAAGTAACAGAATGTTTTCATGTCTTCACCAAAATATCGCGCTAACTGATGAATTCTATATGGTTCTACTTTACAATGTAGCTTCTCTTAGGTCTAGAGAAGGTTTATAACTATTTTGGGAGTTTACCACATCCCTTGTATGATAAATCAACCCTAGTAAAAATTTACCAATACTTATTTGGACTAAAAAAGAAAATTCTCTGCAATCCTTAACAATTTTTGATGACTTTTATCACAATCTTATTTTAGCCATTATCTATAAGTTTTTCCCAGCTGCTATTGTAGATAGATAGCTGAAATTTCAGTGAAGATTCCCATGACATATACACTTAAAAGGACTCTCCACAGAAAAATCAACTTTAGATTTTTGAAAATCTAACCTGAAATTATTATTCTCTGTTCAATTTTAGGCATTTTTTGTTTTTGTGGCATCGCGATCGAAGCCCTTTGAAATTTTTTACCTCCTTTAAGTGAATCCTCCCGCCATTTAATTTGTGCTGCTTTAGTGATTTTTAGCTTCTATTTTTGCCGCCGTTGCCGCATTCATCGCCCTTCTCCGCCGCTACTCCGCTGTACGTCGCTTTTTAATACATGCTCCCCTCTCCCTTGTTCAGAAATTAAATGGAGGCTGGGGGTGTTGTGTATAGCTACGTACGCAATGTATAGCGGAGTAGCGGCGGAGAAGGGCGATGAATGCGGCAACTGCGGCAAAAGATGGTTATATTTGGCGGAGGCGAACACAAAATGGAGGCGGCAGGATTGTCCAGTCAAGGAAGAGGATAAATCGTAGAGCGGCCGGTTGCAATGGAGCAAATGTTCTTTAGCGGCGAACACATATTGAGTGGAGGAAAGTGTAGTATATATTGTTATAGCGGCAGTACAAATAGGCGGCGGACAAAATTTTCAAAGGGCTTCGATCGCGATGCCACAAAAACAAAAAATGCCTAAAATTGAACAGAGAATAATAAATTCAGGTTAGATTTTCAAAAATCCAAAGTTGATTTTTCTGTGGAGAGTCCTTTTAAAGTCTATATATTAATTTGTCCGTCTTTCTGTCGGTCATGCTTTAAACGGTTTAATTTTTAGATCAACATGGACTTGGAGCTTCCTAGGAACAAAGATAGCATCAAAGGAATCAAGAATATCTTTCTCAACATTGAGATCATGGTTTTCTTATTCATGATGTTCGTTTGTGGTGTCATGTATGGATTTGTAGAAACTTTCCTATTTGTATTCTTAAAGGTAAGATCACTATTTGTATGTTATGTCATGTATAGATTTGTAGAAACTTTCCTATTTGTATTCTTAAAGGTAAGATTATTTGTATGTTATGTCATGTATAGATTTGTAGAAACTTTCCTATTTGTATTCTTAAAGGTAAGATTATTTGTATGTTATGTCATGTATAGATTTGTAGAAACTTTCCTATTTGTATTCTTAAAGGTAAGATTATTTGTATGTTATGTCATGTATAGATTTGTAGAAACTTTCCTATTTGTATTCTTAAAGGTAAGATTATTTGTATGTTATGTCATGTATAGATTTGTAGAAACTTTCCTATTTGTATTCTTAAAGGTAAGATTATTTGTATGTTATGTCATGTATAGATTTGTAGAAACTTTCCTATTTGTATTCTTAAAGGTAAGATTATTTGTATGTTATGTCATGTATAGATTTGTAGAAACTTTCCTATTTGTATTCTTAAAGGTAAGATTATTTGTATGTTATGTCATGTATAGATTTGTAGAAACTTTCCTATTTGTATTCTTAAAGGTAAGATTATTTGTATGTTATGTCATGTATAGATTTGTAGAAACTTTCCTATTTGTATTCTTAAAGGTAAGATTATTTGTATGTTATGTCATGTATAGATTTGTAGAAACTTTCCTATTTGTATTCTTAAAGGTAAGATTATTTGTATGTTATGTCATGTATAGATTTGTAGAAACTTTCCTATTTGTATTCTTAAAGGTAAGATTATTTGTATATTATGTCATGTATGGATTTGTAGAAACTTTTCTATTTGTATTCTTAAAGGTAAGAGTATTTGTATGTAGTGTCATGTATAGATTTGTAGAAACTTTCCTATTTGTATTCTTAAAGGTAAGATTATTTGTATATTATGTCATGTATGGATTTGTAGAAACTTTCCTATTTGTATTCTTAAAGGTAAGATTATTTATATGTTCTGTCATGTATAGATTTGTAGAAACTTTCCTATTTGTATTTTTAAAGGTAAGATTATTTGTATATAGTGTCATGTATTGATCTAAAGGGATAAGACAATGGACAATCAATTAATGTACATCCCCAATGATGATACACAAAATCATTCCTTCTGTAGGTTAATATGAGTGATTGAAACGTTTGGACACCTACCTTAATGAACAAACCAATCAAAATCAAAAAAGTTCCCAAAGTCGTCAAGCCAACGAATAAGAAAACGTTATTTTAAAACTTTGGGGACAAGTGTAATAAACAGCCAAATGTCCCCTTCCACCCTAACCTATTTAGGATGATCTATATGCCCCAATTTATCTGCTTGTTGATGCTATCATCGGTGGGGATCTTAAGGGATAAGACAATGGCCAATCAATTAATGTACATCCCCAAAATGACACACAAAATCACCCCTTCTGTAGATTAAAATTAATGATTGAAACGTTTGGACACAAAAAAATCCAAAAAAGTCCCCAAAGTTGTTAAGCCAATGAAAAAGAAAACGATATTATAAAACTTTGGGGACTAGTGTAATAAACAATTAATATATTTAGGAAGATCTGCATGCCCCCATTTATCTGCTTGGTTTGATCATAACTAATGGATCTATCATCGCTAGGGATCTAAAGGGATAAGGCAATGGCCAATCAATGTACATCCATTATTATGATACACAAAATCACCCCTACTGTAGCGTAGGATTGGTGGTTGAAACGTTTGGACACTTAACTCAAAGAACCAACTAATCAAAATCCAAAAAAGTCCCTAAAGTTGTCAAGCCAACGATATTAAGAAAACGTTATTATAAAACTTTGGGGACTAGTGTAATAAAGAATTAATATATTTAGGAAGATCTACACGCCCCAATTTATTTGCTTGGTTTGACTATAACTACTGGTGCAGTTATAGCAGTTCCCTTCTTCTACTATTCAAATTAATATATTTAGGAAGATCTTCATGCCCCCATATATCTGCTTGGTTTGACTATAACTACTGGTGCAGTTATAGCAGTTCCCTTCCTCTACTATTCAAATTAATATATTTAGGAAGATCTTCATGCCCCCATATATCTGCTTGGTTTGACTATAACTACTGGTGCTGTAATAGCAGTTCCCTTCCTCTACTATTCAAATTAATATATTTAGGAAGATCTTCATGCCCCCATATATCTGCTTGGTTTGACTATAACTACTGGTGCTGTAATAGCAGTTCCCTTCCTCTACTATTCAAATTAATATATTTAGGAAGATCTTCATGCCCCCATATATCTGCTTGGTTTGACTATAACTACTGGTGCAGTTATAGCAGTTCCCTTCCTCTACTATTCAAATTAATATATTTAGGAAGATCTTCATGCCCCCATATATCTGCTTGGTTTGACTATAACTACTGGTGCTGTAATAGCAGTTCCCTTCCTCTACTATTCAAATTAATATATTTAGGAAGATCTTCATGCCCCCATATATCTGCTTGGTTTGACTATAACTACTGGTGCTGTAATAGCAGTTCCCTTCCTCTACTATTCAAATTAATATATTTAGGAAGATCTTCATGCCCCCATATATCTGTTTGGTTTGACTATAACTACTGGTGCTGTAATAGCTGTTCCCTTCCTCTACTATTCAAATTAATATATTTAGGAAGATCTTCATGCCCCCATATATCTGCTTGGTTTGACTATAACTACTGGTGCTGTAATAGCTGTTCCCTTCCTCTACTATTCAAATTAATACATTTAGGAAGACCTGCATGCCCCCATATATCTGCTTGGTTTGACCATAACTACTGGTGCTGTAATAGCTGTTCCCTTCCTCTACTATTCAAATTAATATATTTAGGAAGACCTACATGCCCCTATATATCTGCTGGGTTTGACGATAACTACTGGTGCTGTTATAGCTGTTCCCTTCCTCTACTATTCAAATGCTATTGTCAAGAAGGTAAGTGTACGTTTTTAGGGGTGCTCTGGAAAGTTTCGTATGTGACGTCATTAAATTACGTCTAAAAAGGAGGGATGAAAGGAGCAGTAAGAAAGAAAAAAAAGAAGGATTTAGACGTATTTTTATGACGTCACACACAACACTTTCCGTGTCTCCTTATATTTTCTGTATACAGAAATAAACAGAATCTCACAGACAATCATCCAAATTTTTGGAACCATCCGCAATAAACTTTTTAAAATTTACAAAATATTTATTTCAGTCAACATATTAAAACATGCACAATGATAGGATCAAAATATTTACTTAGATATATTGTTTATCGTTATTGCTAGCCATTATGGTGATAACACCTCTCCACAAGAGCTTGAAACACGTTTTTTTTATGTCGTAAATTATTTGGGTGGGATTTATATGATACATTCCTTGATTAAGGAATTACATTAGCCAACTAGAATAATTAGGGGTGCTTTAATTAATGAATTATTATTTAGATTGGATGTGATAGAGTGATAGTTCTCGCCCTTCTTATGTATGCTGTCAGGTATATTATTTTTAACAATACATATACATCAAATATCTTTGAAATGTCATTATAGTAAAAAAAAGTTGTTAAAGTTGAATACTTAATGGCAATGTTATAAATGTATAGACCAGAGGTGGATTCTTAAAAGAAATTACCCACTAATCGCTTTGTGGGGCAAAATTATTTTCGTGAAAAATCCTCCAAAATCACATAAAAATCAACAAAAATTAAATAAAATCTTATGTTAATAACCCTTCTATGATTTTGTTTAATTTTTGTAGATTTTAATGTGATTTTGGTGGATTTTTCACGAAAACAATTTTGCCCCACTAAGCGATTAGTGGGGTAAGTTGTTTTTAAGAATCCACCTCAGATAACTTCAATCTTCATTGACCTGAAATTTTGCAGAAAATTTCTGCACTTAAAAGTTTTTTGAAAATTTAAGCGCCAAATAATTTGCTAAAAGTTTTTTCAATGCGGTTACTGCTGGTTGTTCTTGTGGCTTCTCGAACTTGAACTTAAAAGTACTACTCCACTTTTGGACAAAATAACCCTTATTTTTAGGATACCTTGGATATTCATTGGTGAACTGTGCTTGGTACGCTTTTCCATTTGAGGGACTTTTAATTCTACCCAATTTATGGTGGACATAATAACCCCTTGATTTTTAGATATCTTGGATATTCATTCGTGAATTGTGCTTGGTATGCTTTTCCATTTGAGGGCCTGGAGGTTTTTACTTTCTTTCTTTTACAGGTATGACAAATTGTTAGTTTATGTATCAAAAAGTAAGTCCAAGCTTTTTTCACACCACTCCCCCACTCTAAGACGTCCATGTGTATATAGCATCTACTCTGGAAGTCCATCCGATAATATGACAGAAAAAACCACCAAATATAGGAACAAAATTAACTTATCTGTTGATATTTTTTACCCAACAATAAAAATTTTATTAAAATACCTAAACGCCTGAGAGAACGTGTTTAGAAATGTTTTAAAAAATATTTTAAATATTTAGAAAAAAATTTTGTCATTCTATTTATAAAGTGCTTCAAATTCAAAAATAGAATATAAATGGTTATATTGATTTTTAAAAAATTAAATCAAATAAATTTAAATGTTAAACAAGATACATTAAACATTTTGTTAAGGTCGGTGCGGCTGAGTTTATCAAGGATCATGCTCCCCCTGGTTTGTTGGCCACTCTTTCAGGTTAGTCATTTGTTTTCAACTTCCGACTACGCCTCTAGAGGCATATATAGGAACAGTTGAGGGTAAGAAGGTAGGGGAATGGTGAAGTAATAAAATGACACTAAACTTTCCTTTCTTTAATAAAGAACTTTTCTGGGGAGGGCTTGCTTTTTGGCAGGGGCAGTTTCTTTATAAAGGGTAGAGGTACCCTCCCCCAGATCAAATCTAAAACTTCTTATGACCTATAAGTAGCTTTATTGTAAAGGAGAACCATATTGGTCCTGCGGTTAGGCAGATCTTAAGCTACAGACAGACATATATCCTGTTACTTTTATATTAGGAAAACATACAATTTTTTGACCACTTTTCTGCCATTTAAGAATATGATTATATTTGCTGAAATGTCTACATTAGTAGACATATTTTCGGTATAGTCCTTTTCATAGCAATTCGTCGAATTTTGAATATGACTTTTGGTAGGTTTTTTTTTGGTTAGGTTAGGTTACATTGGGTTAGGTGATTGCCCTGCAGGGTTAGGCAATAGGCCCCGCAGGGTTAGAGCCCCCCGCTAGAGCTAGAAATAATAGCAAAGCTACTGTGAAAATACGAAGAAACGCCCCTTAAAAGGACTATACCATATTTTAATGATTATTATAAAAATAAAATCTAAATATTTTCGTTTTCTTTAGGTTTGATGGGAGGTGCGCATCTTGGCTTTGGAAAAGGACTTGGAGGTCTACTAGGTAATTTTAATTTTGTTTTAAAAATTATAATTCCCCGCCATTTACCCATCCCCGAAAACAAATGTTGGTGTTTTTAGCTTAAGTATTTTGGACCTAAATAAAGCATTTGATTATATACATTCTAAAATGTTCATGGTGTATGGTTCTCAGCCATAAAGTTATCATTTATAGAATTATGTTAAAGACAATTTTCCACGAAGATCAAATTAAAGTCATCAAATAAGTACCAGTTTTATTAGACCTTACCGTTACCTTCATTACCTCGGTCCCAATAAAACTGATTTTAATCTTAGAATATTTCATTTTAATACTCGCTGAAAGCTGTTTATAATATAATGCGATGAACAATTATTACTTTGTTATTTGTAAAATCTTAGTTTTGTCTGTTTAAAGATTTATTTTTATTTCTACGCTTGGCTATTTATGAATAATGTCATTCTTGTTTTTTTAGGTGGTGTCTTGATTGAGTATACTAAAAGCACTCATAGGGTAAGTAGAATCAAGCTCTTTATAGTGCCTGCAAAAAAAATGACGTCATACAATACAAATGATATGCCAGTACACAGTCTAAATTACCAATGACAGGCCAGTATAGAATTGACCAATTTTAGGCCAGTTTGACGTCTTTTTTTATGGGCACTATAAAAAGCATAAACTAGAACTATTAAATTTGAATAGTAATAAAACAATGACAAATTAAACAGTGTTTATCCGAGATAGGTCAATGAAAGTTTTTTTTCTCATTATAATCCTTTAAACAAACCTTACCTTATGTAAACATTAAAGCTACTTTTTTTCTCAAAAAGTAAGTTTTTTTGCTTTTTTAAAATGACATTGGCCCGTAAATTATATTGGTACTAAAGTCTTATAACTGCAATATCTTATTCATTTGCTCAAAACTTTTAATAAATTTTGGTTAGTTTAATCTAAAGTAGAGTAATTTTGTTTCTTGTATTCATTCGAATCCGGTGGATAGGAACCGGTTCTCATCCATACGCAAAAAACTATGTCTAGCATCGTATTATATCCAGCTTTCTACGACTATAAAAATGTACAATCATAAGTTTAAAACCAGTTTTTTTAGCCCGTGCCTTCTGCACCTCGGGGCTAAAAAACTGGTTTTAATCTTATAATTGTACATTCTATATCCGCGGAAAGCGGTTTGTAATACGATGAAAGAAATAACTATTATCATCATTGTGGATGCATATCAAATTATTTCCATTGTCTTATCCCCTAAGATCCCTGTGAATTTTTAGGCTTTCTGGTATTTTGGAGTTGCCGCATTTGTGTGCAGTATCTTCTACGCCAGCTTTGTATCGCTTTTCATGGTTAAACGAAGAATGGTAAGTTTTTTTTAGAATAATGATTCCTATTACATCAAGGTATAATGTAAGGGTATAGCCCTTTTCGTGACAACGCCTCTTAATGGGCGTTTCGTGTTTTTTTTTCAAATTAGCTTTTGATAGGTTATTTTAGGTTAAGTAGGTTTAGGTGATTGCCCCGCAGGGGCTAGAAATAGGGGAAAAGCTACTGTGAAAATACGACAAAACGCCCTTTAAGAGGCATTGCCACGAAAGAGACTATACTCTAATGTTGTAAGAGAGGCATCTCCAAAATCAAGTCATATAAAAGTAAGTATGTCCCTAAACAGTATCATGTATTGAAGTAGTCTTAAACGAATTTACATACAATTTTGTTTTGAAGTATACATTCATATTCTCTTCATTCAGCTCTGACACTCTACAAGTGTTAACGTTCGTTTTTCCTTCAGTTTCAGAGCTATGTTTTTTTTGTATGTTGTCATCCTTGTTTTTACATAAGTAGTGGTACTCTATAACTTGCGTAGTTTGTTAGTTTGTCCCAACAGGTCGTACGTTATACTCAGGAAGGGAGGGGACTTTGTGCTCTGTTTATATTCTTTATAGTTCCCAAGGTTTATAATTACGATTTATTATTCGTTGGCTTAGCAACTTTTGAGACTTTTTAAGGCCAAGGTCCCAAATTTTAACCACAAATTGTAATCTACAGAAGGGGTGATTGGTCTTTGTCTTATCCCTTTGGATACTGCTTTTGGGGAAACTTGATATTTTCTACGAATATTAATATGTTAGTACGGTTTTTGGCCCCTCGGGTCACACAAAACTGGAATTTTCCTATAATTTATCAATTTACTATCCGCAGAAGGCTGTCTATAATACGATGCGATAAATAACAAAAAATATGACTAAAATTGGGCTAAACTAATTAACTGTAATGCTTTAGCTTAATACATCTCAGGCCAAGAGTCGGAATCTTTCACGTAAAGAGGACAATACTGTCAACAATGGGGAGCCAGATATAGACAACTTGAGGAAGAAACATGCTGGTCATCCTGTTAATAAAAATGGAGATTTAGGTAAGTTGTGTTCACTTGTGGCTTTTAGTAAATGTGGTAATCCGAGCCGCGGGTTAAAGAGTTCTTTACGGCAAACAACGGTGAATGACGTAATTGAAAGACTTATGGTACAGACTGTGTAAACTTTCACGTAAATAACGTAGAAATAGATATAGATAACTTGAGGAAGAAACATGGCGGTCATCCTGTTAATAAAAATGGAGATTTAGGTAAGTGAACACTTGTGGCTTTTAGTAAATGTGGTAATCCGAGCTGCGGGTTAAACAGTTCTTTGCGGCAAACAACGGTAAATGACGTAATTGAAAGGCGAACAGTACGGACTGTGACTACTTTCACGTAAATAACGTAGAAATAGAGATAGATAACTTGAGGAAGAAACATGCCGGTCATCCTGCTAATAAAAATGGAGATTTAGGTAAGTGTACACTTGTGGCTTTTAGTAAATGTGGTAATCCGAGCCGCAGGGTAACGAGTAATGACGTAACTGAAAGACGTATGGTATGAACTGTTTTATCCTTATACTAAAGTAACAGGATGTTTGTTTGTCTGTGTGTTTGTGCTGAAGGATCTCACTAACTGCTGAACCGATCGGGTTCTCCTTTACAGGGTAGATTCTCATAGGTCCTGGAATGGTTTATAACTATTTTGGGGGAGGGTACCACCACCCTCCCAAGAGAAATCACCCGTAGAAAAAAATTACCCCTTCCAAAAAAAGAGACTTGAACGAAACATAAACCAATTATTTCTCAAATTAAATATATTAAATAAAAAAAAGCATTCAAAGTGCCACTAGAGGCCTCTAGGGGCGTAGCCGCTAGTCTTTCATATAAATAACGTAGAAACAGACAATAAAAATGGAGATTTAGATAAGTCTACTTCCAGCCAAAGGTCGTGCAATTTAAGAGATGGTTGTCTAATGGGTGTTACTTAACTTAATACACCGCGTGTTTGGACGGAAAATGAGACATTAGGCTTCCCTTATGTATCCCAGGTTGTTGAACCTAACGTTAAAGTGTCATGGACAACATCTTCACCTGTATGAGGTATTTGATAAAGTGTACTTGTAGCTATATTGACATAGATTACGTAGATATTTTGAAAGATTCTTGCTTACTCAAGAATTTCAAAAGTATCTTTCAGTTGGAGGTAAATTGGCAAACTCACATAGAATTAATTTTAAGGTCATATAAAGAAGAATTTAAAAGCTACGCCATTATCAGAGAGTGAAGGTTCAGGTCTTAGAGGGAAAAAAGAATCAATTTCAAAGTAATATACATTGTCATAATCTGTTTAAATATAATTTTGAAATTAATTGTTTTTAGAAATGATCGAATATGCTAATGGAGAGAAAGGAACTAAAGATGAGAAACAAAAGTTTTTAGGTAGCAATATTTTGATCAATAATAAAAATTTTATTTTGTGTTCACTAAGATCTCTTAGCTAATTCCCAATTAGGAATGCTTATCAGTAATCAGTAACCAATATTTTTTTTCTAAGATCCCATTCTCTTAGATGATGCGGATGCCATAAGAAAAGCTGGAGACGATGATATTGATGATGACGATGATAAACCTAAGGTAAGACCTTTATTGCACATGTCCCCAAAGTTTTATATGAACGCTTTCTTGTTCGTTGGCTTAACAACTTTTTGTTTTGAATTTTGATTTGTTTGTAAGTTAAGTTGAGTGTCCAAAAGTTTCGACCACTTTTTATAATCTACAGAAGGGGAGACTTTGTGTTTAATTATTAGGGATGTACATCAATTTATCGGCCATTGTCTTATCCCTTTAAATCCTTGGTTGATGATAATGAGAGAGAGACAGAAACTTTGAACAATAAAATAGTCTTCCCCCCAAATTATTTTTAAAATTTTTAGGTTGATGAGAATGGAGGAATCAAAGCTAATGGATTGAAGAGTCAAGTTAGCAAGATTTCTAGCAGTATTTAGATATATTTCTATGCTCAAATATTATTTTTTAAAGCGAAGCTTTTCTAAAAATAGGTTAGGACAAACGAACATTAACAATTGTTGAGTGTCAGAACTAAATAAGCAGAAAATAAATGTATAAGTCTAAATAGAGTTGTATTTTTTTTACATAAATACAGGGTATTATTTAGGGACATACATTTTAAAGACTTTATTATAGAGATGCTTCGCTTATAACATTATACCCTGATGTAGGAAAATCAGATGATTTTTAGTGGTATTTAGATGCATTTGTATGCTTAAAATTTTTTTTACTAATTTTACAAATACTTAATTTTTAAAAGAATGATAAAAAATAATTAAAATATAAATTTTAGAAACATTTTTTTGGGTTCTCCTAACACACATTGTTTTGAATTGAAAAATGGAAAAGTTTAAAATTTTTTACATAGTTTTTTTCTTTAAATTGTTTCAAAACAAGCAATAATGAAAAAATCAAAAATCGTCATTTTTTGCATTTATTTTTTTTTACTTTATTATGTAATCTATTCCTAAAATGTATAATTTTGTAGATAATCTTAAATTTGGCATTATAATTTAAATTGTTTTGTGAAATTTTTGTGGTATTATTTTATAACCTTTTTTAGTATCAAGAACATTTTTTGCCAGTATTGCTTTGAAACCGAATAATATCCACTGGATCTGAACCGGTTCTCAACCATACTGAAAAATCATGTATTGTATCGTATTATAGACAATTTTCTATAAATATTAAAGTAAAATTAAAAAGATTAATACCAGTTTTGCTATCCCGGTCTTCATTTTAATATCCGCGGAAAACTCTCTATAATATGATGCATTAACTATTATAATTTCAACATTTATGTAAAATATTTTTTTTACTGAAACAATACACGTGAATTAGAAAATGTTTTATTTAAATAAAAAACATGGAAAAAAACAAAATAAAACATTTATTTAGATTTTTTGAATGGATTCAACTTGTGTTTGAGGGGCAGAGTTGCTTGCCTGTGAAAATCTCCTTCTTCTAAACTTTGGAAATAAACTTGAATATTATTTGATATCTCTAAAAAGAATTTTAAAAATCCTTTTTTTGTCATCACTATTTTCAATTTCTCTCTACCTCTTTCCTTTTTTATCTCTCTCTCTTGCTCCTCCTTTTTAGTAGCGAAGCTACTCTATAATTAACTTTGTCTGTCCGTCAGTCCATAACGCTATGATTTTCTCGGCTCCTATTCAATATAGAAAGCTAAAATTTTTAGTACAGATTCCTATGACATATACCCATCTAATATATAAAGTGTGTTACTTTTTTATATGTTTCATCAATATTTGGCCACAACTCAGTCAAAAATGCTTACAAAATAGACCTTTTTCGACCTAAGATGCTCAAATACTTCCTTTACAAGCCCCATCAATCAGTTTTGAGATATCTCCATATTTCAAGGAAAATTGACAAAAAAGACAAATTTGGGTGTTACCTTTTAATATGCTCAGATACCATAAAATCAATAAAAAAATACTTATTTTTACTTTTCTCTCATTTTTAAAGTTTGATTCTGTTAAAGTAAATATTCTTGAAGGGATTTATGCATTGATTTTACAGAAACATAATATTTGGTGGAAATAAATGATCTTCAAAAGATTTTTTTTTGGAAAATAAGAAATTCAACCCCCATTGCCCTAGAGGACAGCTGTTGACCTCTAGTGCTCATGGTTTTGTCAAGTACATGCTAAAGAAAAAAAATAGCCAAAAAAGTACATAAAAAAGTATCTTAATGTGTTAGAAAATTAAATTGTTTAACTTCAAATTTGGGGATGCTGACCTTAAAGATGCTCTTACTGGTGGTGATGGTGACCCGGAAGGCATTGAAGTACATGAGCATTATGGCAACACAACTATTGATCTATGTTCTGATTTTTAAATTCCTAGCAGCCTCCAATGAAAAAATATAACAAGAACTTTTCAAAATCACAGTATTTACCTTATGAATTTGAGAATAAAAAAATCATTTAGGGATTTCTCTTGATTGGAGGCTGCTAGGAATATAAAAATCAAAACATAGATCAATAGTTGTGTTGCCATAATGCTCATGTACTTCAATGCCTTCCGGGTCACTATCACCACCAGTAAGAGCATCTTTAAGGTCAGCATCCCCAAATTTGAAGTTAAACAATTTAATTTTCTAACACATTAAAATACTTTTTTAAGTACTTTTTTGGCTAAATTTTTTCTTTCACATGTTCTTGACAAAACCATGAACACTAGAGGTCAACAGCTGTCCTCTAGGGCAATGGAGGACAAATTTCTTATTTTCCAAAAAGAATACTTTTGGATACAATTTATTTCCACCCATTATTATGTTTCTGTATAAATCAATGCATAAATCCCTTCAAGAATATTTACTTTAACAGAAGCAAACTTTAAAAACGAGAGAAAAGTATAAATAAGTATTTTTTTATTGATTTTATGGTATCTGAGCATATAAAAAGGTAACACCCAAATTTGTCTTTTTTGTCAATTTTCCTTGAAATATGGAGATATCTCAAAACTGATTGATGGGGCTTGTAAAGGAACTATTTGAGTACTTTAGGTCAAAAAAGGTATGTTTTGTAAGCATTTTTGACTGAGTTGTGGCAAATAAATGATGAAACATATAAAAAAGTAACACACTTTATACATTGTTTTGTCCATCTGTCTATAATTTGTTATCTATTACCTTTTGAAAACAGTTGATTATTTTTTCCTTTCTTCTTATTAAAAAATTTTTTTTACTTAATTTGTATGTGGTTCTAATGACTTCTTAAAAAGTTTCTCCTAAAAGTTTTTGTCTGCCTAACCCATTAAAAAATATTTTGTTTAGTTCGTGTTCCAGTGTCAATGACAATTTTTGGACAAAAAAGATAAGAAACTAATGTTTTTTTGTAGGTTGGAGGGGACATTGGGCTGCTTTTTGAACTAATCCCCAAAGAAATATTAATAATCTTTTCTTATCCGATGACAAACAACTTGAATTGAATTTTGATTGGTTGGTTCAATAAGTTGAGTGTCCAAAAGTTTCAACTCATTGCATTCTACAGAAGAGTTAACTTTGTGTATCATCATTAAGGGATGTACATCAATTAATCGGCTAATGTCTAATCCCTTTAGATCCCTGATTTTTTGCTTTTTTCCGATGTATCACAGACAGCTATCCGCGGATATTATGCGAATAGAATTACTGAGAACAGGTTCTAATCCAGCGGATATTGTTAATTTCCACTCCTGAAGCTGTGCTGCTCTGCTTTTCAACGTCCCCGTCATCTATCCCATCTACATGGTCGGTCAGCGCTTTGGATTCATCATCCTAGGATAGCAAGTTTGTTAAAAACCCGGTTTTTTTAATCAAAACCCAACCCGGGTACTCGCAAAAAACCCGTTTTTTCTTCATAAAACCGATGCTTTTTTGCGAGTTATTTCAAAATGTTAAATAAAGGGCTTTAAATAAACTATATAATGATAAAAACTTATTTATTTTTAGACATTTATGATCAAAACAGAAGAGAATGAATCTATTTTATCTATTTTCAAATGTTTCTTTAAAACTTCCAATTTCCAACTTTAAGTTATATTAGATATGATATATTCAACTAAATGTAAAAACTAGGAATCTGTTATAATTTACTAAATTTACTACCAACATAATATAGAATAAAACCCCAAAAAACAGCGGGTTTTTTATAACCTATCGAAAACCAACAAAAACCTCAGGTTTGGGTTTTTGGGTTGGGCTACGGGATAACAACCCTGTAGAATAGGTTAGGTTAAGTTTGGGTGGGATAGGCTGTCCAATAAATTTAGAAGATCTAGAAGGAAATACAAAAAGTAATAGAGCTCTTTTGTATCATTAATGGAATGTTTGCTGAGAGAAAGAGAGGGGACAATGGGCTGTTTATTATACTAGTTGTTATCTTTTAATTCAAGTTTTAAAAAGAAAATAAATAATATATGCCAGAGGGGGGTGGTCATCTTTTATGGGGAGTTGAAGATACCCTCCCCAAAAATAGTTAAAAACCTTGCCTGGACCTATAAGAAGCTTCATTGGAAAGGAGAACCATATCAGTTCAGTGGTTAGCAAGATCTTTCGCTACAGACAAAAAAAGCTTACTACTTTACATTACAGGAAGTAAAAGAGGCCAAAACTCACCTCACAAGTAACAGGAAGTCTGTCAATAAGTTCCTTGAAGCTGCCAGGATTCATACATCTGGCCAAGCAGTACAGAAACAGCCAATCAGAATAGGATAGATTCTTCAGGAGGCTAAATAACAGAAGTTGTATGTAGTTTTAATCAGGTAAAAGAGGTAAGGGTAGATGTTTCGTAGGCATAGAAATTTCGTAAGGATAGTTTTTTCGTCAAAATCAATTCATATTAATTCCAATAATAAGCTACTCCAATTATGATAGATTCCTTAGTAGGCTAAATTAAAGTTATGGCAATTTTTTTACAATTAAATCTATGTTAGGGTTGGACCGGATATGTGGTGAATTAATTTATATGATAGATTTTTCAGGAGGCTAAATAACAGCATTTGTATGTAGTTTTAATCAGGTAAAAGCGGTAATGGGTAGCCATTTCGTAGGCATAGAAATTTTGTAAGGATAGTTTTTTCGTCAAAATCAATTCATATTAATTCCAATAATATGCATCTGGCCAAGCAGTACAAAAACAGCCAATCAGAGTACGATAGATTCTTCAGGAGGCTAAATAACAGCATTTGTATGTAGTTTTTATTAGGTAAAAGCGGTAATGGGTAGCTCTTTCGTAGTCATAGAAATTTCATACGGATAGTTTTTCTGTCGTAGACTAAATAAGTAACAACAAATTTTATATTAGTTTAATCAAGAATCTAAACAAAAACAAAATTAGAGTTAAATTGCATTTCTCACATTTATGATAAACAAAATGAAATAATTTTTTATCTATATTAATTTGGTGCTTACTTTTATTTTCGCTTATTTTTCGGACAAAAAGAAAAACTGACAAAATTAGGAATTTTAGATAATGTTTTTTAGAAACTGTGGATATTGTGAGAGATTCTTGGTCACCCTGATAAAATGTTTCTCCAAGCTGGCTAATGTGACAATACCCTACATCCTCTCCCAAGATCATTGAGGAACTTATTGACACTGTTTGAGGACTATATTAGCAACCTAAATTGACAACATTGCTTAAACTTACCAGGCCATTTTTTCAGGGTCAACTTTGTTGTACTTCAGTCCAAACTGTTCTAGTTGCAGCATTTTTACTCGCAGTTTGGGAATAAAGAGCTCAGCCATTCTAAAAATATTTTTTTTATTTGTTGGAACTGTTTAAGTTAGAGTATCTTTACTTGCAGTTTAGGAATAAAGAGCTCAGCCATTCTAAAAATAATTTTTTTTATTTGTTTGAACTGTTCAAGCTAGAGCCTTTTCCCTTGTAGTTTGGGAATAAAGAGCTCAGCCATTCTAAAAATTAGATTTTGATTAGTCCAAACTGTTCTAGCTGCAGCATTTTTACTCGCAGTTTGGGAATAAAGAGCTTAGCTATTCTAAAAAAAGTTGATTTTATTTGATTCTTTAAACAGTTTTTGTTAAAGAATAAAATTAATATCAGTTTGGGAATAAAGAGCTCAGCCATTCTAAAATCAAATTTGTTTGCTTGTTCCAAAACTGTTTAAGACAGAAAATTATTTTTCCCCAATTATTTAATAAAATCATTGTTGTATTTTCATAAAAGAAATAATAGAAGGTTACAGTTACAGTATGGCTGAGAACTGGTTCTAATCAAGTGGATATTAATCAGTTTTGATGCTATATTGGAATTGAAATAAAGTTTACTTGTGAATAACCATGATTTCAGAGTGTATGGCTAGAATAACATACCAGAACTTACCTCTGAATAACCATAGTTCCAGAGAGTATGGCAAGAATAACATACCAGAACATACCTCTGAATAACCATAATTTCAGAGAGTATGGCTAGAATAACACACCAGAACTTACCTCTGAATAACCATAATTCCAGAGAGTATGGCTAGAATAACATACCAGAACTAACCTCTGAATAACCATAATTCCAGAGATTATAGCTAGAATAACATACCAGAACTTACCTCTGAGTAACCATAGTTCCAGAGATTACAGCTAGAATAACATACCAGAACTTACCTCTGAATAACCAGAATTCCAGAGAGTATGGCAAGAATAACATACCAGAACTTACCTCTGAATAACCATAATTACAGAGATTACAGCTAGAATAACATACCAGAACTTACCTCTGAATAACCAGAATTCCAGAGAGTATGGCTAGAATAACATACCAGAACTTACCTCTGAATAACCATAATTCCAGAGAGTATGCCTAGAATAACATACCAGAACTTACCTCTGAATAACCATAATTCCAGAGATTATAGCTAGAATAACATACCAGAACTTACCTCTGAATAACCATAATTCCAGAGATTATAGCTAGAATAACATACCAGAACTTACCTCTGAATAACCAGAATTCCAGAGAATATGGCTAGAATAACATACCAGAACTTACCTCTGAATAACCAGAATTCCAGAGAGTATGGCTAGAATAACATACCAGAACTTACCTCTGAATAACCAGAAATCCAGAGAGTATGGCTAGAATAACATACCAGAACTTACCTCTGAATAACCAGAATTCCAGAGAGTATGGCTATAATAACATACCAGAACTTGCCTCTGAATAACCATAATTCCAAAGAGTATGACTAGAATAACATACCAGAACTAACCTCTGAATAACCATAATTCCAGAGAGTATGGCTAGAATAACATACCAGAACCATAACAAGATGAAGATCTATAATATTCAAAATATTTGAGTTTACAAATTTTTTCTTCTATTTCTTCTGTATTATTTCAATTTGGTAAAAAAACAGCATATGCAAGAAAATATCTTTTTTTTATTGATGGAAAAGTTAAAGGATTTTAGTCTCAGTGTTTTTCTATGTGATAGTTATCCATTGCATTGTCTTATAGACAGCTTTCCGTGGATATTGAAATGAAAAATCATACAATTAAAAAGAGGGGCCAAATGCTGAGTATATTAGTTGGATTTAAAGTTGGAATATACCTTCTCATTGATGATATTCATACCCAGAACACACAGGGCATCAAATTTTTCAATTGTGCCAGAAACACCAAATTTGTGGAACATGCATTTTGTCATCCTAAATATTTTATTTTATAATCCTTATAT
Organism: Acartia tonsa; assembly: GCF_053477335.1. Lineage (NCBI taxonomy): Eukaryota > Metazoa > Arthropoda > Copepoda > Calanoida > Acartiidae > Acartia > Acartia tonsa. The sequence continues at coordinate 46,263,381 of NC_137272.1, forward strand.
TTATAAAAGTATTAGGATGTCTTTCTGGCTGTTAATTAAGATCTCACTAAGTGCTGGACTATAAGGTTTTATTTTAATCTGCAACTGTGGAGCATCAACTTGTTGTCAGGGTGCTGATAGACATTAAAAATGGTACCTACTGCTGCTATAACAGGTGCGCAACATAAATAGTCAAACAAGGGGAAAAACCTTGACCAATAACAGGCACAACTCATTACAATGCATAATTAAGACTTCTCAGACAAAGGTCTTGCAATCAAAAGGTTGGTTGTCTGTTGGATATTACTTAACCTAATATCCACCATTAGGCATTAGAGTTTTCCATCCCATTACAAGTGGATGATTTTCTTGGGTTCTCTAGATAATCACTTGAAATTGAAGGAGAATTCCGAATCAATTTGGTAATGGGTAAAAGGTTTTAATTTACTAGTAAAAACTTCTTAAAGGTTCAGTGATGGTTTAAACCTCACCTACTTAGTCTTCCCCTGAAGGATTTTGAGTTAAAAACAAAAATTATCTTGCTTCATATGTTCACACAAGGCAAAGCAAAGATTACTGTTCTATATTTTTCTATGTTTATACATTACCTAGGGAAGACCCTGTACATGGGATCTACTCTTATTTCTGCTTCTATGTCAGTAAAAGATGCTGCCTATAACATACAATATCTTATTTCTTTTAAGTACATCAATAAGCACAAGTGGATTTTTAATAGCTTAAAACCATCATATTACCAGTAGATTTATCCCCTATCAAGCATTTTACAAAATTATAATTTTCTGACAGACTGTCTGATGTAATAATGGACTTAGAAAATGTGGATATTGTGAGAGATTCTTGCATATCCTGATAAAATGTTTCTGCTGGTTGGCTAAAAAAATGATACACCCCATCCCCCCCCCCCCCGTATGATTTTAAACCATCACCTACTCTGACTATGGAGGAACAAAATGTCCTAATTCTGAGGACAATATAAGCATCCCTGTTTCAAAATCCATGTATTCTATAACATTCATTTTAATAATTCTACTTTGTATTATAGGCAGTAGATTATTACTAGTGAGAATCTAAAAATAAATTTTAAAGTAAATAAGATAATGTTCCTCAATGCCATAGGTAGAGAATGCTCCTCCCAAGAAGGTATCTGTCAGTTTTATCTAAATCAAACATATTTAAATCTCATTACAAAAGTAGTTGGATGGTTGTATGTGTATTTTTCAGTCTCTCTGTTACTTATGATATCTAAAATGGAGTTGTTTTAAATCACGAAAAGAAAAAAAACTTTCCTTTTGTAATAATACTTTATTTTTTAATTTTAAAAGTGTTTTTTTTATGGGGTCATTTTTCTCTAGATGTTATTTCTCTTGAGAGGGTGATCTTACTCTCACCTAAAATAGTTAAAAACCTTCCCTAGACAAACACGAGCTTCACTGTATGGGAGAACTATATCAGTCCAGGTGTTAAAGAGATCTTAAGCTACACACACACAGACAAACATCCTATTACTTTTATATAAGGGTCTGCTACCTGACATTGATAAAGTATAGAGTCAAATAGCTCTGTTATTACCTGTACAATATTACCTGTATGTTATTACCTGTACAATATCACCTCTTCAATATTACTTTACAATATTACATGTAGAATATTACATGTACAATATTACTCAATGATATATCCTATATTTTATTGCTTGTACGATAACATTGATAAAGTTAAGAAGTTCACGGGCATATTGTCCAATAGTCAAGATATTAACTGTATAATATTATCTGTACGATAGTACAAGTACAATATTACCTGTACAATAACATTGATAAAGTTAAGAAGTTCACAGGCATATAGTCCAAAGGCTTAGATATTACCTTCCACTATTACCAGATATTAACTGTACAATATTACTTACAATATTATCATACAATATTACTTTACAATGTTACTGTATGATATAAAGTGTATGCTATTACCTGTATGATAACATTGATGAAGTTAAGAAGTTCACAGGTATTGAGTTAAATAGCCCAGATACTACTTATGCAATATTACTGTATTATATAAACTGTATGATATTACCTGTACAATAACATTGATGAAGTTAAGAAGTTCACAGGCATAGAGTCCAATAGTCCATATATTACCTTAAAATATTACCTCTATTCTATTACTTGTACAATATTACATATACGATATTACCTGCACGATAACATTGATAAAGTTAAGAAGTTCACAGGCATAGAGTCCAATAGCCCAGATATTGTGCTCATTTGTCATGTTGTACCTAAATTAATCAGGGATTTAACAGATAAGACAATGGAAGAAATTTTGGTAATACATTCTTAATTTTGATAAACAAAATAACCCCTTCATAATCATTGCTGAAATTTTTTGACTCAACTAATTAGAATTTATGAAGTATCCAAAGTTTTTTTAAATTGATTGTTTAGCTAGCTATCTATAATTGCTATAAATTAAGTGCTCAAATCAAATAGCCCCACCACTCTTAGGATTTTGATATTCTCCTGTCTGTACGCATTTATGTTCCATTTGCATAATATATTTCACAAAATCTATTGTCAATCCTTCCAATCTATCTGTCTCACTTCCTATATTGATTCATATAATTAGAAAGCTTATTGATATCTTTCTATTCATTGAGTGTTTACCTATCTATATATATCTATACACCAATCTCTATCCCCCTACCCTTGTTAGTAAGTGCTCAAATCAAATAGCCCAACCTTTTTTTGAGATTTTGCCGTACACATTTTCTACATTTGTGTTCCATTCGCATAATCTATTTCACAAAATCTATAGTCTGTCTACTATGTATCTTTGTATCTATCTATCTATCTATCTATCTATCTATCTAACTATCTATCTATCTATCTATCTATCTATCTATCTATCTATCTATCTATCTATCTATCTATCTATCTATCTATCTATCTATCTATCTATCTATTTATCTATCTATCTATCTATCATACTTTCTGCGTTGGTTCATATAGTTGACCAGCTTATTAACATCATCAGTAGAATCCGTGCTCTGGGTTTGAGCCAGTCCAGCCATCACTTTCAAATATCTACAAAAATAAACAAGGATGACAACATCCATAAATCAGGATCAGAAGCTCTGAATCAGGACTCGATAAACAGAATATATTCACTATAAGTAAGTCTAAACAAAATTGTAAGTAAATTTGTTGCAAAACTGCTTAAACACAGGATACTGCATGTAATAAATGAATGTAAGAACATTGTGGTAAGGATTATATGCCGTGCTTTCTAAGGAGAACCATATCGGTTAAGTGGTTAGCGAGATCCTTCAATACATACACACAGTTAGAAAGACAGGATTCCAGTTACTTATGTACATTGATAGACAATGGTCCACAATGGGCCAATTTTTCGTCAAAATTAAAAAGAGAATTTTTGCAGACAGAAACTGTTGTTTACATTTTGTTATATACGAGATACAGGCAATGAAATTTAGGAAAACCTTAATTCTAAGATATGCGACAATTAATAGCTGACTCATAATGCGAACAAATTGAAAAAATATGCACTTATGTACCAAGTTTTGTAATATGTTTCAACTAATGAGAATGTTCCGTCAGTGTTCTCCTATTGGCCAATTTAGACAATATATCTCTTGTGAAACTCTATGGCGCTACTAAAGTTAAGATTACCTTCCTCCCTCATGGTGGGTGAAGATTTGGTAGGGAATGTAAAACATCAAGGCCTAAAAATAGTTATTCATAACATCGTATTATAGACAGCATTCCGCCGATATAAAAATTTAAAATTAAAAGTATCTTTGTTATCCCCAAGTGATGGAATACTTTTATTTTAATGTTCATGAAAATTATCTGTAATACTATGCTAAACATGAATTTTTAGTATGTATGAGAACCAGTTCTAAATCCAGTGGATATTATTCGGTTTCGTAGCTTTATTGGAATACAAATTAAAGACCCTTTAACACTATTACTAAGCATAGACGTCACATGGGGGGGGGGGATAAAGTGGGGATTACCCCCCCCCCTCATTTAAAATTTACCCCTAACCATTTAGGAGGGGCTATATACCCACCCAAAATAAAAAATCTCTAACCAAAAAAATTTTACGCGTTTCGCGCGCATTTTTAATAATAAATATTTAATAAAATTTTAATTACCCCCTACAAAAATTTTACCCCGGGGGTAAATTTTTTGGGGGGGGTAAACAAAATTTACCCCTGCCAATAGATATTTCAGGGAGGGGTAATTACCCCCCCCCCCAATCCAGGCAAATTTTACCCCTGGGGTAAAAAATTATGAAGGGGGTAAAAAATTTGCGGCGCGCTTCGCGCGCCATTTTACCCCCCCCCAAAAAAAAACAGCTTAGTCGTCCTTGTTACTAAGCCTTGGTTAAACAAAACTATTAAACCTTAGGAGCATTATTAGTAGTGAAGTTTGGGAGAGAGGCCATTATTGACCAGTATGGTAAAATTTATAGTAGCCTCTGATTGGCTAATTTTTTTTTTACGTCATAATCAGTCCGACACTTTTACTGTGTTCAAGTTTCTCGTTTTGTTCGTCCATCTATCTGGAACGGAATGGGGAAAACGTGAATTTTCAGTTACTATAAAAGATATACACCTGATATTTTGAGTAAAGATCCTCTGTGCCTCTATAGGTCTTTGACGGTAGGGGGGGGGGGGGGGGGGTTAAGAGTTAAGTTAACCACCCTCCATAATATTTTTTGGGGTGGGTGTTATTTTTTTCTAGGGGCCACTTCTCTTGGAAGAGTGGTGTTACCATCCCCAAAAGCAGTTAGGAACTTTTCAAGGACCTATGCAAAGATACTTGCAGAGGAGAACCATATGGGTTCAGCGGTTAGTGAGATCCTTTGGTAGAAAAAACAGATACACATCCTGTTACTTTGTTATAAGAATTACCTGAAAGGACAAGAACAAAGGAACCCATTGGTAGTAGGCGTGGTAAACCTAAAAAAGAATAGATATAATCCAGATACATATACTCTGTAAGTCAGCCAATAGCAAAACAGTTGAGGAACAATTGTTAGTAGGCTTGGTAAACCTATCCTATTATATTAAATAGCTTAAGATATCGATAACTATACAGTTTTCAATTCAGTGAATCTTCGCAAAGGCCTTGGAATGGTTTTAGGCTATTTTAGTTATAGAATTAAGTCTTGGGATAGTTTTAGGTAATTTTTTTGTGTTCCATCTCCTTCTCTTGGAATACAGAGCCGCTAGATGCTAGGGGCGCAGCAACTAGTAAGTTATATTGTATTATTAAATTAAATTAAAGCAGGATTACAGATAGGGAATAATGAAGAAAATGCATGGATCTAAAGGGATAAGACAATGGCCGATCAATTGATGTAACCTCAGTGATAATAAACACCATTTCCCCTTCTGTAGATTACAATCACCAAAGTTGTTGAGCAAATGAATAAGAAAAAGTTACTAAAAAACTTTGGGGACTAACAGTGTAATAAACAGTCTATTGTCCCCTCCCTCCCTGCGCATATGACTAGCTAGAATTATGGAAAACCTGCTCTTCTTTAGGAAAAGTTATTATAAAACTTTGGGAAGTAGTGTGATACACAATGTAATGTCCTCTCCCTCCCTGCATAGTAATAGTTAGAATTTTGGATGACCTGCTCTTCTTTAGGACGTCCTTCTTGTAGAGAAACAGGATCTAAAGCTGCTCCATCATGAGGACCAACCTAAAGTATCATCATACATAAATGTTTAAACTTTTCAACTATTTAGGACGACCTTCTTGTAGAGAAACAGGATCTAGAGCTGCACCATCATGGGGACCAACCTAAAGTATCATCATATATAAATGTTCAAATTTTTCAACCATTTAGGACAACCTTCTTGTAGAGAAACAGGATCTAGTGCTGCGCCATCATGAGGACCAACCTAAAGTATCATCATATATAAATGTTTAAACTTTTCAACCATTCAGGACAACCTTGCTGTAGAGAAACAGGATCTAGAGCAGCACCATCATGGGGACCAACCTAAAGTATCATCATATATAATGTTCAAACTTTTCAACCATTTTCACATTTGCAACATAGCTCCTAAACGGTTCAAAGACAAACGAAAGAGTCCCAAACGTCAGAGTGGACAAACGCAGGAGTGATAAAAATATTTCTATACAGGTTAGGTTAGGCTAAGATACGAATATTACAAATAAGCTCCCTGCAGGGGTTAGACATTTAAAAAACTTGTTTGATTGTTATAAATAGTTTAGGTTAGATTAATGTCAACTCCGACGTTTGGGACTCCTTATTAAGACACATTTTTGGACACCCTTGAAATCGGTCAGGGTCCATAAATATTAAAAAATAAGGCACTTTTTTCAAATTAAAATTTTTCAGCAATGAGTAGCGAATCATTAAAAAATCATGGACTTGACAAACGGACAAAGTGAGTCAAAGAGCAGATAGTCAAAAACCTTTTGATTTAGTTAGTGTGTTGTTAAGCGTAAGACGGACAGACAGACACTGTAATTTTTTTAAATTTCACATGTCAATCTTAGATTTAATTTTTACTCACATAATAAATATAACATATTTAGATACATACTCTCTAAATCAGCCAATAGGAAAGCATAGGAGTAATATATTGCCATATTATTGATTATAAAATTTACAAATTGTGGTACGAAAATAGCTGTTATTTTCATTTGCATAATGAGTCAGCTTTTAAAAGCCGGATTTCTTGGGGTAAAGCTAGCTTTGGGACATTAGATCTATTACTTACCCCATGGGCTAATAACTCCATAAGAAAACATAATAAGTAGTTAGTGTTATTTTTACATTCACACGGACAGACTGATATTTGTTTATAGGTAAGTTGCATCTTCAAATCTACAATGCACTTTTCAATGTAGTTTTTAAGTACAAACAGCACAGATGTGTTATTTATATTCCTAAAAAATAGAGCTCTTACAGTATAAGAGTTAAGACTCTCGGGGGCTAGGTGTCGCTTCGGGTACTAGACCTTTCTCCACGCACCTTGAAACATACATACAATACTTATGATTGCGTTGTAAAGCGTCCATTCACCCATCAGACAACCAACTCTCTGAGATGCACGACCTTTGTCTGAGAAGTCCCAACTGTGCATGGTAGCGAGTTGCGCCTGTTTTGGGCCTAGGCATTCCCCCCACTCTAACTATTTACGTCGCGCATCTGACATAGTAGCAGTGGGAACCATTTTTAACGTCTTTAGTTATGACGCGGTGTCGGACCGAGATTCGAACCTATCACCTTCCCGACGACGAGCGGATGCGCTACGTGTTGAGCCACGGTCGCGGGTAGCTCTTAGAGTATACATAGCATTTTTCTACTACAATTTGAAATTTGAAAGAGTTTATTTTTTTGGCATACCCTTCATCAATTACTTACCCCATGAGCAATGACATCCCTTCCAACAACTCCATCATAGTACTTGTATATAATTACTTACTCCATGAGCAATGATATCCCTACCAACTTCTCCATCATAGTACTTGTATATAATTACTTACCCCATGAGCAATGACATCCCTACCAACAACTCCATCATAGTACTTGTATATAATTACTTACCCCATGAGCTATGACATCCCTACCAACAACTCCATCATAGTACTTGTATATAATTACTTACCCCATGAGCAATGACATCCCTACCAACAACTCCATCATAGTACTTGTATATAATTACTTACTCCATGAGCAATGATATCCCTACCAACAACTCCATCATAGTACTTGTATATAATTACTTACTCCATGAGCAATGACATCCCTTCCAACAACTCCATCATAGTACTTGTATATAATTACTTACCCCATGAGCTATGACATCCCTACCAACAACTCCATCATAGTACTTGTATATAATTACTTACCCCATGAGCTATGACATCCCTACCAACAACTCCATCATAGTACTTGTATATAATTACTTACCCCATGAGCAATGACATCCCTACCAACAACTCCATCATAGTACTTGTATATAATTACTTACCCCATGAGCTATGACATCCCTACCAACAACTCCATCATAGTACTTGTATATAATTACTTACCCCATGAGCAATGACATCCCTTCCAACAACTCCATCATAGTACTTGTATATAATTACTTACCCCATGAGCTATGACATCCCTACCAACAACTCCATCATAGTACTTGTATATAATTACTTACCCCATGAGCAATGACATCCCTACCAACAACTCCATCATAGTACTTGTATATAATTACTTACCCCATGAGCTATGACATCCCTACCAACAACTCCATCATAGTACTTGTATATAATTACTTACCCCATGAGCTATGACATCCCTACCAACAACTCCATCATAGTACTTGTATATAATTACTTACCCCATGAGCTATGACATCCCTACCAACAACTCCATCATAGTACTTGTATATAATTACTTACCCCATGAGCTATGACATCCCTACCAACAACTCCATCATAGTACTTGTATATAATTACTTACCCCATGAGCTATGACATCCCTACCAACAACTCCATCATAGTACTTGTATATAATTACTTACCCCATGAGCAATGACATCCCTACCAACAACTCCATCATAGTACTTGTATATAATTACTTACCCCATGAGCTATGACATCCCTACCAACAACTCCATCATAGTACTTGTATATAATTACTTACCCCATGAGCAATGACATCCCTTCCAACAACTCCATCATAGTACTTGTATATAATTACTTACCCCATGAGCTATGACATCCCTACCAACAACTCCATCATAGTACTTGTATATAATTACTTACCCCATGAGCTATGACATCCCTACCAACAACTCCATCATAGTACTTGTATATAATTACTTACCCCATGAGCTATGACATCCCTACCAACAACTCCATCATAATACTTGGGCAGGGAATAGGTTGACATAATCCAGCAGTAGCTAAAATATTAATATATAATAAGGACTCTAGGAGCACAAAGTATAATTTTTTTTGGGGGGGGGAGAAATAATTTTTTTCTAGGGGCGATTTTTCTCGGGAGGGTGGTGGTACCCTCTCCAAAAATAATTATAAACCTTCCCAGGACCAATGAGAAGCTACCCTGTTACGGGAAACCTGATTGGTTCAGCGGTTAGCTAGATCCTTTGGTTCAAGCTAACAAAGAGATAGACAGCCATAATTCTACTTTGTATTATAGATGACAATAACTGTAACAGCGAAGCTCTAAAATCAGAAGAATAGACAAACAAACAATAACTATTGTAAAGAATCAGAATTTAAAAAGCAGAACATAAGTATCAACAAAATAGTTAATATTTGTTGCAAAATTATTATTGGGATGTCTTGCTCGTAATGTTGTACTTTTTTGTCCAAGGATTAAAAAATAAAAAATGAAAAGAATAATTATATCATCCAAAAAGTTATTGTCAAAAAGTATTCTAAAATTTGTTATTGGTTATTGGCACCTTCCTCATAGGTCTAACAAAACTGATTTTAATTTTATAATTCTTTATTTTACTATTCGTAGAAAACTATTACTTGTTGATGACCTCCCCAGGAATCTGTGCCCCCTTGTCCATCATGCACTGGATAGCCGCACCATTTGTGTCTATATAGCTGTAACCTGAACATAGGGAAGTAACAGTTACAAGCCGTTTTCACTCAACAGGGGGAGCATAGGCCGCTGACAATTTGTCAGTGTTTCTGTAACAATGTGCCTTTTTTTATGGATATGGGATAGGGGTTGTCAGCCCAAAGTCCTATGATAGCGGTGTAAAGTGTCCATTTGCCCATTGGACAACCAACTCTTTGATTGCACGACCTTTGTCTGAGAAGTCTTGTGCCTCTTTTTGGGCCAAGACATTCCCCCTACTCTAACTATTTATGTCACGCACCTGACATAGCAACAGTAGGAACCATTTTTAGCGTCTTTAGTTATAAAGCCGTGTCGGACCGAGATTCGAACCTATTCTACACATGACCGCTAGCTAACCTGTAACCAAAACTACAGCCACTGCCAGAGCTCCAAATGTAATCTAATAAAAATTAAATTTAATACAGAGTTATCATATTTGTTAGTTTCCAAAGGAATATTTTTTTTATATTTTTCTATCAAATCTTTGGTAGCAATTTATAACAAATAAATTAAAGTTATTTTTAGCATCCTATTTTAATCAGCTTTCCGCGGATATTAGGATGAAAATGATAAGATTAAAGACCTGGGCTACAAAACTGAAAATTATCTGTTATACGATGCAATTTAAGGAACCCTAGATGATGGAAGTTAATAGTTATCTATCACATCTTAAAGACAACTTTCCTAGGATATTAAAATTTTATGATTTTTATTTAAATATTCGTGAAAAATTTTCTGTATGACTATGCTATACACGATTTTTATGGCTGAGAACCGGCTCTAATCCAGCGGATTTTAATCGGCTTCGAAGTCATATCTATTCCTTTATCGAGCATTCCCCATTTTAAATTATAGTTTGAAATTTTTTTTAGGGGGGGTCTCTTTATACCGTTGTGGTACCCTCACCCAAAAACCTTCATTGAAGCATAAGAAGCTACCCTGCAAAGGAGAACTATATCGGTTGAGTGATTAGCGAGACAGACAAACAAACATCCTGTTACTTTATTAAAAGGATAAGGATGAATAATATAACAAACCTGATAGTGCAATCTTGAAAAAATATTTGTATAATACATCATATCTATATTGTCAGGGATATGAAGGGATAAGACAATGGGACAATTGATAAATTTATATACATCCCCAATAATGATAGACAAAATTTTCCCTTTTGTAGATTAATACTATAGGTTGAAATGTTTGGACACTCAACTTAATGAACTAACTAATCAAAAGTAGCCAAAGTTATTAAGCCAACTAATAAGAAGACGTGTTTATAAACTTTGGGGACTAGTGTAATAAACAGTCCAATGTCCCCTTCCTCCCAGATAATTTAAAATACAAAGCTTAGCATCCCTAACTCTGTATGTACGTCTGTCTTAAAGGAAACGGGACAGCGGAATGTGTCAAATGTGACGTCATAAAAAACGTCTATTATCCATCTCTTTTTTAGTGGTTTCCTTCTTCCCACTTCTCCTCTCATACTTCCTATTTAGACGTATTTTTATGACGTCACATTTGACACTTTCCGCTGTTCCAAAGAAAAGTTTTGTATCTAAACTTTAAGATTAAAAAACGTGCAAAATGTCTAGACCCTTTTTTCGCCCCTAGGGGCCCCTTGGGGGTACATGAGTACGTGGGGGGGGGGGGGGGGAAGGGAAGTTTTGTCAACCCTTCACTTTTCAGTTTAGTTTTAAAAAGAAAATTTTGTAGGTTTTTTTCTTGCAGGGGCGATTTCTTTTGGGTTGATAGATGTATATCCCCTCCCCCCTAAAAATAGCCATAAACCTTCTCTGGACCTATAAGAAGCTTCCCTGTAAATAAGTATCATGGCGATCTAGCAGTTTGCGAGATCTTCATGATCATATGTATGATGTATTATATATTCCTAAAGATCCAATTTAGAGGACTTGGCTCATCAACCTAAAAATAATATTATAGTCAGCTTTCCGCGGATATGAAAATATACAATTAGAGGATTAAAACCAGTTTTCAGTTAGCCACGCGTGGGCGAAGGCCCGGGCTAATTATGATTAATTTTTTGATTTTTATTTTACTATTCATGGAAAATTGTTTGTAATACGTTGCTATTCATAATTTTATGTTATGGCTGAGAACCGGTTCTAATTCAGCGGATAATAGTCAGTTTCGAAGCCATACTGGAAAATGATAGAATTAGTAAGAATAACTCCTCCTCAATTTCTTTATTAGGCCTAGAGAATCCAGAACATCATCTACGTGTAATGGGATGCGATACACTAACACCAAAGGATATTAGGTTAGGTAACATCCATTAGACAACCAACCCTCTGATTGCACTACCTTTATCTGAGAAGTCCCAACTGTGCTTGGTAATAAGTTGCTCCTGTTTATGGGCCAAGGCATTTCAACTACTCTTACTATTTATGTCGCGCACATGACATAGGAACAATCTCTAGTTAAGACGCGGTGTTGGCTTCAGATTCGAACCTCCCTGAAGACGAGCGGATGCGCTTCGTGTTAAGCTACGATCGCAGGTAATATTAGGCCAATAGGAAAACGTAGAAACAATTCGGCCCCATTATTGGTTGGACGGACATTTATTCTTTAAATTGAATCCAGAGTTAATTAATCAGCTAAAAAGAGTTGATTTCTTATAGCTTTGTTTTGGGAAATTTTCAGGGATCTAAAAGGAAAAGACAACTTTCTGCGGATATTAAAATGAAAAATTATAAGATGAAAAACCAGTACATTGTTAGGCCCGGGCTAACAAAACTAATATTAATGTAGTGATTTTTATTTTAATATTCGTGGAAAATTGTCTGCAAAATGATGATATACATGATTTTACAGTATTGTCTTAGAACCGGTCATAATACAGCGTTTTTGAAGCCATACTGGAAAAATATTACCTTGCTTTTTATATTAAAATATTGAACCGTATCTTTAAAGGCGTCCAACATTTTTCAAGAGATCCTTTTTCTAAAAGCTAAAAACAATTGTAAATATAGACCTATATTCCGTTAAATTAGGGTCGGTCCGTAACGGTAAGCTTTTTTTTTGTTAATTTAGACAGGATAGAATTGTCCTATCGATTTGAAACTTTGCATGTTGATTCCTAAAAAAAATTAAGTGAGCGTAGCAACTCTAAAATCGTTACCAGAAAGCCCGTTCATTTAAAGGTCCGTTTAAAACATGCTGATTTTTAACTTTTTTGTAATCAAAGTCGAACCTCCAACTTTTAATTTAAACTTTTTGGGGTCTTTTTTTTCCTAGGGCTGATTTTTCTTGGGAGGGTGGGGTTATCCTCCCGATAATATTTATAAACATTCCTTGAACCTTTGATATGCTTCTCTCTAAAGGAGAACCATATCGGTTCAGTGGTTAGCGATATCCTTTTCTGCACAAACACACACACACACACACAAAAACACATATACATATACTCACACACACACATACTCACATACCCAAACACACCCACACACACACACATATACTCATACTCACACACACACATACTCACACCCACACACACATACTCACACACACACACATACTCACACCCTCACACACATACTCACACTCATACACACACACTCACACACACATACACACACACTCTCACATACACACACACACACATACATATACCACACACCTACTCACATTCATACACATACTCGCACACATACTCACACACACACACAAACACATATACTCATACTCAGACACACACACATCCTGTTACTTTTACATGAGGATATATTATTTAACTAACATATAATTTTAACTTTTTTTCTCAGTATGGCTTCGAAACCAAATACTATCCACTGGATTAGAACCTGTTCTCAACCATACTGAAAAATCATGTTTACGTATTACAGACTATTTTTCACGATTATCAAAAAAAAAATTATAAAATTAATAACAATTTTGTAAGATTGGGCCTTCGGCCTCTCAGGGCTAACAAAACTGGTTCAAATTTTATAATATTTCATATATATTTTTCATTTTAATATCCACGGAAAGGTGTCTATAATACGATGCGATAAATAACTATTCACCACTCAGTCAATAATGAAGTATATGAGAAAACTTTTTGTATACAATGTTTCAGATTTTAAACCTTATCTCTCTGGCTTTGAGAGATATGAAAATTCTAAAAAGCTTTAGATTCATGGATCGAAAGGGATAAGACAATGGCCGATAAATTACATAAAATATATCACCAATGGTGATACACAAAATTACCCCTTCTGTAGATAATAGATAATGGTTGAAATTTTTGGACACTTAACTTATCGAACCAATCTAAATTAAATAAAAGTCCCAAAAGTTTTTAAGCAAACTTTGCGGACTAGTGTAATAAACAATCCAATGTCCCCTCCCTCCCTGTTAAGACCTATGGGCAGTATCTCTCAAAATGCGACCACTTAACCCCCCCCCTTTATTTTATTTAAAAATATTAATGATATAATACGTTCACCCAAGGTTAGGCTAGGTTAAATTCGATACTTCCCCCCCCCTGACCTACCCTTTAGGGATGTCAAAGCTTTTTTTTTTATTTTGAAGGGGGTAAAATGAGGGTTTCTAAGTTTTAGGGGGGCAAACTTTACTCAACCTAAGACGTATTTCCATTACTTCTATTTTTTTTCTAAGGGGGGTCTCAAGGTATCTCAAGTCAATTTGAGGGAATGTCCCGACCTTTTTAAAAAGTATATGAGGAATTTTAGGGTGAGTGATATGACAACTGAATAATAAATATTAATTTTAATTCAGGGATCTAAAGGGATAAGACAATGGCCGTTACATTAATACACATCTCCAATGGCAATAAACAAAATTACCCCTTCTATCTATTAAAATTAATGGTTGAAATGTTTGGACATAAACCTGAATGAACCAATTAACCAAAATTTAATTAAAGTACCCAAAGGTGTAAAACAAACGAATATGAAATCGTTTTTTAAAACTTTGAGGACTATTGTAGTATAGTTTTAATGAAATATAAATCCTTGTAGTAAAGTAACAGGATGTGTGTTTGTCTATTTGTCTGTTTGTACCGAAGGATCTCGCTAACTGCTGAACCGATCGAGTTCTCCTTAACAGGGTAGCTTCTCATAGGTCCCGGGAAGGTTTATAACTATTTTGGGGGAGGGTACCACCACCATCCCAAGAGAAATCGCCCCTAGAAAAAAATGACCCACACACAAAAAAAAATATTTTTTAAAAACTAAATTAATTTTTTTTACTGTTTCTTTTATAATCTTAAATAATAGATTGGGTTATCAAATTCGACTCTCCCCTCCTCAAGTGCCCCTAGAGGCCTCTAGGGGCGTAACCGCTAGTTTATGAAATAATGAATGATTGATAAATGTCGGAATTATTTTTTTATGACAAATCCTCTTATCTTGGAAATTGTTTGTTTTTCATATAAAATTTTAGTTCTTAGTCACTGTTATAATTATGTACAAGGTTAAGCCAGGGAGGTAGGGGACATTGGGCTGTTTATTATACTAGTCCCCAAAGTTTTTTATTTGTTACCTTTAGGGACTTTTATCGAATTTTGATTGGTTGGTTCATTATGTTTTAGACACTAGTTAAAATCTACAAAAGGGGTAATTTTGTTTTTCATTGGAGATATACATAAATTTATCTGCCATTGTCTTATCCCTTTAGATCTCTGAATTAAAACTGTTTTGCTTCAGATATAAAGCAACATCCTTTATTTTGAAAGGGAAAATCATCCCCCCCACACATTACCAAACCTTATCTTTTACTAGAAATTTATAGAAAATATTAGAATTTTAATAGATTCAAATTCTTTAATAATATAGTATTTGGTGCCTTCCCACATATAGCCGGTGGAACACAGATAACATCCCCCCGCCCCCCCCCCCTTAAATGATTAAATAATTTAAATATAAGGGAGTGGCTATTTTGATTCTAACTCTAACCCTAAGGACTTTGGGGCAACTACAACCCAACCCTTTTTTAAAAGATATATTTTAAAAAATTTGTGTGGGGTGTGGGGAATGTTGGAAAGATTGTGTGTCTTTTATTTAGAAGCTCTTTAAAGTGTTTATGAAATGAATGACGTCTTACAATACAAATGACCAATGTTAGGCCGCTACACAGACTAAATTACCGATAGCAGGCCAGTATATATTTTAATTGATAAATGGTAGTCCAGTATGACGTCATTTTTTATAGGCCCTACAAAAAACTTTTTTAATGTTATAATACGGAAAAAGAAAAAAAATGCGTTTTTTGTCTGAAGCTTAAGATTTCAATTTCTTTTGGAACATATTTGACGTAAATATGATGATTCCCTATAGCTCCACTGTAAAAGAGAACCATATCGGTTCAGTGGTTAGTGAGATCCTTTGATACACACACAAAACACACAGACAGATAGACAAACAGACGGACACACACATACTTACGTTCTTAGGACTTGATTCTAGAAATGCTTCGCTTATAAAATTATACCATGATCTATTAAGAATCATTACTACAAAAAAATGAATAGGATAATTATAACACATAAAACACATTAAAATATTAACAATTATAGAGTTGCTACGCTTGCTAAATTGTTCCTAACTGTTATGGGAATCATAATTCAAAGTTTGAAATCGATTTGACAATTCTAATATATCTAAATTAACGAAAAGACCTTATCGTTACACAAAAAGAGCTAACAGTTGCAGACGGACGTACGTACAAACCGACCCTAATTATAAAAAAGCTTTGCTTTAAAAAATGAATGATTTTTAACTACTTAAAACACTTTTCAATATTGTAATATTTAACTAAAAACTAATGTTTTAAACTCCTGAATTTATGAAACATATCATATTTCTTATAAATTTTCGTGTATATAAAAGTTTATTTATCTAAGAGATAAATAAGCCAAGGAGTGAGGGAGGGGACACTGGGCTGTTTATTACACTAGTCCCCATAGGAACCTAGTAATAGTGTCTAACTTTTTATCTTTGTGACGTAACAAAAATCCATCTCTTTTTTAGGGGTTTCCTTTCCCACCTCCCCTCTCATCCTTTGATTTTTGTTACGTCACAAAGATAAAAAGTTAGACACTAGTACTAGGTTCCCCCATAGTTTTAAAATAACGTTTTCTTTGGCTTAACAACCTTGGAGGCTATAATTGAATTTTGATTGGTTGGTTCATTTAATAAGTCAAAATATCTATAACCGATAAATTGATGTACATCCCAAATGATGATACACAAATTTCCCCTTCTGTAGATAATAATAAGTTGGTAAAACGATTGAACTTTCAACTTATTGAAACAACCAATAAAAATTATTAAAAGTCCCCAAAGTTATTATGCCAACGAATAAGAAAACATTGTTATATAACTTTGGGGACTTGTGTAATAAACAGCCCAAAGTCTTATGGTAACGTTATCTTATTCGTTGGCTTAAAAACCTTGGGGAGTTTTATTAAACTTTATTGGTTGATTTATTTAGATAAGCGTCTAAACGTTTGAAACACTTATTGTAATCTGCAGAAGAGGTAATTTTGCTTATCATTTATTGGGGATGCACATAAATTTATCAGCCATTGTCTTATCCCTTTAGATCCCTTGGTTATTATTGTCACCTTTTGCTATTCTGGCACATTAACATACTCAACACGTACCCAACTCCTACAGGAATCGCCATTAATATCGATAGGACAATTCTAACATGCCCAAAATAACGAACAAAGCTAACCGTTCCGGACGCACAGACGGACCAACCCTAATTATAGAAAAGCTTCGCTTTTAAAAAGGTGGAATAGGGGGTTTCAGTGCTCTAGAAGGTACTTTTTGTGGAAGCCCGAAATATATTATACGTTGTAAATACATATTATTCAACCAAGGTTGTAATTACGGTTCCATAGTCAGTTGGCCGCGGATGCGGAAATAATAAAGAACTGGTTTAAAACGGACGTACGAACGGGTGGTAGGACACTTTATACACTTTACTTTCATGTAAATTTAGTTTAAAAAAGATTATCCTATCCACGTCACTGCAATGAATATTCTTTTTTAATATGTTTTCGAAATTGATTAATATCCGGTGGATTAGCCATACTGAAAAATTATGTAAAGCATCGTATTGTATCTAGTTTTCTTTGAATCTAAAAATGTACAACCATTTTAGCCCGACATTTCGGGGCTGAAAAAACTGGTTTGAATCTTATAATTGTACATTTTTATATCTGCGGAAAGCTGTTTATAATACCGTCCTCCCCCCCAAAAAATGTATAACATGTTTTAATCTTCTTTGTTAAAGAATTGCCTTCCTTGTTAGTAGCAAAGCTACTCTATAATTCCGAATGTCCGCTGTCCGTCCGTCTGTCCTTAATTAATGAATTGGGAGAAACGTGATTTTCTCGGCTCCTATTCAAGATAGACAGCTGAAATTTTTAGGGAAGATTCCTATGACATATGCCTATCTAATCTATATGTTATTTGTGATTTTAAAGGTTGCGTGATTTTAAAGGTTGCATGATTTTAAAGGTTTAGTTATTTAAATTTTTTTATCAAGTTTAATGTTTAGTGTATGACACAACAGATCTATTGTATATATGTATATACAGACAACTACCTTCCTTCCTTTTTCAAAGACCTATTTTGTCTGCTCCTAAATTATTTTCTGCTACTTGGCTTTTTTAATATAAGCGACACCATTGGTTGATTTTCAATGACCCAATAAAAAGGTTGCACAAGGTGGTTGCGATGTGGAGATACAGTTATTTTACCCTTTCTCCCTCTAGTGTTTTACTCTAATTATGACACTGCTCTATAGTAATTTTTTTTCCGATATCCCTTCATCATGTTTGAGCTTCGCTACTTATGGATGTTGTCATCCTTTTTTTATTATTGTTATACAACAACATTAAAAGTCGTCATATCTGAGGTATTTATAAATTTTTCGTATCCTATTATATAAGGTAGTAAGGTTGTAACCGCCGGACCGATATAATTCTCCTTTACTTACAATGTAAAAGGTTTATAAATATTTTTATATCTGCAGAAAGCTGTTTATAATGCCCAACCCCCCCCAAAAAAAAAGAAAAAGAAAGAATTGCCTTCATTTTTTTGTTACTACAACAACTTTAAAAGTCGTTCGTCATATGTAGGATAAGATAAAAAAATATTTTGTATATTTTATGATTTTTTATTGTGGAAATCTAGGAATCGATCTAGCACCACAACCGATTAGTATATCTTAATAGAAATATGTCAAATGTAAACTTATTCAATCCCTGAAAATTTCAGCAGTCTATCTTAAAAAGGAGCCGAAAAATCACGTTTCCCCCTAAACGTTTCAGACGGACATTTCAAATTATAGAGTAGCTTCGCTACTAAAAAGGTGGGATGGGTGGGGAGGGGGGGTCAGTGTTCAAGAAGGTACTTTTTGTGAAAGTGCAAAAATATTTTACGTTCTAAATACATATTATTCAACCAAGGTTGTATTTATGGTTCCATAATCAGTTGGCCGCGGATGCGGAAATAATAAAGAACTGGTTTCTATCCACCGGATATGACTTAAATCCAGAGGAAAATGTTAAATTTTGTTTTGTCTTATCTTCATATAAGCAGATAAGCTGTTTTTTTTAAGCACAACTACTCTTTACTTTTTATATACTTTTATCTCTCTCTCTCTCTCTGTCTCTCTCTTTGACTCTATTTCTCTCTCCTTTCTTGCTTTCTATTTCTCTTTCTCTCTTTTTCTCTCTCTCCATCTTTCTCTCTATCTATCTATTTAATTGTCTCTTTCTCTCTATTTCTCTCTGTCTCTCTCTTTCTCTTTCTCTCTCTCTCTAAACTTTGTTAACTTTAATGGCTGAGCTGAGTTGATTTTTAATTATTTTGATAACACTTTTTCATGTGAAGTGATTATCATATTCATGATAATTTTGGAATACTGATTTCTAGGACTACAAAGTACAATGATATAAGCGAAGCATCTCTATAATAAAGTCCTAATAGTTATATTGGTTGGTTGGTTGGTTAGCCACTGCGGGATGGAGCCGTTCCATTATTAATATTATCAGAAATTAGGTAATTCCATTGTCTTGTAAGTTTAAAAATTCTGAGGCCAGAATAGGCTGCGTCCATAGATCTCGGGGGGTGAGGTTTGTAGGGTTTACTGTACAGTTGAACAGATGTGAAACATCATGTGGTCCCAGATTGCAGTCAGGACAGATATCTGGGATTTCACCTTTGCTTATTCTGTTCTTGAAAGAAAATAGATTCTTGCAGAATCCGGATCTTAGCTGTGAGAGGGTTGTTCTGGCTTTTCTGTTCAGCTCCAGCTCAGATGGATGGATTTCTGGAGGTTTAGCATTTAGAACTCGGTTATTTCCAAGTTTGTCTATGCTTTCTCTTACTGAGCTTGTATGGATGGATTTGATGCCTCTCTTTAATTCACGTTTATTTGTGATTGGAGTGAAGTTCGCCATTTCAGGTGTATATTGATACATTGTGGGTTTTAGGTTCCTGGGTGGTCTCTGAGTATCAATATGCTTGTTGCCAGGATGATCAGGTAAATAGCAATTTAGTAAAAATTGTTTAGTTACCATTTGGCAGTGGTCTTTAACAGGCAGGACCTTGGTTTCATGATGGATATGGTCGTCATGTGCGAGTCTGTGGCAACCTGTGGCAACTTTCAAAGCTTGATTTTGAACAGTCTGAAGTCTTTTCCAATGATTGTCTGCTAGGATAGGAGTCCATATTGGAGCACCATATTCTAGCACACTGCGACCAATGGATTTATAAGTCATAACAAGAGTTTCCTTGTCCTGTCCCCATTCAGTCCCAGATAGGCATTTCAGGATGTTTATCTTGGTTTTGGCCTTCTTGATGGTGTTGGTCGTGTGGGTGGCAAAGGTAAACATGGTGTCAAATGTGACGCCAAGTAAAGTAGGGGTTCCTTCAAGTGGGACAAGTTGGTCTTTGATCTTAACTTGTGGATGGATGTTGAATTGTCTTGTATCAGTTGTGAAAAAGGTCACAGTAGATTTCTCAGGTGAAACAACAAGTTCTCTCTCTTCAAGATAGTCAGTGATCTGTTTGACATAATTGTTGATGGCATTCGTCATAGCATCAAGATCTTTGCCAGTGGTATATATAGATATATCATCAGCATATTGAACAATATATATACCTTTGGGTGGTCTGGGCAGGTTTGTCAGGTAAAAGTTGAACAGAACAGGTGATGTAACAGCACCTTGGGGTACTCCTGTGAAGATGTCAAGGAAGAGCGTGTACGACGTGCATCCACCAGCCACCACCACCAGCTGCAAAGTCTTCTGCCTACACTCCACCAAGGAGAGCCGTTCCATCATTATGAATAGTTATATTAAAGAGCTTCGCTTTTATGGATGTTGTCATCCTTAGCTTGATCTTTAAATCATTTTAGTGGTGAGCCATATCGGGGTGAGCCAACTTTCCACCAATGAGAGCACAGCATTTTATGAAATGCCACGCTGTGATTGGCTGAAATTCGGCGCACCCCGATCTGGCTCACCACTAAAATGATTTAAAGATCGAGCTCTTGATTTTTTTAAAAGTTCTACTCAATAAATTATTCTGACTTTTTGTTTGACAGGTTGTTTCCCTCAATGTGCCTTATGGAACAAAGAACCCCTTCAGCCTTGTTTAAAATAAATTGCTGCAATCATTATCAACACAGAGTACAAAGGGGTAAAATAGTTTATCTACAGGTATTATATCCCTGTCCTGGATTTTTTGTCTACAAAATACAAGGTTCTGTCAGAGAGAGAGAGAGAAGGGAGAGAGAGAGAGAAGGGAGAGAGAGAGAGAAAGAGAGAGAGAGAGAGAGAGAGAGAGAGAGAGAGAGAGAGAGAGAGAGAAAGAGAGAGTGAAAGAGGGGACAATGGGTTGTTTAATTCATTAAAAGTCCCCAAAGTTTTATAATAACTTTTTCTTATTTGTTGGCTTAACAACTTAAGGGTCTGTTAATGAAATTTGATTGGTTGATTTTTCAAATTGAGTGTCTTTACGTTTCAACCACTGATTGTAGTCTACAGAAGGGGTAATTTTGTGTAATAACACTGGGGATGTGCATCAATTAGTCGGCCATTGTCTTATACCTTGAGCTGAGGCTCTGCTGCCGTAAGTGTAATTAATGAGACACAGCTGCCTTAACTGTAATGAGACACAGCTGCCGCAACTGTAATGAGACACAGCTGCCGCAACTGTAATGAGACACAGCTGCCACAACTGTAATGAGACACAGCTGCCGCAACTGTAATGAGACACAGCTGCCGCAACTGTAATGAGACACAGCTGCCGCAACTGTAATGAGACACAGCTGCCGCAACTGTAATGAGCACAGCTGCCGCAACTGTAATGAGACACAGCTGCCGCAACTGTAATGAGACACAGCTGCCGCAACTGTAATGAGACACAGCTGCCGCAACTGTAATGAGACACAGCTGCCGCAACTGTAATGAGCACAGCTGCCGCAACTGTAATGAGACACAGCTGCCGCAACTGTAATGAGACACAGCTGCCGCAAGTGTAATGATACACAGCTGCCGCAACTGTAATGTGACACAGCTGCCGCAACTGTAATGAGACACAGCTGCCACAACTGTAATGAGACACATCTGCCACAACTGTAATGAGACACAGCTGCCGCAACTGTAATGAGACACATCTGCCGCAACTGTAATGAGACACAGCTGCCGCAAGTGTAATGAGACACAGCTGCCGTAACTGTAATGAGACACAGCTGCCGCAACTGTAATGAGACACAGCTGCCGTAACTGTAATGAGACACAGCTGCCGCAACTGTAATGAGACACAGCTGCCGCAACTGTAATGAGACACAGCTGCCGCAACTGTAATGAGACACAGCTGCCGCAACTGTAATGAGACACAGCTGCCGCAACTGTAATAAGACACAGCTGCCGCAACTGTAATGAGACACAGCTGCCGCAACTGTAATGAGACACTGCTGCCACCTTTAATTTGTGCCCCAGTGACAGCAGCTTTTTTTAGTGCTAGCTGCACCCGCAGCCAGGTGGCTGAATGCTTACTTGCCACGTATTATTAAAAATTAAACTGGAAGATAAGAATGGGATATTTATATTTTAGTTGCTTCTTTACTGGAGTGATAATTAGCAATTATTTTTAGTTTTTATTTAAAAGGTAAAAATTAAAACATTTACATTATAATATATAATATATTATATACAGATACCTCTACCCCTTTTCTAATGACCTGTTTCGTCTGCTTGCAAATTGTTTTCTTCTACTTGGCTGTGTTAATATTCTCCACACTATTGGTTGATTTTCAAAGACCCAATTGAGAGTCAGCACAAGGTGATTGGGATAGGGAAATACAGTTATTTAACCCCTTAGGTCAGTGTTAAAATATTTATTTTTATAAGTAGCACAGCTATTATTTTACTAGACCAAGTTATTGGTATATATTTTTCCCAGCTTTACTTGTGTAAATCCTTTACTGATTTTAAAACTTTAATTTTAAAATATGATTATAAAAATGAAAAAAGTTAAACATAGTAAGGAAGATATATTGTTAGGTACTCATGAATTAGGCAGATCTATTCTGTTTTATAATTATTATTTTAGTTATAGAGAAGCTTTGCTTTCAAGGACTTTGCCTTTGAATTATCTTTTTTTTAGGGGGGGGGGGGTGGTTATCATTTTTTTCTAGGGGCGATTTCTCTTTTCAGGGTGGTTGTACCCTCCCCCCAAAATAGTTTTAAACCTTTCCAGGACCTATGAGAAGCTACCCTGTTAGGGATAAACAAACAAACAGACAGACAGACATTGTTCTTCTTTGCATTATAGATAAAAATAACGTAGTTATAGTGTTGGATACACATATGTATGATGAATTATTAATAAACGTATATTTCTTAATTTAGTTGTAGAGTAGCTTTGCTCCTCTGGAATTACTGTGGCCTTGTTGTTGACATATCCGTAGTTAGGTAAATGATAAAATATTTTCATAAGTAGCGCAGATACTCTATTATAACTAGGTTATGTCTGACTGTTTCTGTAGGTGGCTTTTTCTTCCATTCCTCCCAATATCAAGGCAGCTCAGTAACATAAAAATAAGGAAGATTTAGAGTTGGGTACACATACATGAGTTACAATTATCAATAAACATATATTTATTAATTTAGTTGTAGAGAAGCTTTGCTCCTCTAGAATAACTGTGACCTTAACACCCCGTCATAACTAAAGACATGAAAAATTCCAGGTGCATGACATTAATAGTTAGTATAAGGAAAATGCCCTGGATCAAAACAGGAGCAACTTTATGGGACTTCCAGACAAAGGACGTGTAAACAACATGTTGGTTGTCTATTGGGTGTTACTTCACCTAACACCCTGGTTGTTTGGAAAGAAAAAGCAGGGATCTAAAGGGATAAGACAATGGCCGATAATTTGAGGTACATCCCAAGTGATGATACTCATAATTACCCCTTCTGTAGATTAAAACTAGTGAAAATAGTTGAAATGTTTGACTCAACTTT
Source organism: Acartia tonsa (assembly GCF_053477335.1). NCBI lineage: Eukaryota > Metazoa > Arthropoda > Copepoda > Calanoida > Acartiidae > Acartia > Acartia tonsa. Next base: position 46,287,589 of record NC_137272.1, read on the forward strand.
ATGAATCAACTAATAAAATTCAAGAAAGTCCCCAAAGTTGTTAAGCAACCCAATAAGAAAACGTTATTAAAAAACTTTGAGGATTAGATAGAAATTAAATAGAAAGCCTTTTTTAAAATGCTGTCCACTGAAACAAATATGAAATTTTTGTAGAGCAGATACTCTGTGATTATGGTATGTTCGTACGCACGTTTTAACGTTACTCTGTAATTGTATGTATTTCCCAAATTTAAAGTGGGTGGGAATATCTAGGGACAGTTGTCCTTCCCCCTTGATTTTGCCAGGGGGGAGGGGGAGGATACATGAGTTTTTATCTTGTAGTAGCGATGCTACTCTATAATTCACATTGTCTGTCAATCCGTCCGTCATTTAGTCAGGACTTTTACAACATAAGAGTGAAATTTAAGACACCAATATAAAGACAGAGAAAGAGAGTACAATAGAATGATATTAAAAAACCAAATTTTTTTTACAAAATGTTATTTGTTGTTTCAAAATTTTTGGGTATTTTTATTGAATTTTATTGTTTGGTTCAATATTAATCTACAAAAGTAAAATAGACATTGGGGATGTACATCAATTTATCTTCCATTGTCTTTTACCTTAAGATCCCTGGAATTGCGCACTTAACTGGGCCGCATTAACCTGCTCAAGACCAATATGACGTTCGGACAAACTCTTGTTATAAAGAATAGCTACTATCCGTAAAATGTTTGTTTTTTAAAAATCACGCTTGTTTTTCATGATTAAGATAAACTTTTATTTTTTATTGACACTTTTTAACGTGCCCTTCATTGACGTCAATCCTTGATATCTTATACAAGAATGACAACATCCATAAGTAGCAAAGCACCAAATATTAATGGAATGAACAAACGGACAAAGCGAGCTATACATTACATATATAGCAGACGTTCAGTTGTCTAAACAACTAAAAGAAAAAAGGAAAATATGTGAAAATAAACAAGGATGACAACATCCATAAGTAGCGAAGCTAAGAAATTATGGATGGATATCTAAAAAAAAAAATACTTTATTGCAGTTTCATAAAAAAACATTAAAATAAAAAATGACAAAACCTTGTATGATTTATAACGTTAAAATCAAGGAATCGATCTAGCACCTCATCAAATTAGCAAATCTTAATGAAACTTTGTGGGGATAGTTAAATTGTGAACTTATTTAATCCCTTAAAATATCAGCCGTCTATCTCAAATACGAGTAAAGAAAATCATGAAAACCTAATCATCTAGGAATCGAACTAGCACCCCAACGAATAAGCAAATCTTGATAAAACTTTAAAAAGGTATGCAGAATATGAAAGTATTCAATCCCTGAAAATTTCAGCCGTCTATGTTGAATAGGAGTTGAGAAAACCATGAAAACCTAAAAATCTAGGAATCGAACTAGCACCCCAACCAACTGACGAATCTTAATGAATTTTGGTGAAAATATGAATACTGTTAGCATATTTAATCCCTAAAAATTTCAGAAAATTACGCTTCCCCCTTTCTGTCTCAGACGGACGGACGTACGGAAATTTCAAATTATAGAGTAGCTTTGCTACTAATAAAGAAGTTTTTTGTCTTTTGAAACATGACCGAAAGACAGACAAACAAAATATTTATATACTAGATTTGCATATGCCATAGAAATCTTCACTGAAAAGTTCAGCTGTCTATCTTAAATAAAAATAACATTTCCCCCATAACTGACTGACTGACGGACATGTAACATTAATTATAGAGTAGCTTCGCTTCTTATAAACTTTATTGTTTTTCTATGATTTATTTACTTAAGAAGTGAACACTTTTTAACGTGTCCTTGATTGACGTCAAGCGGTCAGTTATATCTATAATAATAATAATAATAATAATAATTTTACTGCTGTAATAATAACTAGCGGTTACGCCCCCTAGAAGCCTCTAGGGGCACTTAAGGTAGGAGGGGGAAAAGTCGACCTCATCCCATTTTAAATTTGAGTTTCGAAAGAGTAAAAAAATTATTTTTTTTTTATGGGGGGGGGGAGAGGTGTGAAGACACCCTCCCAAAAAATAGTTTAAAACCGTTCCAGGACCTATAAGAAGCTTCACTGTAAAGGAGAACAATATTGGTTCAGCGGTTAGCGAGATCCTTTGGGACAGACAAAAAGCACTTACTACTTTATATAATAGGATAGTTAGCGAAGCTAATACTCCATAATGTTGGGGTTGCCTAAAACAAATCTGCCAAGTACTTGAGCGAACCAAAGCCACTAGTTTTAAAAAGAAAATAAAACGCATCCTTACAAATGATTTCAATAAAAGAATGTACAAATAAAAGAATTGAAGTAGGTTTTGACTGGTTTTTTTTTGTTATTATTTTTCAGTATTGTTATTAATATCCGCTGGATTAGAACCAGTCCTCACCCATACTGATACATCAAGTATGGCATCGTATTACAGACAAATTTTCTACTCGAATATTTTAAAAATGTAAAATTGATACCAGTTTTGTTATCCTGGTTAACGGCCCCTCGGGGCTAACAAAACTAATTTTAATTATATATTATTTTTTTTAAATTTTGATGTCCGTGGAGAGCTGTCTATAATACGATGCGATAAATAACTATTAGCTGTCAATAGCTACTGCACTAGCTTTAATCTATAAAGTAGATAAATAACTATTAGCTGTCAATAGCTACTGCACTAGCTTTAATCTATAAAGTAGATAAATAACTATTAGCTGTCAATAGCTACTGCACTAGCTCTAATCTATAAAGTAAATAAACTTGGAGATTTCTTTTTAACAAACTTGGATGATAACATCCTAAAAGGCACAGCACAAAATTAGATACTAAATTATGATAAAAAAAGTTATGATAAAAGAAAGTCGATCTAAAATTAATAATTACAAGACCAATAATTCTTTCTATGAAGACAATTTTAGACATTATTAATTTAATTTGCAAGATTTTTAATGAATTTTAGACGTCATTTATACAGTAGCTTTAACTGATTTTAAAATGTTCAAACATACCCCAATATATTTACTAGCGACTACGCCCCTGGCATATAGGCATTTTTAAAGGGTTAATAAATCAGCAGAGAAAAAGTCTAAAACAATCTCAAGACTGAAATCTAAACATAAACAGCCTAAATTGTCCCAGAACCTATATGAAGCTTTCCTCTTATAATGAGAACTTAATCAATTAAGTAGTTAATGAAATCTTATGCTTCAGACAATAAAACTTTACTACTTTATATAATAGGATAGAAAATGTTTGCTTATAATAAAAACAAGGATGGAAACATCCACAAAAGTGAAGCTCAACAAACTAAATAGTCAGACAAACGACCATACTTACGTTTCAATACTAAATTTTATAGATGCATAGCTATTAGCATTATGTCTAACTGTCCTAGGAATCAAGGATAATTATATCAAATGTAAATTTAATCAAAATTTGTATGTAATAATATTATAGAGTTGCTCCGCTTTCTAGATTGCACCTAACTGTTACAGGAACTATCCTGCCAATTTAAAATCTATAGGACAATTCTGTCATGCCTAAATTAACGAGCTATCATCTATGGACGTACGGACTGACAGAATGTAGAAAAGCTTTGCTATTATTAAAAAACAGAAGGGAAGGGGACATTGGGTTGTTTATTATTATGTGGTAAGCCGAAGCGTTTCAGCTCACCGGTTGCGAGTTCGAGTCCAACGAGCCCTAGCCTTGAAGTATTCTACCAAAACAAACTAGCAGGATTTAGTCATACAGAAATTATATATTTAACTGAATAATATTTACAATGGATGTTTACTATATATATACAACAGATTATAACAATAGGTTAGGTTTGAAGGGGGTGTGGGACACAAGGGCTTAGCCCACGGCGGTAGACAGTCTGTGGGGGTAGCTGTGGTAAAAGGGGAGGCAGCGCCTCCCGGTTGTATAATTGCGTGAGGGGCGCATGATAGCTGCGTGTCCGTGCCCCTCCCCATATTTAGACAGGCCAGTTTGACCGCTGGACAGTGGGGTCACCGGCGGTCATGAGGTAAATGGTGATATAATGGGATTAGTGCAGAAGGCTTGTTATGATAAGTCACTGCGTAGCAATTCTGTAAACTGCCCGTCCGTCTGTTGCCGTATTACCACAACCTCCCCTTCAAGGGCTGCGGGGCTCCCGAGCCACCAGGCCTTGAACCTGGGGATACGGCAACCTCTGTCTGTGCATGACAACATCTTCCTGGGGCACAGCTCGGTGGAGGACAGCTCTGGCTATACAGGCTCCGCGGGACACTCGCTGCTCTGTCTGGCTGTGGTTGGATATCAGCATTGTCAACTCCCGGTTGGCTTCCAGCCGTGGGTTGGCGACGGCCAGGCCCCGTCGTTGGAAGTTTTGCCTTGTTTGCAGGACTAGTTCTGTCTCGGCGGGTAGCTGGACACGGAGGCCTAGGCTAACTCTGGAGGCTCCCAAGGGGGGAATAACGATGGAGGAAGGCGTGTAAAATTCCATGGGGGCGCCTGCCTGGTCCAGGTTACTTGGCCTCCTAGCTCCCACTCGGATGGGGACGGCTGTCATCAGCAGGGGGCACATCGCTTCAGCTTCATCCTCTGGGGCCGCCTCTTCCATCTCAGTGGCCGCCTCTCCTCCTGCAGGCTCGCTGCTGGCCGGCGGGTTCTCCATGTCAGTATCAGGGTTCTAGATGGCATCCCTAGGTGGCTTGGAGCTGGCGGCGGCGGCGGTGGTTCGTTGGGTTGGTGCTGCAGGTTCTCTTCTACAGGGTCGCGATCCTGGCCGCTAGGCTGTGGGGCGGCGGCTGCTGGCTGGTACACTGGGAACTGTCCTGGGTCACTAGCTGGCAGCACGCAGCTCCGGCGGGCAGCTCGGTGGCGTCCTCGTTGCCGTCCAGGTCGCCTTGGATGTCTGTTGGAATCTGATGGGCAGTTACATCTCCAGTGTACTTGCGCAGTCGGCCTACATGCGCGGTGATCTCCGAGATCTTGGCTGTTGGAGAGGCAGGTTTGATGACATAATGGACGTCTGTGGCTTGTCGCACTATCTTCCAAGGGCCAGTCCATCTCTTGGTAATCTTGGCTGCCTTCCCTGGCACCAGGCGGGGGGCCAGATACCAGACCAGGTCTCCAACTTCGTACTTGGCCGTGCCTTCGTAGGCGGCTGCGCTCCTCCGGATGGTTCCCTCCTCTCGCTGCTGGATTGCGTCATACACGGCATGGTAGCGTTGCAGGAGAGCTTGGACGTTGGCTGGGACCGAGGCATACTCAGTGTCTGGCAGCCGGAGCACCATGTCCACCGGAAGCTTGGCCTCTCTCCCAAAGTAGGCCAGGAACGGGGTCACGCCCGTGGATCTGCAGGCCTTGGTATTGTAGGCGAAGGCAATGGCAGGCAAGTGTGGCTCCCAGTTGTTATCGCCTCTGTCTAGGAACAGCCGCATGCCTGTGTTGAGCGTCCGATGGAACCTCTCCACCCGGTTGGACTGCGGGTTGTAGGGCGGTGGATGTGTCAGGCCAATCTCGAGTGGATCTTCAGGGGACATCCGAACGTGGCCAGGTGGCAGTGCAGAAGGGCTTCAGCCACCGTGAGAGTGCGCTTGTTGGGGATGGCGTAGAGGCTGACAAACCGGCTGAACCCATCCTGACAGGTGAGGATGTAGCGGTTCCCAGCTGGGGTCTCTGGCAGAGGCCCCACCAGGTCAATAAACAGGACTTGCTGTGGATACCCCTGGCGGGAGGGCATGTGTATCCCTAACTTCAACCTTTCCTTGGTAACCTTCTGTACACACTCAGGGCAAGTCTGAACCATCAGGCGGACGTCACAGGACAGGTTGGGCCACCAGAAATGCATGGCGACGCGGGCAATAGTAGCGTCCATTCCAAAGTGCCCGGCCATGGGGGTCCCATGGGCCAGAAAGAACGCGTCCTGCTGGAGGGCCGAAGGCAGCAGGTATCTTGTTCTCTCTCCTGTCAGGGTCTGGTCAGTGGTGGTGAGGCAGCCATGCTCGTCGAGTCCCAAGGCTGCGAAGCGGCTGGCGTACTGCTGCTCGTCTCGTTCCTTGCCGCGCAGCTCAGCCTTAGTTGGGGCTTTGCCATCGGCCACCCACTGGCGGACACGGAGCAAGAGGGGGTCCTGTGTCTGTGCCTCTAACACTCTAGCCGGGTCCAGCCGCGCGGCAGAGGGCCGGCCAGCTGCGGGCTCCCCTAGCTGGCAAAGGGTGTGAATGTACTCAGCTTGCTCTGCTAATTCTTCGGCGGTGGCTGTCGGCATATTATCGTCCTCCCGGCGGCTGAGGGCGTCAGCATTGGTGTTCTGGGTGCCAGGACGGTGGCAGACAGTGAAATCTAGGGCCGCTAGCTCCTCCTGCCAGCGGGCCACCATCCCTGTGGATGAGTTCAGTGACTTCATCTGTAGCAAGGCTGAGGAATCAGTGTTGATCTGGAAGCTACGGTAGGACAAGATGCCGTGGAATTTCCGAATTCCATACATGATGGCGGCCATCTCTCCCTTCCAGGACGGGTAGCGAGTCTCGGGGTTGGTTGTCTTGCGCCCCACGGCGGCAATCAGCCTCTCCTTGCCGTCCTGGCATTGGCTGAGGATGGCAGAGATGGCGCGGCTGCTGAAATCTGTGGTGAGCTGGAACACAGCCAGCAAGTCAAACCTGGGCGGCGCTCGGATGGGGGCTTGGCGAAACTTGTCCTTGAGCTGTAGCAGCTGGGCTTCCATCTCAGCCGTCCAGGTCAGTGTCTTGGCCGTTTTCTGCCGATTCATCTCGTAGGTGAGGTCGGCATACTCTGGGATGAACAGGCGATAGTATCCAAAGAACCCCAGGAGCGCCAGCAAGTCCTTGGGGGTGATGGGGGCCGGCCAGTCAAGGATGCGGTCAATATAATCCTCTTGCATGGCTATCCCCTCACGGCTGAGGGTGTGGCCCAGATAGTCCACCTTGGCTCGAAACAGCTTGGTCTTGGCTGGCTTGAGGCGGATTCCTCCCCTGCGGTGGGCTTCCAAGACTTCCCGGAGCCTAGCCAGGTGGGCCCAGGTATCCTGGTGAAAGGTCAGGACGTCATCAAGATATGACTGGAGGTTGGCCGTGCCTAATGGGTTCAGGACTCCTGCAATAAATCTGGAGTAGACAGACGGTGCCGTAGCGAGGCCAAAGGGCATCCTTTTCCATTGGTACAAGCCCCTAGGGGTGGTGAAGGCGGTGCAGGGCCGGCTGTCCTCGGACACTCGGATGGTGTAGTACGCAGCCACCGCGTCTAAGGCACTGTAGACGCGGTGTCCTCCCGCTCGTTCTACCAGCTGCTGGATCCTGGGCAAGGGGTAGCTGTCCAGCTCAAGGCACTTGTTGAGGGCTCTGTAGTCGACTGCCCAGCGGGTGCTCCCGTCCTTCTTCTTGATGGGCACCAGGGGGCTGCTCCAGGCGGAGTCTGAAGGCTCTATTACTCCCTCTTGCAGCCAGGTGTCCAGTTGCTTCTCCAGCTCAGCCTCCTGCCGCGGGTTCAGATCCCTAAATCTCTGGCGGATCGGCTGGGTCCCTGATTTGAGGCGCAGCTGTAACTCTACTACGTCAGTGCAGCCGGGGGTAGAGTTTGAGAAGACGTCCCTGTACTCTGATAACATGGTCCAGACCTCCTTCTTGAGCAGGGGGTCCTTGCGCAGAAATTCGTTCTCCTCCATCTCAAGGGCTGCCCACAGCTCCTGCATATCTGGGGGCTCAACAGGCTCTTGGAACGAATGAATACGAGGGGGAGGCTTGTCAGAAACCTCCAAAATGTCAGGCTTGACCAGCTCCCCAGCCACGGGGAGGCCGGTGTCCAGCAGGAGGGGCATCTCCCCTTCATTTACCACCAGCACTCGAAACACGCTGGCGGAGCCAGGCCTGTGGGCATACAGGCCTTCTGGGATGACAAGATCCTCCCCAAACCTCTGTTCTGGGGCAGATAGTTGGATGGCATCCTTAGTACGGTGCCCCACTAGTTCAACAGGGACAGCCATGACACCGCGGCCAGGCAAGACCACCCTCTTGGCCGTACGGAGGTGGGGTGGTTGGCCATCAGTTGGGGTGACAGTGCTTAGCCTGTACGTGGCTGGCACGGGGTCAGCTTCGGCTCCGGGATCCACCGGCCGCGATTTGACGGGCTCGGCGTCGGGAGGGGCTGAGGTGTCGGAGCCAGGCGTGGCTCCGAGGGCGTCCGGCCACGATTTGACGGGCTCGGCGCTAGGAGAGGCCGGGGCGCGTGGACCAGCCTGGGCTCCGTGGGCGTTCGGCCGCGACTTGACGGGCTCGGCGCTAGGAGAGGCTGAGGCATCGGAGCCATGCGTGGCTCCGGAGGCGTCCGGCCACGACTTGACGGGCATGGCGCCGGGAGAGGCTGATTCCTGGGGGTTGAGCGTGGCTCCTGGTGCATCAGACCGCGACTTGACGGGCCTGGACTCGGACTTGGCCGGTTGAATTGCTGGGGCCCCAGGTAGAGGGGGCCAGGTGGACACGGCTGGCCGTTGATGAAGGTGTCGGCGGAGAAGATCGGCTCTGGAGGGCTGGCAATCTCGGGAAACGTCGTTGGCAGGTTCTCTAGAGGCACCTTGGGCACTGGGGGCAACCCCATGGCTAGCAGGTTGGTCCCCCTATGGGCGTTTAGCGCAGCATCCACCCAGTGCGTGCCTTTCTCAACTACACGCGGCTGCTCTGGCAGTGGGCCTGGCAGAGGCCCCTCGTAACTCAACTCTCTCTCGGCTGTCTCCCGGTTGATGGGGACACCACGGAGTGGGATGAACTCCCCACGCACCCACAAGCAGGGGGGTTGCATGTCGAAACAGAGCCTAGTTCCGAACTCCTTGAGAAAATACCTTTCTAGGTTCAGAGGGTGTGAGAGATTCCGTACCACAGTCACGTGGTACAGATGGAGTATAAGAGTGTGTGAAACTGCCATATATAATTCATATAATTTTCCGATTACCTGGAGAGGCTGGCCTTCCTCGTTAGCAGTCAGGATTTGGGTGTTGTCTGGAACCAACATGCGTTGCACGCCCATTGCGTGCATGAGGTGTTCAGAAATGACGGCAGACCCTGGTACACGGTTGCCAGAATCGACCATGGCATCAACCTGTACGTGCTGGGTAGGGTCAGGAGTAGGAAACCTCACCCTGACATGGCAGGGGAAGTGGAGGTCCTGCCCTTGAGACAGGGGGGCCTCCCGCTCGGCTGGGGTCGGCAGAAACTTCGGCGATGGCCGAACCGCAGCTATGGTAGTATCGCTTACCATGGTGTGTAGACCGCTGGTGGTGGCTTAGACTGTAGCTTCGAATCACTAGAGCTTATCAATTATCACTGGGTCAACAATTTTATATTTCTTTTTATCACTTGGTTGACATTTATACACACTTATGTGTAGTTATCACTAGGAGCTCTAGGTGTGATTCTGGAAGCACTGGCAGCAGGGGAATGTCCGTCCTGCAAGGGTCAGAGGGATGGCGGCGGCAGGGAATGTCCCGTCCTGCAGCGCCGCTGGTTCGAATCCCGAAAGATGGTGGCAGGGAATGGCCCTTCCTGCAGCGCCTCGGGTTCGAATCCTGGGAGGCAGCGGCAGGGAATGTCCCGTCCTGCCGTGCCTTTGGCTCAAATTCTGCTATCCGTCGCAGTGGTAGGCCTTACTTGTGTGCTGAAGCTTCGCAGCCACACATTGCCTTCTCAGGGAGACCAGCACTTAGCTGTCCGTCTCGTAGGTTTGGCCTGGGTGTCCTGGGGCTTGTCCCAGCTACACTTGCCAATTTAGACTCAGTTTTGTAGCCGTCTGAGCTAAATTATCCGATAACCGTGGCTGCGCACCTAGCGCTACTCCTACACGGTACGGAAAAAACGCCGTAAACTGGCGCTTTTAGCAGGCTAAATCTGCTTGCCGTAGGCCAGAGGCCTACATAATGCGTTCAAATGATGGAAAATCGACCTAAAAAGGCCGTCTCACGGGTCAGTTGGCTTCTCAGTTGGCAGCTGACTGTCCCCTTACTTGCAAAAGGGTCCAATCAGAGGTAGAATAGGCTAATTTCTGTAGGGCTCGATTGAAACACGCTGACACCAAGATGTGGTAAGCCGAAGCGTTTCAGCTCACCGGTTGCGAGTTCGAGTCCAACGAGCCCTAGCCTTGAAGTATTCTACCAAAACAAACTAGCAGGATTTAGTCATACAGAAATTATATATTTAACTGAATAATATTTACAATGGATGTTTACTATATATATACAACAGATTATAACAATAGGTTAGGTTTGAAGGGGGTGTGGGACACAAGGGCTTAGCCCACGGCGGTAGACAGTCTGTGGGGGTAGCTGTGGTAAAAGGGGAGGCAGCGCCTCCCGGTTGTATAATTGCGTGAGGGGCGCGTGATAGCTGCGTGTCCGTGCCCCTCCCCATATTTAGACAGGCCAGTTTGACCGCTGGACAGCGGGGTCACCGGCGGTCATGAGGTAAATGGTGATATAATGGGATTAGTGCAGAAGGCTTGTTATGATAAGTCACTGCGTAGCAATTCTGTAAACTGCCCGTCCGTCTGTTGCCGTATTACCACAATTACACCAGTCCCCAAAGTAGTAAAGAAGGAGTAATTTTGTGTATCACCATTGGGGATGCTTTTTTTAGATTCTATTGTTTTTTTTCCTGTTAAATGAGAAGATGGGTGCAAAAAGTCCTTATAAATTGTTAATTATTTTTTATGAACAACATTTTAGAGCTTTGAAATTTTGATCTTAGCCCTTTGAAAGTAAAAAGATTTTCATTTTATCCATATTAAACAAAATGAAATATCGGCTATTATGGGTTAGTTTTAATTTTTTTTTTGATAAGATTAAGTAACAACAATAATTATGTATATACCCAAAAGGATTTTTTCTTCAGTTGAAAATATAAGTAGAAAATAAGTAAAACTTGTTTAGTTTTCCTCTAAATTTTTTCACATAAAATGGTACCTCCTGCAAAAACGGCTGCATTTTGGATTTTATTGAAAAGTGAAATGAAGTTACCTAACCTAGGGTAATGAAATGTCCTAATTCAGGTTCTGACACAAAAGTCAAATCACCCTTCAAATGCACTGTGATTGCTTTATAAAAGTACATGAAAATCTAGTGCAACATCCATATAGTAATATATCAATTCATGTTTTTTTGTACACTATATTATGCACTGGGATTTCTAACTACGTTTTATAAGAAATTAATATTATTAATTACAAACAAAGTGAGCACAATAAAGTTCAGGTTTTAGACACATTACTTTTTCTTTACATAACCTTGCTTTTTAATTGGAATTTCTAATTACGTTTTAATAACTAAATATTTATTGCCATTTTTACATAAATAGTTTATTGATGACGAGTAAATTAAGAGTCCGTTTATTTATAGTTTTATTAAAATGTACAAAACATAGAGATTTGACATCAAAATATTATTTGAACTTTTAGAGTGTATGTCCAGTAAAGTCTTGTAAACCACTGGAATAATGACTCCATGCTGTTTAGGGAATTGTGGGTAAGGTCATTAGCAGGTTTTAGGCTATTTGGTTTGTGACTGAGGAATGGAGCTTACATTAATTTCTTTATAAAAGTATTAGGGTGACTATTTGTTTGTCTGTATTGAAACTTTGATAAGTGTTTTTTTACAATCAAGCTTCTTATAGAATACTGAATGGTTTTTAACTATTGTTAGGGAGGATACCTTCAATTTCATGAGAGTATAATAAGAAAAATACCAACCTCCAGAAAAAAATAAATATTTGAAAGCAAGGGAATCAATATTGATATTAGAGTAAAACATTGGAGAGGGAAAGGGTTAAATAACTATTTCGCTATTGCATTGACCTTGTGTCAACTCTCAATTGGGTCTTTTAAAATCAACCAATGGTAATGGGAATATCAACACAGCCAAGAAGCAGAAAGATCTTTTATCTCAACTTACCCACCCCTCTCCCCATACACTTTTTAAAGTGTTCCTAGAGGCCTATACGGGCAAAGCCTCTTGTGTTGAGGAGAAAAACAAAACATTGATAAAAATTATGTATCCGGCAAAAAAACGTGAATAATATCATATATTTAATTGAAATTCCAGAAAAAAATTATTTGAAATGCTTAGTTACAAAATACAAAGATAAGAAAAGAAAGATTTACATTATAACAGGCAGGGAAGGACCTTTAATGTAAAAACAAGGATGTCAACATGACCCTGGAAAGGAGCCCTCCAAAAATTTCTTTTATACTTCTTCTTTTAAAAAACTTAATTGGAAAAGTAGGCGACTTACAACCCCCAACTCCTCCCTCCCCCCTTTACCACAAATGCCCTTAGAGATGTCTAGGGGCTTAGCTGCTAGTAAGAGTTAAGACTCTATGAGGCTAGGTGTCGCTTCGGGTACTAGACCTTTCTCCACGCACCTTGGAACATACATACAATACTTATGATTGCGGTGTAAAGTGTCCATTCACCCATCAGACAACCAACTCTCTGAGATGCACGACCTTTGTCTGAGAAGTCCCAACTGTGCATGGTAGCGAGTTGCGCCTGTTTTGGGCCAAGGCATTCCCCCCACTCTAACTATTTACGTCGCGCATCTGACATAGTAGCAGTGGGAACCATTTTTAACGTCTTTAGTTATGACGTGGTGTCGGACCAAGATTCGAACCTATCACCTTCCCGACGACGAGCGGATGCGCTACGTGTTGAGCCACGGTCGCGGGTTAGCTGCTAGTATCTTAAATAACAGAAACAGTGACAAGCCCTTTTAACTCCACAGGGAGAGCATAGGTCGCTGACAATTTGTCAGTGTTTCTGTAACAATTTGGCTTTTTTATGGGATAGGGTTGTTAGCCCTAAGCCCTATCATTGCGGTTTAAAGCGTCCATTTGCTCATCAGACAACTAACCCTTTGATTGCACGACCTTTGTATAAGAAGTCTTTAATGTACATAGTAGTGAGTTGCGCCTGTTTTGGGCCAAGGCACCCCCCCCCCTTAATCTAACTATTTATGTCGTGCACCTGACATGGCAGCCGTAGGAACCATTTTTAACGTCTTTAATGTCGGATTGAGAATCAAACCTTTCCGACGACGAGCGGATGCGCTACATGTTGAGCCACGGTCGCGATAGTATCTTAAATAGAAGCTGAGAAAATCGCATTTCCTCCATACAACTCAGACACACGGACGGACGGACAAAGTTTCCTATAGTAGTTAGGTATGATTTAGAAAGCATATCAACTCTATAATCGTCTATTTTAAACATGTTGATTTTTAACAACAAATTTTTATGTCATAAAGTAATCCGATTGATCTAATTGTTTTAATACTGATTTTTATGATAACAAAGTAAATGTTATAAGCGAAGCATCTCTATAATCAAGTACTTAACTTGTAAGTATGTCCTTAGACATTATCTTGTATTTAAGCAGTTTTCAGCAGTTAATTTTGCTTTAACTGTTATACATTTAAATTCTGATTATTTAATTCTGAACTCTATAAGTGTTAATGTTCGTTTGTCCCACCGTTTCAGAGCTTCGCTTTTATGGATGTTGACATCCTTGTTTTATTATTAACGCAGTTACTTTAAAACAATCCATATATTATTACTTGGATATTACACCAGATTTTTAAGAACTCTAATAAAATTATAATTGCAGCTGGCTAAAACTCGACACCCCCCACACACCTCCTTTAGCATATATACTCCCCTTCTGCTGTATGAACGAACTTACTAATGAATGAGTGCCATATTATTATTAGCAACCTAAATTGATGAGAAATTTTACCCCTATCACATCTCATATACACAACATTACAGACCAGTACACTACACATATACACACACACACACACACACACACACACACACACAGATATATGAACTATACCTGTACACACTCACTATCTCATATACACAACATTACAGACCAGTACACTACACACACACACACACACACAGATATATGAACTATACCTGTACACACTCACTTTCTCATATACACAACATTACAGACCAGTACACTACACACACACACACACACACACACACACAGATATATGAACTATACCTGTACACACTCACTATCTCATATACACAACATTACAGACCAGTACACTACACATATACACACACACACACACACACACACACACAGATATATGAACTATACCAGTACACACTCACTATCTCACATACACACACACACACACACACACACACACACACTTACATTTATCAAATCCAAAACAAAATGTCTGTCCATAAATAGATTTCTAAAAGTATAAGACAATGGCCAATATATTGATTTAAATCCCCAATGATGAAAAGCAAAATTACCCCTTTTGTAGATTACAATATGCAGTTGAAACGTAAGGATACTCAAATTTATGAATCAAAATTAATTAAAAGTCCCCAAGGTTGTTAATCCAACGAATATTAAAATTTTATTATATAACTTTGGGGACTAGTTTATTAAACAGCCAAATGTCCCCAAAATATCAATTAACAAAAGTAATGGATATAGGTTATAAGTTGATATATTGATATATTGAAAATTTATCGTCAAAACATGAAAATCTGTTGCAACATCCAAGTAATGATATATCCATTAATCAAAAGTTTATTATAAATTATTCACGTCATATTCTAATCCTTATAATAAAGTAACAGTATGTCTGTCTGTTTGTCAGTGTTTTTGTGTGTATGTTTGTACCGCTAACCGCTGAACCGATAAGATTCTACTTTTCAGGATAGCTTCTCATAGGTCCTGGGTAGGTTTATGACCATTTTGGGGGAGGGTACCACCACCCTTTCAAGAGAAATATCCTCTACAAATTCCCCCCTCTAAATAAAAAAAATTTAAACTTTTTTTAAAGTCTAAAATTACAATTATTAATTTTCCCCCTTCTAAAGTGTCCCTAGAGGCCTCTAGGTGCGTTGCTGTTAGTATATGTATAAATTTCAAGAACAAACATAAAAGGTTTTATAACTGCTTTGCCTTATCTCTATCTTGCCAATGGATCTAATATTACCTGGATATTACACCAGATTTTCATTCCCTCTAATAAAATGAAACTTGTTGTAGCTTTACCTTTACCTCATCCCCTCCCCTCCTACTGGATAAACGAATAATTGATATCAAATAGTAATTGAAATTGACGATGCTGTGAGTATTGGTGCAAAAAATATGACGTAACAAAAAAATTAGCCAATGAGAGGCCGTTATTGACCAATGCAGTAAAATTTATAGTGGACTCTCATTGGCTAATTTTTTTTGTTACGTCATATTTTTTGCACCAATACTCACAGCATCAAATTGACGACAACTTTTCCCCTGTCATAATATCCATGTATATTTTACATCTATTAGAAAAAAATAATAGTTACTTATTGTATCGTATTATACACAGCCTTCCGCGGATAATAAAATAAAAGGTATAAGGGTAACATTAAGACCATTTTGTTAACGAAGACCCGGGTCAACAAAACTATTATCAAATTTATAATTTTTATTTTAATATTCCTGGATAGTCGGATGTAATACGATGCTATGCATGATTTTATAGTAGATTTTAAAGTTCTAATCCAGCGGATATTAATCGGTTTCAAAGTCATACTGGAAAAGGATTTCAACTGCATTGCCTTATCTCCTTCTCGCCATATATAAAATGAACACCACTTCTTTATTTTATCATTTCAGTTGTGCTTAGTTATTACACAAACATCTCTAGGTAAGAACATCATTATTTAAACTAAATAATATCCGCTGGATTAGAACCGGTTATGAGCCATAATGAAAAAACATGAATTGCATCGACAATTTTATCAGGAATAAGGTATAACAATAACTATAAAATAATATTTGTTTTTTTTTGTGGCGATTACCCCCCCCCCCCCATTTAAAATTTACCCCTATCCTGGGGGTGCCATAGGCACCCCTAACCATTTAGAGGGGTAAATACCCCCCCCCCTAAATAAAAAATCTCCCAAAAAAATTTTGCGCGCTTCACGCGCATTTTTATCACAAAATATTTTATAAAATTTTATCCCCCCCCCCAAATATTTTACCCGGGGATTTCAGATTTCAGGGGGGGGGGGGGGTAATTTACCCCCTCAAAAAAAAGCTTGGACACCCCTGGGGGGGGGGGGGGTACAGATGTAATTGTAGAGGTCGTCAATGCATATATATTTCTCAATAAATCTATTTTCCTCACCCGGCATTACTATTTAAACGGAAGTAAATATTTAATAATTTAAATGATCTTAAAAAGATCTTTTAAGTTATATTTTTTTTCTTTCCATTACCATCACCAAAGGGTTTATTATATGATTACAATTTTAGTTCAATATTTGAACACACAAAGTGTCGCCACAATCGAATTCTTTTAAAACAGAGTTTTCTTAAATTTATTATATCATAAATTTAAATTTTCTTTTTTATGATTAGAAATTAAATACTTCATTATAATGTAAATAGCAACATGAAATGAAAAAAATGAATTTGTTTTTAATAAAGTAAAATAATGGGTCTTATCGTTCTGGGCAATGAGAGTTTATTATGGATTATTGGAGCACTATGAGTTTTCAACGAAAAGTCCTTGGAAAACTTGAGCTCGTTTATAGACATTTATTTCCTATATAGATCTGTCATGAATCTTGAAGCAATTAAGCAGGCCGTTTTGTACAGGTTAAAAATTGGAAGATTTCATTAAATAAAAGTTATCGCAAATATACTTAGTAAATAATATATTTTCTCGTATTCATTCGAATCCGATGGATAAGAACCGGTTCTCATCAATACAAAAAAACTATGTATAGCATCGTATTATATCCAGCTTTCTAGAATGTAGTATGTACAATTATAAGATTAAAACCAGTTTTCTATATCCGCTGAAAGCTGTTTATAATACGATGCTAGAAATAAATATTCCCATATCTTTGGTGTTTTTGGTCTGATATTCAATGTTTTCAATGATAATAGTATCAAAATTAAATCTCCTGTTGTTTTGAGCATCAAGTATGTAATTTACTTTGACCGTCAGTCTGTCAGGTATCATACAAAAATCAAACATTAAAAAATAAAGAAATATGTCAGAAAAACTTTGTGATTTTTTCTCTAATATTCTTGATTTTAACAATTGCTCTTTAAATTCTTTGTCCGTAGTCTTATAGAAGTTTTTTTGGCTTTGCTACTTACAGATGTTGTCATCCTTGTTTTTTTCCTCTCTCTCTCTCTCTCTCCCTTTTCTTTTTTATAAGCGCAGCTACTATATACATAAATATTGACTGATATTTTATAAAGAAAAAGTAAAACAAGGATGACAACATCCATAAGTAGCGAAGCTCAAAAATTATGAATATATATCAGGAAAAATTATTATGAAGCAGTGTCATACAATAAGCATTAATCTTGATAAAATATTGAAATCAGAAAACCTAAAAAATCATGAAAATTTAAAAATCTAGGAATCAATCTAGCACCGCAATTTATAGACAAATCTTAATGAAACTTGATAAAATATGTAGAACATGAACATTTTCAATCCCTGATAATTTCATCTGCAAATCCTGGATAGGAATCGTGAAAACAATAGAAAACCTAAAAATCTAGGAATCGATCTAGCACCCTTATTAATAGAAAAATCTTAATAAAACTTAAGGAAAATATGTAGAATGTAAACTTAAGCAATCCCTGAAAATTTCAGCCCATTATCATAAGAAGGAGTTGAGAAAAAGTAGAAATCGATCTAGCATCCCAAATAACAGACGGATGGACAAAACAATGTATAGATTAGAAGGGCATATGTTAAAAGAATCTTCACTAAAAATTTCAGCTGTCTTTTATAGGAGCCGAGAAAATCACGTTTCCCCCACTTTGTCTCAGACGGACGGACAGACGGACATTTCTATTTATAGAGTAGCTTCGCTACTAAAAATAAGGAAGATATAGTGTTGGGTAGGTACACACATATGAGTTAGAATTACCAATAAAGTTGTTTATTAATTTAGTCGTGAAGAAGCTTTGCTCCCATGATTATCGTGGTCTTTGTTTTATCATCTGTAGTTAGGTATGTAATAAAATTATATATTTTCATAAGTGGCGCAGCTACTCTATATTAGGGTTATGTAGGAAATGTCATTAAATAACTATAAAAAATAAGAATGACAACATCCATAAAAGCGAAGCTCTGAAATGGTTGGAAAAACGAACATTAACACTTGTAGAGCGTCAGAACTATATAAGCAGAATAAAATATATACGCTTAAATAAATTTTAAGTAAATGTAATGCAAAACTACTTAAGGGCAGGAAACTGTTCAAGGACATACTTTTAAGACTTGATTACAGAGATGCTTCCCTTATAACATTGCACTATGTTGTCCTAGGAATTAGTATTATGAAGAACAGATGAATAGAATAGAAATATCACATCGACATGTTCTAAATGGACGTTCGGACTTTATGGTAATAGTTATAGAGTTGCTACACTTTCTAGATTGTTCTTAACTGTTGAATTTGATAGGACAATTCTAACATGTCTATATCAACAAAAAGCTAACCGTTACAGATGGAAGGGACAACTCTAATTATAGAAAAGTTTTGCTATTAATGGATGTATTTATTATTTTAGTTATAGAGAAGCTTTGCGGTCAATCCTTGCAGTTATCTTTCATAATTAGGTAAGGAGTAATATTTCATAATTGTTTAATAGCACATCTACTTTATAACTAGAGTATGTCTGTCAGATTTATTTTCTATATTATTTTTTAGTATTCTTTATATTACATATTGACGGCTACGCCCCCAGCGGCCTCTAGAATGTTTTCTATTCAATCTTGGCTAAAATCAGCAGTTTATTTATATTTATTTATGTTAGTTATGCTTTTTTAGTTTTAGCTGTTTACCAAAAATATCCTCTAGTTTAATTTTTAAATTTTTTTTGGTGATTTCTCTTGGGAGGGTGGTTGCACACCCTCCTTCAAAATAATTATGACCCTTACGTAAAGGAGAACCATATCGTTTAAGCGGTTAGCGAGATTCTTTGGTATAAACCGACAGACAAACATCCTGTTACTTTATTATAAGGATACATTATAAGGAAAATATATATAAAGTAGAGTTATCCTACTTTTATTTTATTTCTCATATTCATTCGAATCCGGTGGATAGGAACCGGTGCTCATCCATACGAAAAAACTATGTCCAGCATCGTATTATATCCAGTTTTCTACGAATATACAAGAAATGCATAATCATAAGATTAAAACTAGTTTTAATCTTATAATTGTACATTCTATATCCGCGGAAAGCCGTTTATAATACGATACCAGAAATAACTATTCTTGTCTTTGAATTGCGAAATCTGACATCCTTATAATAAAGTAACAGGATGTTTGTCTTTGTGTTTTTGTATGTTTGTCCCGAAGGATCTCGCTAACCGCTGAACCGATCAGGTTCTCCTTAACAGGGTAGCTTCTAAAAGGTCCCTCAAGGTTAATAACTATTTTGGGGGAGGGTTCCACAACCTCCCCAAGAGAAATCACAAAAAATCGAGAAAATCTTTAACATAGAGACTTGAACGCAACATAGAAATAATTACATATTTGAAATAAAAAAACAAACATTTAAAGTGCCACTTAAAAGCGCTAGTTAAATAATATAGGAAAAGTCTTAAACCAAGGCACATACAATTATAAAGAAGATTAGATTAATTGTAATTATTAATGGATGTTTTTGTTATTTTAGTTATACAGAAGCTTTGCTTTCAAGGACTTTGCATTTGGATTATCTTTGCAGTCTAGGTAAGGTGTAGAATTATACATTTTAATAAGTAGTGCAGCTATTCTATAATTAAGTCTTTCCCTTCCCTTAAATATATGTTTTATCATTTCAAAACTTTTTATTGGCCTTTGATTTTCCAAATCTGACAACAAATAATATAAGAAAAACTCATAAAACCAAGGCTTAAACAAAAACAAAGAAGATTAAATACAAAAAGTGTAAGCATTAATGGAAATATTTTTATTTTAGTTATAGAGAAGCTTTGCTCCTAAAGAATAACTGTGGCCTTGGTCTTATCTTTTATGCTTAGGTAAGTTGTAAAATTATACATTTTCATAAGTAGCGAAGCTACTCGTTAATTAACCAGATCAGGTCTGTCCCTTTCCTCTAAAGTATTGCTGTTTTATCATTTTAAAACTTTTTATTTGCCTTTGAATTACAAAATTTAACAACAAATCATACAGAAAAAGTCAAGGCTCTTAAAAAATTAAGAAGCTTAGATACATATAATGTTAATGGATATGATTTTATTTATAGTTATGGAGAAGATTTGCTTGCTCCTTAGAATATCTTGGCCTTGGTCTCATCTTTTTTTGCTTAGGTAAGTGTTAAAATTATATATTTTCATAAGTAGCGCAGCTATTCTGTAATTATGTCTGCCTTCCCTTTTTATCATTTCAAAACTTTTTAATGGACTTTAAATTTCTAAATCTGACAACAAACAATACAGGAAAAGTCATATTATCAAGACTCATATAAAATAAGTAATGATTTTTTTGTTAATTTAGTTATAAAGAAGAATTGCTGTGGCCTTGGTCTTATCTTCTTGGTCTTAGGTTAGTGTTGAAATTTCATCTATAATACAAAGTAGAACAATGTCTGTCTGTTTGTTTGTACCAAATGATCTCGCTAACCGCTAAACTGATCAGGTTCACCTTTACAGGGTAGCTTCTCATAGGTCCTGAGAAGGTTTATAACTATTTTCTTAGGGGGTGTGACACCCCCAATAACCCCAAAAATGAAATAAATTTTTCTTTTTCTTTTTAATCTTAAATACAAAAAAGCTAGTGGCGAAGCCGCTAGTAATCTTTAATAGAACATTTACTCTATGTATCAAATTTTTATTCACTACATTATTTTTCTAGTTTTCTCTATTTTACATATGTATTTAGGAAAAATTTTATGTTCAAATTAGAGTTAATAATTGACGTATCTATCAATTTAGTTATAGAGAAGCTTTGCTCATAAGAATAACTTTGGCCTTGGACTTTTATTTTGTTTCTTTCCTTTCCTCTAAATAGATGTTTTATTCATTTTAACAACAAATCATAGAGGCCGGGTAAAGGGAATGATATTCTGACAAACAATTCTCATGGAAAATTTCCCCACAACCCCCTTCCTCTTTTCCGCCCCTTCTTACCCACCCCTCCTCAGTTAAATGAAACACTTTAAAAGGTTTCGTGATTTTTTGTAGAAAACTTTAAAAGGTTTCGTGATTTTTTGTAGAATTTAGTGTTAGAAAAGATACCCCTGCATATAGGAAAAGTCATAAAACAAGGCTCATAGACAGGGGCGTCCAAGCTTTTTTTTTGGGGGGGGTAAAAATTTTTTAAGGGGGGGGTATTTCGTCTTTGGGGGTGGTAAAATGGCGCGCGAACCGCGCCGCAAATTTCTTTTACCCCCCCCCCAAAAAAAAAATTTTTACCCCGGGGGTAAAATTTGCTTGGGGGGGTAATTACCCCCCCTGAAAACTGTTGGCAGGGGTAAATTTAGTTTACCCCCCCCCCCTTGGACGTCTATGCTCATAGAAAAATAAAGAATATTATATACAGAAAGTGTAATTATTAATGGATATTTTTAATTTTAGTTATAGAGAAGCTTTGCTTTCAAGGACTTTGCCTTTGAATTATCTTTGCAGTTTAGGTAAGGTGTAGAATTATTCTTTTTCATAAGTAGCGAAGGTACTCTTTTATAACTAGGTTATTACCTGTGACGTCAAAAAATGAGTGAGATGAGATGAGAAGTGGGAAAGAAAACCCCTAAAAAATAGATTGATAATCCCTCATTTTTATGACGTCACAGGAATCAAAAGTAGGACAGATTGGGCTTTGTCCAAATAAAGAATAAAATTGAAAACAATAATAAAGATATAACATAGGGAATACATTACATATACACAGTAGAAATCTTAATTTACGTATTTTATTTTAGTTATAGAGAAGCTTTACTCTTATAAATTACTCGTCTTTGGTGTCTTTTATGCTTAGGTAAGGGTTAAAATTAGTCATTTTTATAAGTAGTGCAGCTACTCTATAAGATATGTATGCCTTTCCATTCCATTAATTATGCCTGTTCTTTCCCTTAATTAGCTGTTTTAATGATTTTAAACTTTTTTATTGGGCCTTGAATTACAAAATTTAACAACAAATAATATAGGAAAAGTCACAAAACCAAGGCTCTTAAAAAAATAAGAAGCTTAGATACAAATAGTATAAATAGTATAAATGCATAGACGTCCAAGGGGGGGGGTAAAATGGGGATTATCCCCCCAAACGATTTTGGGTGTGCCGTAGGCACCCCCAAAATTTTTTTTTCATTTTATCCCCCCCCCATTTAAAATTTACCCCTACCCTGGGAGTGCCGTAGGCGGCACCCCCAACCATTTAGGGGGGGGGGGTAATTACCCACCCCCAAACAATTTTTGAGGGGTAAATACCCCCCCCCAAAATAAAAAATATCTAACAAAAAATTTTTGCGCGCTTCGCCCGCATTTTTAATACTAAATATTTAATAAAATTTAAATTACCAACCCAAAAAAAACTTTTCCCCGGGGGTAAACAAAATTTACCCCTGCCAACAGATTTCAAGGGGGGTAATTAACCCCCCCCCAAGCAAATTTTACCCCCGCACATTGGGGCAAATCCAGAAACAAGAGGATTTAATTATTTAGAGCCCGAATTTCGTGTTCAAAATGTCATATTAGGGGTTTTTGAGGACAGGGAATGCATTTCTAAACATATCAGAGAAATTTGAGAATTTTTCAGTAGCGCAGCTACTCTATAACTAGCTTTATGGGCCCTTTAAAGTGTATCTATGTCAATTGTAGTCCGATTTTAGTGTTCAAAGTGTCAAATTAGGGTTGTTGGGGTCTGGAAATTCATTTTAGTATGAGGGGAGGGGATGGTGTAAAGGGGGTGGATGGGGAATCCTTATTTTAGCTAGCTACAAGTTTCACTTTAAGTAAAAATAAATTCATTATAAATGTGGGCATGGTTGACATCAATTTTTATAAACTTATATCTATATTTATAATGATATAAAAATTCTTGTTTACCGTTTATATGTATATTAGCGGCTTTGCCCCTAGCCTCTAGGGGCTTTGCCCTAAGAGGTATTAAAAAAAATCAAGTATCTCTGGTGTTGCAACCACTACATTAAAAAAAAAATATGGGGGAATTTTTGTTTTTGGCTAGGTTGTGGGTGTCCAACCACCCAAGAAAATAGCATAAAACCAACACAGGACCAGTAGGTATATTCCCTGAAAAGTAAAATCCAATCGGTTCAGTGGTTACCAAGATCTTAAGGGACAGACAGACAGACAGACATTAAGCTACTTTGTATTATAGACTAGCAGCTTCGCCCCTAGCCTCTATGGGCTTTGCCCCAAGAGGTAATTAAAAAAATAATACCTCTGGTGCTGTAACCATTACATTTTAAATTAACTGCATAAAAAAATTGAGAGGGATTTTTTTTTTTTTTTAAAGGGTTGAGGGTGTCCCACGCCCCAAGAAAATAGCTTGAAACCACCGCAGGACCAGTAGATATATTCCCTAAAGATTAGAATCCAATCGGTTCAGTGGTTACTAAGATCGTAAGGGACAGACAGACGGACATACATCAAGCTACTTTGTATTATAGATTAAAACCCAGGGATCTAAGGGACAAAACAATGACTGATTAATGTATGTAATATTGATGCAGCAAATTATATTACAAAAAAAATAATTGTCTGTAGATGAAAATTAGTGGTTGAAACGTTTCAACACTCAACTTAATGAACCAACCAATAAAAAATCAAACAAAATTCATAACGTCGCATTGTTAAGCCAACCAATATAAAAAAGTTATTATAAAACTTTGGGGACTAGTGTAATAAATAGCACAATGTCCCCTCCCTTCCTAAATAAAACTGCAAACATTAAACATGAAGACCATGTGACTACATAATATGAAAACAAAGCATTACCAAAAGACAGACGGATAGGCTAAAATAATTGACGGGGATTTTTTGTTTTTTGGGAGGGTTGAGGGTGTCCTACACACCAAGAAAATAGCTTAAACTCAACACAGGACCAGTAGATATATTCCCTGAAGATTAGAATCCAATCGGTTCAGTGGTTACTTTAATCTTAAGGGACAGACAGACGGACATACATCAATCTACTTTGTATTATAGATTAAAACCCAGGGATCTAAGGGACAAAACTATGACTGATTAATGTATGTAAATCCCAAATATTGATACACCAAGTTTTATTACAAAATTAATTTTCTGATGATGACAATTAGTGGTTGAAACGTTTTGACACTGGACGTAATGAACCAACCAATAAAAAAAATTCCTTAAGTTGTTAAGCCAACGAATATAAAAATATTGTTAAAAAACTTTGGGGACTAGTGTAATAAACAGCCCAATGTCCTTCCTCAATAAAACTACAGACATTAAACATAAAGACCATGTAAAGGCATAATTTTAAAACAAAGCATTACCAAATGACAGACGGATAGGCTACTTGCTAATTCCAATTTAGAATGATTATTAGAACACCAAGTTTTTTGCATATTAACTTTACCTTTTCGCAGTGAGGAGGGGACATTGGGCTGTTTATAACATGTTTTAACTGCTAATTTTAATCTACAAAAGGGGTAATTTTGTATATTATCATTGGGGATGTATATCAATTTATCAAACTTTATCTTATCCCTTTAGATCCCTGATATTTGTTAGAATCTATAGAAACGATTATTTAGTTACAAAATCTCGAACATAAAGAGGTTTATATTTAGGCTTACCCCCCCCCCCTTCATCATTTGAAAATATTTATTACTAACTTTAATTCAAAGTCTGAATAAATATTTCTTATATTTTGCGTCTTTTATTTATATGTATTACATCTCACATTTTGACTTTAAAAGCGCGTTTAAAAGATTTTCCTAACTAACTTTTCGTGCACCCACCCTCAGAAAACGCACTAAAAACCCCTATGGGGGCGCGGAGGGGTAAATGAAACCAGTACAGGCGATTATAATATGTCTTTGGGTAATCAAATATCGTATTTTTAGCCGGTGGCAACCGGTGAAAACATGTTTCCTCTTACTGTTTAATTAAATGTTGATTATAAAACAAACAAAAAAAAACTAAAATCTTAACTTCAACTAGAATTATTAAGGACTTATTTCTTTAATTTGTGTTTTTTTCTTTTATATTGTCAAAATAAATGTAGTTCATGACTCACCTGAAGTTATTTTGTCTAATTACGTTAATTCTAAGAGATTTTATAATACTTTTAAAATTGTTGGTGAAACACAAAAAGTATGCCTTTTTCTGTAAGAATAATTTTTTGCATTTCTTGACTTTCAGGCATTAGAAAGCGTACTTAAAAAGCGTATTTTTATAATTCCTTTGAAACCTGATGTACATTGGGTATGATAATACTCATAGGATGATTAAAACTTGATTTGGGGGTGGTGAATTGAATCCCCTTGTTGCCCCTATGTGCCCTGGGATAAAAATTTTGGGGGGGGGGTAAAAAAAATTGAGCTTCGTGCGCCATTTTAACCCCCCCCCCAAAACTTGGACGTCCCTGTATTAATGTGTATATTTTTCATATAGTCATAGAGAAGCTTTGCTCCTAGGAATAACTTGGCCTTGGTGTTATCTTGTGTGCTTAGGTAAGTGTTAAATTATTCATTTTTATTAGTAATGCAGCCACTCTTTATCTAGGGTGTGTCCCTCCCCCCTTATCATTATTCACTTTTTACACTTCCTTGTCAATAAAACAAGGATCATCATTAATCATTGATAACCCCATCCCCTTAATTTTGTAGATAAATTGAATATAAATGGGTTGTTTGTATGCCTAAACCCAAAGGGAAGCCAAGTAAAGAACTCGATATAACCCAACCTACAGAAATGATCAAATGAAAATATACCCTACAATGTTTAAATATATTTATTAACTAACAGCTACGACTCTAGAGGCCTTTAGGGTTACTTTAAGTGATGGGGGTTGAATTCGACCCCCCTTTTTTATTGTAGAAAAAGAAAATAAGGGGGGGGGGAGGGTTACAGTTAAAAAAAAAAACATTTTAAACCTTCCCAGTACCTAAGCAAAGCTATACTGTTAAAGAGAATAAACAGATACAGATCTTGTTACTTTTATACAAAGATAAATGTATTTTTTGTTTAGGTACAGAGAGGCTTTGCTCTTATGAATATAAGCTGGGCCTTAATGTTTATCTTTTGTGTGTAAATAAGAGGTAAAAATGTTATTAGTAGCACAACTAATCTATAACTGATTTATATCTGTTTGTCTGGTTCTCCACCAAAGTGGTCTCTAGGGACAATTGAGGGAAGTCTCCCCTCCTCTTTCAATTTTTGGGGGTAATTTCAATTGGAATGGTGGATTTATTCTATCCTGAAAAAGTCATAAACTTTCCCATGACCTATAAGAAACTTTGATGAAGCTGTTAGTAAGATTCTTTTCTACAGACAGACACTTTGACAACCTGTAAACTAATGGGAATGGAAGTTTCTAACCCTGGCCTAAAGTATTTAAAATCAAATAAAAATTTGTCTCACTTATTGCAATTTTAAAACATGAGGGAGGGGTATTATCATTGCTCAACAAGGTAGTTTATGAGAAGCTACAAGATATCTTACAGTTTTATTCATGGAGGGAGGGGACATTGGGCTGTTTATTACACTAGCCCCCAAAGTTTTATAATAAAGTTTTCTTATTTGTGTCCAAGAGTGTCCAAACGTTTCAACAACCAACTGTAATCTACAAAATGTGTAATTTTGTGTCATCATGAGGATGTACATAAATTTATCAGCCCTGGATGCCTACTGTCAATAAAAAATGTATATTATCAATTTTATTTTGCAGGTACTGAGTAGCTTTGCTCCTAACAAGTACTTTATCCTTTGTGTAGAGGTAAGAGGTAAATTATGATTATTTCCTTTTTATACAGCAGCTACTTCATAAGAAGGGTTTGTCTGTTCATTCCTCTTTTTCTTTCTTTCTTTTGTTTTTATCTTTTTCCTTTCTTCTTTTACTCTTTTCTTTCCTTTCATATTTAATATTTTTAGGTAATAATGATTTGCTGTTTATTGATAGAATTAACCATGTTAATATTAGATTAGTCTATCTATGATTTGATTAGATATTGCATATTAAAAGACTGAAAATGTAAAGATTTCTAAAAGGCATCTACTCTACAACTTCTTTTGTCTGTTTAACTTGGCTCAATCTATAATGATCTGGAGTAATTACTAGAAATGTTGAAATGACTATGAACTGCCAATTAATATAGAATCATGTAATTTCTTGTAAATTCCCCACTTACTATTGTGTTTCTAACTCCTTTTTAATTCCACTTCATAAATATTTGGCGATGTTAACATCCTATGATTTATATTTTATAATTTGTTTTATCTATATCATGAGAAATATAAACATGATTATCATATCACAAAAATACTTCTCATAGACAAGGTAGTGTAAAATAATTGAATAAATTCAACAAAAGGATTTACTATGTGCTATAATTTAATTCTTCTTTACAGTGAAGCCTCTTAAACTTCTTGGAAATGGGGAAAAGCAAGTCAATTTAGAAAGAGTTAAAGAAATAGTAAAAAAACATAGTTTGCTAGAGGAATCAAAGATTTTGAAATAGTTTTATTGAACATTACAGTGTTATTTATAGAAGAAGGTTAAAATCCCTTTTTTGAAAGTATAATCTTACAAATTATTATTTAGAAATGGAGGAATTAAGCACAGGAACTAAAATTGATGAGAACACAGGTTGTGCAGGTCCTGGTAGTGATACTATAAAGGTATGTATTCCCTATTTTTTTAGTGCCTAAAATTTGGTATTAGTCTTGAAAATTATACAAAAAAATATTTCAGTTTATACTTTTAAAGTTGTAAGAAAACAATAATATCTCAAAATACCAACTCCTAGTAAAAGGTCTCTAAAGCATAGTTGCATATTACAATTTTAAATCCATGTATGATCTTGCGGGCCCTTATCCTTAAGGTCTTTAAGAAACTTTCCATATCTCTTCTGCCCACAATTTTTAAACTTAAATGTATCTTACATATTTCAATTTTGTAAAAAATCTGTGACCATTTCCAAGATGCTTCATTCATTAAAGATTCTTTTACTAGGAAAAACGGCAGTAAAATTATCACCTAACACATGATACATTTAGAATGAAGGTGAGATGGGGTCTACAAATCCTTCCATGTGTACAATTGCATGTGGACTTCAATTTGGAGTTTTTCCTCTAACATCTCAAGATTCAAAATCTTCGAATTTGCCCAAAGAACTTGGTAATATGAGTATAAATTTTCAAGGTCCTGCAGGAGAATATCAAAGAATGCTAGCCAAAGAAAAGATTAAAGAGATCAAAGAGAAAGTTGCTAATTATTACTTTGATCAGGACTGTAAAGTTATAGCTATTCCAAATCATTATATAGTACCTAAGAAACCAATTGTGTTAGGTAAAGAAGGGAGAAAGAATCAAGATGATCAAATTTTGGACAAACATTGTGAAGAAACCTTACATGATCACATTGTTAATGCTGCTAGAAAATCGAAGTCTGAATATTTTGTGATGTTAGGATTTCAATCTGGAGATTGCATTCAACAACTAGTTAAGAAAGGAAAAGACATCAGAGGAAAAAATCAAACTGCAGATTTTAATGAGCATGAAAAAAGAATAAAGGCATTGTTGGACATTGAAGATATTCCCAAGGAAAAACTAGATTTATGCATAGAGGAACATTTAAAATGGAAAGAAAACAAGCTTGAATTAAAAGATTCAAAGAGCTGGCTGTTTAAAAAGGAATGTTTTATAGATAATAAAAGTTTATTTAAAGGGATTAATTAAAAGCAGTTCCCCTTTTATTAACCCCGTACAGATCAGGAGGGGCGGGGGGGGGGGGTGCTGAAGCAATAAGGAACTTCTGTTTGTTAGGAAGGTCATAGCAGTTTGATTGCTCCTTGACCAATTTTCAAAAGAGCGATCTGACGAATATGACTAGAAAGAGATATCTTTTTGTTTTAAAAAAAGCTCCACCACGGCGGCTCGCTCACTTATAGAAATGGGAAACTTATAAAAGTTTTACTCAACACACGAAATCGTAACAATTTTCATGAGAAATACGCATTTTATAAGGCATACAAAACGCTCTAATTTTCGTTCTATTTAACGTAATTTTATAATTTTTTTTGCTGTTTATTTTATTTTACATATACTTTTATCATTTTATTAAAAAAAAATTATCTTTTTTCATCATTTTTAGGAGAAATTAATGCTTAAACTAAGGGTATCTTTAGACGCAAAATTGACGCACTTAGAATAAAAAATGCGTATTGAGTACAAAGGGGGGATAATTTCAAGTCATGAATGTTCTAAAGATATCTTTTTTTCCATAAAATTTTAATGTTTAGTCCACCCCACGTCACCCCGAAAATTATATATCAATTTAGGAAGATAATTTTTGTAGAATAATTACAGAATTTACAACGTTATGGACTCTGAAAGTATAGTTAAGATCAAAGGCGTGCAAAAGGTTGGTATAGGGGTTGTTTACACCACCCTTGTAAAATTAAGGGGGATGGATACACCTCCCTAGGTGTCCACCTGTACCGGATCGGACGTTCTTACTATCTTTTTAAAAACCAATATAGCCCGCCTCGAGCGGTGTGGCGGCACTACGCGTTGAGTTGGTAACGTTGCTGCTGAGATGATACAAGAGCGAAGCGACTCGTTCCCTTCGGTTGAACGTCTCCGATAAGTTAAAGAACAAAACTATTCGCAAGTACCCACAGGGGATTTATAAGTTTCTGGATAATTAATGGCAGCTAGAGATAGCTGCATCAAAATTGGAGTTGATACTCTACTAACAACTGCTTGTGCGGAACTGATGTATTTTCAATAGACAAATATAGTTTACACAAATTAATGAATACATATTATAACATTATACATATAGGAAAATTACAGAGTATTGGAGGGCGTTCTCTGATCATGCAGGGATGGCTAGGGATACACGTAGGTCTGCACATGACATGGAAGCAGGCCGGAGTGTATGTTGAGTTTCCCGTTTAGTCACATTCAGTTGTGCTGGGGAAATCTCCGTGATGCATTGAGGATGCCGTCCCTGGATATCTGGAGCCTTTCTAATAAAAGTACACAAGTTAAATATTGCCTAAAACCTACACACGTAGATTATAAAAAGGTCAGATGTACATATTTATGCGCAGATAAATATGTATATTGATTTCTTGGAAAATTTTAGGACTCACATGATAATATCATACGATTTTCACAGAATATAAAAAGTACAAATGTTTCATAATTTTAACTCGAGATCCGTCATTTGTGGGCTTAAAAATGCAAATAAAAGTAAAATCAAAAGAGAAAAATAAATGCTTTAAAATGCTACTAATTTCATAAAAATCTGTCCACTCGTTTAGGATATCGAAAATGTCATTCTGCTTATTTTATAAGTATCTCAAGTAAGCCCCACTACATTTTCTCCCCTTTTTATCTGGCTAGACAGACATGCCAGATAACATAACGCTCAAATTGGCAAAGACAATAGACTAGACGGCCAATTATACCTATTATTCTGTCATGGTATTAAGGTTGATATCCTAGGTGATCTAGTCGCAGTGTTGTATGATGGCAAGGATGCAGGATCCAGAATGGTAGGCTGTATCTCTGTCATCTGTATCTTCGGGGTTGATGTCGTTGGCAATAGCGACGTTGTCTCTGCTGCTGTAGTAGGTTCTCGCCTCTCAGTTCTGGTATCGGCCTTCTTCTTTCTCATAAGCTTCTGGTAGGAATGCTTGTTGTAAAGGTAAAGGTGGGCAACTAGGGCGATGGCGGCTCCAGGTCCTACACGTAGAAAGGTGAGGATGATGCATATCAGATCAGTAATAAATTTTAGCCCTAGGATGACCAGGCATGCGAATGCCATTAGATCGCCGTATTCATGGAGCCAGCTCTTGACGCTGCTCCATAAGTCAATTTCGCATTCCATGTCAGGCACTAGATTATCAAGGGTGTACAGGGGTAGGTTGTTGGTAGAAAGTTGGTTACAGTTTCCGTCTCCAATGCAGAGTCCGTAGGTGATCTCCTTCAGGCTTGCTTCGGTGTAGGAGGGGAAGGTGAGGGTGTGTAACCATTCAGCTCTTTCTCTCTCCATGTAGATTCCTC
Organism: Acartia tonsa; assembly: GCF_053477335.1. NCBI lineage: Eukaryota > Metazoa > Arthropoda > Copepoda > Calanoida > Acartiidae > Acartia > Acartia tonsa. The sequence goes on from NC_137272.1 coordinate 46,318,890, forward strand.
CATGGCTGTAGTCCGTCCAGTTAACTAGAGGGGTGTCGATGGTCATCTCCATGGGGGCCTGAGTCTTGATGATGGCGGGGGTCAGTTGAACCCAGCCTTCCTTAGACTTGACAGTTAAGGGGAAAGTCGCAGAACATGTTACCCTTGTAGAATGCAACTTATAATGTTTAGTTGTAGCATCTGCATAGCCATCAGGATCTAAAGGTATATCTTGATAGCAGCTAACATCGTCCTTGATCTTCTGGGTCCTCTTGGTGCACTGGAAGGTCATCAATAGATCTCCCTTCAAGAGTCCATAGGTCTGCTCATGTAGCAGGACCGGTTTGTCTGCCTCTCCATGGTAATGGGTCTCGCATATGGTCTTCCGTAGTGTTACATCTAATTGACTGAAGGTTTGGCGCATACTGTAGGCTAAATAATTTAAATGTACTGCAGCTTGGAGGTTCACATCTATCTGTCCGGGGTCGATGGTGGCGAGTCTGCTGAGTTTGCTGGTCTTGCCCAGGTAGATCCCGTCGTGGTCTGTGGTCAGGACATTAAAGGGGCAATGCATTAGTTTCATTGCGCCTGTAGTGTTGAGTAAAACTTGCTGCTGGTGGTCCACTAAGTAGGTGTCCATGGTGGTGAGGGGGTTGATGGTGTTGACCATCTGTAGAGTGCAAGAACTGTCGTTGATATTCCACATGAAGGTTGCGGCGCCAGTGATGCACTCCCCTTTATGATATGGACATGGTAGAGATAAATGGTCGGTTTCACTCTCTACCTTGTTGTTGCTAACCAGAAATGTTTCTTCTTTAAGTAGAATCTGATACTCGGCTAGCTTCAGGGTGTTGTAGTGGATAGTGTCGCCCATGCGGATGGTCTGCCCAATGCAGGTGATCTTGTCATCTTCCATCTTCAGGGATCCGGCTAGGGTTGCCGAAACGTAGGTAGGGCGGTTAAGTTTTACTTTAATCGGGTCACCGTAGCCAGAAATTTGATATTCCTGGACCAGTGACATGCGGCGGCAATTTTCTGCAGTAATCTCCTCGTGCCTCATAGTTTGGGGTACCTGCTGCAACTTGAGATGGCCCCAAACTCCACACTTAAAATGGTATAGGGATACCCTCACTTCGCAGGAGTATCCATATACCTTAGTCAGGGTTGGTCTTTGTAGAATTGTGTAGCGCTCCTTCACTGGAACTTCTTCTGTAGGTTCCTCTGCTCTGCATATTGTTTCCTTGTTGAATTTCTTGATGGTAGAAGGGTTTGTGCAATCTATAATGTCGAGTGAGTAAGCCTCACTAGTTGGTGCTACCGAAGCCGTTAGCACCGCGATCAGTGGTAGGAAGATTATCAACATGATAAAATTCCACCTCACGAGTCTCCAGGATCACCGCTTGACACACTCGTTGATTCTTGTTGAACTCCACTGCTTCGGTACTAAGGTTCCAAAAGACTGCTTGTATCTCGCCGGTGTAGTCGCTGTCCACTAATCCTGCTAGTAGAATTACTCCTTCCCGTTCTATGCTTGAACGGCCGAATAACTTGAGAAAGTATCCGGGGGGTACACGGGTGTGTAGCTTGAGAGGGATGCAAGTCTGCTGTCCAGGGGGAAGGATTGTGTGGGCGGGGCAGTATATGTCATGGCCCGCACTTTCTCTCGTACCCTTGTGTGGCAACTTTGCTCCACGTTTGACGGGGATTCTGATTGTCCGCGCAAGTGTCGCCACTGCCGGCGGGTCCATATCCTCGTCCGAGCTGTCCAACACCTCTTTGCTCTCTTCCACTTGCTGTTGCCAAAGTGTCCCACTCCTCTGTTTCTTTCCTCCGGATTTAGCCCTCTCCCCTTTTTCGGGTGAGTCCGTGTACGGCTCCTCATTGTCGCTCAGAGCGCGCTTCTCTACCCGGGGTGTGGAAGGGTATGTGTATGTAGCTCGCTCGCGCTCTCTATCTCGGCGCGGTGTCTGTGGGGGCGAGCTTCTTCTCGGGCTTCTCTCTCTATCGGGGGTTCGCTTGGCATCTTTCCGTTGGATGCCCGAGCCTGACGGCTCGCAAGATCGATCTCTCTCCCTCCCTCTCTTCTCACTCTGCTCTCTGCGCGGTGTGCGCTGCATCGTTGGTGATCTGGGTGGTGGTGTGTCCGGTAGGGGAAGGTTGAGGGGGTCAATGTTGGGCAGTGGTGGTGGTGGTGCTCCTCCCGGTATGTTGGGTGGTCCTCCCTCTTCATCGCTGTCATCCCCATTTGAGAAATCAACTCTTGGATTAGGCGGCTTCGCCTGCTTTTCTGGATTCAAGGGAATTTGCTCCCCTGCTTCATCTCCGTCTTCTTCAAATGGTTCTGGGGGAGAGGTTGGGTCTCCGTCTGTCATTGCTGGGGGGTAATATGGTTTTAACCGACCAACATGTACAACCAAGTCCTCCTTTTCTCCCGCTGGTATTGTCTGGATTCTATATAAAACGTCGGCACACTTCTCGGTAATTAAGTATGGTCCACTCCAATGTTTGGTCATCTTCTTCTTCGCCTTACCATGATTGGGTGCCAAATAGAAAACTTTATCGCCTACTTTAAATTTGCGATCGTTGTGATACTGCAAAGCATTTCTTTGAATGGTGCTTGCTTGACTCTTCGCCATGGCTTCATACATGGTCGTGTATCTATCCAACAAATTTCTCACTGCTGTGGGAATATCCCTGTCATCGTCGGGGTTTGGTAACCGCAAAATCAAGTCCGCGGGTAGAGTAGCCTCTCTACCCTGGAAGGCGAGAAAGGGGGTCACGCTGCTGGTGCTGTGGATCCTTGTGTTGTAAGCCAGGACAACTCCAGGTAGATACTCTGGCCATGAAGTCTCCCGTCCTTGGATCACGGTTCTCAGCGTCTCTTCCATGGTCCGGTGCCACCTTTCTATGAGGTTGCTCTGGGGGTTCGCCACGGGGCCTAGCTCGTGCTTGACACCGAGCTTCTGCAAGAGTTTCTTCATGATGGTGTTGCAGAACTCTTTCCCCTGGTCGCTGTGGAATGCCTGCGGGCATCCAAAAGTACAGATGAACTTGTCCATTATCGTCGTAGCGACCTCGTCAGCGGTCTTCTGTTTCAAGGGGTACGCTTGAACAAAGCGCGACCATCCGTCCTGCAGCGTCAGGATAAAGTTGTATCCTTCGGGGGTTGTGTCGAATTTGCCTACCACATCCATATAGATTGTCTGCAGAGGATACCCATTTTGGATGGGCACATGCGCTCCTATCTTGATGTTGGCCTTGATGTTCTTTTGAACGCAGTCGTGACAGACGGCGATCCTCAGGCGGATGTCTGCTTGATGTCCCACATAGTAGAAATTCCTCAAAAACTTTGATATCGTGGAATGCAAGCCAAAGTGCGCTCCAGTGGTTGTTCTGTGGGAGTGATTGAACACCTCTTCTCTCAGGGACAAAGGAACCATTATCCTGCGTCGTTTCCCTGTGAAGGTCTGTATTTCCTGCTCTATAACTCCATCTTCCGCGATCCTCAAAGTGTCAAAAATCTCGGCCAGCCGGTGCACGTCCCTACTCTCTCCACGTAAGGTTGACTTGTCGGGTGCACGCCGGTCGTGTCCAATCCATCTACGAACCTTCTCTAAAATAGGGTCGTCTAACTGATGCCGGTATACTCTGTCTCGATACCGTTCTCTGGTGTTGGGAAGCTCGTCGGCGGGCTCGTCTGCCACAGCTCCGACATACTCCTCTTGCTCAGCCTCTTCCTCGGCTGTCGGGTCTGGCATATCAGCATCGGTACGCCGGCTTAACGCGTCGGCGTTGGTGTTGAGTCTCCCAGGCCGATGAACCACACGGAACTCATAACCAGCCAGCTCCTCTGTCCACCTGGCCATCATGCCAGTGTTCTTCTTCAGTGACTTCAACTGCTTGAGGGCGCTGTTATCCGTATTTATTTGGAACGGCTTGAAGCTCAGGATCGTCCGAAACTTTCTGATGCCATAAATAACTGCGGAGGCTTCCCCCTTCCACGAGGGATATCTCTGCTCCGCTCCAGTCGTCTTACGTCCCATGGCGGCAATCAACCTTTCGGCGCCATTCTGAACCTGACTCAATATCGCACTAATGGCTCGTCCTGAATAGTCTGTGGTTAGTTAAAACGGAGTATCCGCTTCAAAATCGGGCACAGCGCGGATGGGTGCGTTCTGGAACTTGTCCTTCAATTGCTGAAACTGCTCATCCATCCCTGGGGTCCACTCTAGCTTCGTGGCTTTCTTCTGTGCATTCATCTCACACGTCAAGTCGGCGTACTCAGGTATGAAGGTTCTGTAGTACCCGTAAAAGCCAAGAACACTATTCAGTTCGGCTACTGTCTTCGGCGGCGGCCAGTTCTTGATGCGCTCCACGTACTCAGGCACCATCCCAATACCTTCCTTGCTCAGCATGTGGCCAAGGTATTGTATCTTCTTCTGGAACAACTTGCTCTTCTTCGCCTTCAGCTTGATTCCAGCCTTGCGATGGGCCTCAAAAACCTGTCGCATCTGTGGCACGTGATCAGCAACTCTCAGGTTGTATGATATTACGTCGTCGAGATAACATTGCGCTATCTCGCTCCCCAGCGGGTTCATGGCGGTGCTGATGAATCGGCTGTAAACCGCTGGTGCTGTGCTGATGCCGAAGGGCATGCGGCGGAATTGCCACAAACCCGTTGGCGTGGCAAAAGCCGTCAGCTCCCTGGATGCTGGATCGATGGAGATGTTGAAGTAGGCAGCCGTGGCATCTAACGTAGAGTACACACGGTGCCCTCCTGCGCGGTCCAATAGAGTCTGTATCCTAGGCAGCGGGTAGCTGTCTTGCTCAAGACAGCTGTTTAACCTGCGGAAGTCCACTGCCCATCTGATCTTCCCATCTTTCTTGCGCACAGGAACGAGGGGGCTCGCCCACGGTGATGAACTCGGCTCGATCACTCCTTGGTTGAGCCAGTCAGCCATCTGCGCCTCCAGGTCCTTCAACATCTTAGGGTTCAACTCCCTGTATCTCTGCCGAATGGGCTCCGTTCCTGGCTTGAGTTTCAACTTCATGGTTACCAGGTCTGTGTGCCCAGGGGCCTCTCGACTGAATATGTCTCTGTATTCATAAATAAGCTCCTTGACTTGCTTCTTGACGTCGGGGTGCTCGTTCAGTAGTTCGTTGTCCTCCATCTCCAGGTCCTCCCACACTTCCTTGAACGTGGGGTTCTCCATCTGCTCCTTCGTCATGGGCTTGCTGGGGTCGCTCGCGTTGGTCTTGGACATAGACTGTATATATTTGTGGGGCTCTCTCAACACCAAGCTATCGGTGTTGATCACCATACTGCTGTCCTCACAAATCTCGGCGGTGAACACACACCCGGCCAATGCGACACACGGCTGCTCCTGTAGATTCACAACAGGTATGCGGACAATCCCATTTTGTTGAGCTCTGTATACTCCTTCCAACACACGCACTGGACTATCATTTAAAACGGTCTCTTCTACCATGACAGTCATTTGCGGTCGGAGTTCTCGACTAGGAAGAAAATTCAAGACAGACACTGACTCTGCTGCGAGAATCCTAGTCGCTTGGACGGACAAACGGACAGGACGCTGCCGCTTTCCTACTGCGACGGTTTTCAAACGAACGGCCGGCCCTTGGGAATTACGAAGCGGTCCCTTGACATTACGAGTCCAAACGTTTTTGCGCTCAAAATCTACTTTTGCTTTGTGCTTAAAAGAAAGTTGCGCAACATATGATTCGACGGAATCCGGTTTAAGTGCTAAAAATTCACGTGAATGGTGCACATTACCATTCGCAAAATTATCTTCTGCTTTACATAATTCTTTAACAGTGGGTTTACAAACATTTAAGGCACTACTATAGCTACTTATTTCTGCATTCAATTCCTCAAAGGCTCGTAATGAAACACTTATCTGAGGGTTGGGGGGCGAGTGCTCCCCTGGCGGTTTTCCAGACCGCTCTTTGTCTTCTGAGGCACTTGGAGCCTCGGAGTTGATGGACTGCACAAGCGGAACTCTCGTCTGCTTCACGACTAACGCCGCCTGCGCCGGTGATGAATAATCTAGAACTCCACGAATCTCCTCGACCCACTTGCACCCAAGGTTGATGGGGGTGCGAAGCTCAGGTATAACCAGGGCCTCTCGGATGTAGCTAGGACAGTCATCTCCCAAGATGACACTGATGTTGTAAACACTGCCGATGACGTCCATATCCCCACCATTCGCCTCTGTTCCTACTGTTAAATCGCAAGGAACGATCGGCAGCTGTAACTTCCGGGCTAACTCCTCATTTACGGCGACTCCTTCGTGCAATTTATTACCGGTATCGATGAGACCATAGGTCCGCACAGTCGGTCCATTTGCACGCAGGCTGATCTTGACCATGGCCCGGGCGCCTCGTCGTCCTTGCATCTGATTGAGGGTGGTAGGGTCTACAGCTGCTGAGGAACTCCGCCCTACCGACGGGAGCCCTCTCTGACATTTTTTGAAGTCTTGCTTCGGTGGCCAACTGCTTCCAAACAGTTGACATCTCCATAGAACTGCGCCTGATCATCATCTCCTACGCCGCTGTCGTTGTCTCCAGGATCGTTGGCACGCATCTCTCGCACGGCGTTGCGGGCACGGTCTTGCTGCTGCCTGCCGCGTCCGTTGCCGCTGGCGTTCTTCTCCTGGTTCCTCTTGCGCACGTTCGCCAGTCGGTCCTCAGGAATGGTGCACGTCTTCTGCCAATGGCCAGGCGTGCCACACCGCCGACAGTTGCCTTTCGGCTTGTCTTTGGTGGCACCGCCCGTACCTTTACTCGCTTGCTGCTTCTTCTTAGGACAATTACGCGAGTAATGGCCATTCTGGTTACAGTTATAGCACTTGACGCTACTGTTCCCATCTCCGACAGCGTTGACCTCCATATCCTCTGTGCCGTCGTTGCGATAGACGACACGGTTGGACGTGGCGAGGCCATCCATGGAGGTATCCTCGGCATCTCCATGGTGGATAAGTTGGCGCTGTGTGGCGATCTCATTCATAATGGTGGCCCGTAAAACGGCCATGCTGGTGATTCCAGGAAACTGACAGAAAACTCTTTTCCGTACCTCTCGATGGCGTAGACCAAGGGTTACCTCCTTCCGGAATTGCGCCGGGTCGCGGTTGTCCGGGGAATAGGCTTTCAACCACATCTGCTCTTTCTTAGCGAGGTAAGTCTGAGGAATCTCGTTCTTGCCTTGCGACAACTGCTTGTACGCATCCTTGTTGATGTCTGAATCCGAAGGTGCTAAGAAGATAGCGTCCAGCCTCTCCATAACTTGGTCATAGCTGAGCAAATCTTGGTTGTCGGCGACTTCTCTGGCCATTTGGAACGCTTCTCCCTCGAGACTCTGGATGTATTGGCCTTTCCTACCCTCTTGATCTGATGGATGATGACGGGCAATTTTAAACGCGTTGGCCATCTTCGTCTTGTGGCCGTCCCAGTCCTCTCCTGCACGGTTACAAAACCAAGGGAAATTCTGCTTGTTAAGCTTCCTGCGCTGGTTCTCCAACCAGGTATTGCCTAGCGCAATGAGCTGAGCCTGCTCATTCGGCGCTCCTTCCAGCTGAGCCTCGTGAATCGCACGATTCAAATTCAACTGTTCTAGGTCGGCAGCTTGCGCCATTGTTGAAACTTAACGAAAGTTCTTCAAAATTTAAAGAAAACTTTACCAAGTTGGTGCTCCAAGCGTCAGAATGGTCCCACACTGGTCTCCAAACACAGTAATCTTCGTCCTTTCTGGCCTCAGTTCTCATAAAACTGTCTGGTTGCACACAATCGTCCGAAATTACCGTAGTTCCTCGGGGTAATTTCCACGTAAATCTCCTGTTGAGCACTTTAGTTCATCCAAACACAGCTGACACCAGTTTGACTGTACCGGATCGGACGTTCTTACTATCTTTTTAAAAACCAATATAGCCCGCCTTGAGCGGTGTGGCGGCACTACGCGTTGAGTTGGTAACGTTGCGGCTGAGATGATACAAGAGCGAAGCGACTCGTTCCCTTCGGTTGAACGTCTCCGATAAGTTACACAAATTAATGAATACATATTATAACATTATACATATAGGAAAATTACAGAGTATTGGAGGGCGTTCTCTGATCATGCAGGGATGGCTAGGGATACACGTAGGTCTGCACATGACATGGAAGCAGGCCGGAGTGTATGTTGAGTTTCCCGTTTAGTCACGTTCAGTTGTGCCGGGGAAATCTCCGTGATGCATTGAGGATGCCGTCCCTGGATATCTGGAGCCTTTCTAATAAAAGTACACAAGTTAAATATTGCCTAAAACCTACACGCGTAGATTATAAAAAGGTCAGATGTACATATTTATGCGCAGATAAATATGTATATTGATTTCTTGGAAAATTTTAGGACTCACATGATAATATCATACGATTTTCACAGAATATAAAAAGTACAAATGTTTCATAATTTTAACTCGAGATACGTCATTTGTGGGCTTAAAAATGCAAATAAAAGTAAAATCAAAAGAGAAAAATAAATGCTTTAAAATGCTACTAATTTCATAAAAATCTGTCCACTCGTTTAGGATATCGAAAATGTCATTCTGCTTATTTTATAAGTATCTCAAGTAAGCCCCACTACACACCCATGTCCACCCTCTTGACAAGAGCCTACACCCTCAGATACACCCCTCTATAAATTCCAAGGGGACGTAAAGGAAATAAATTTACACCCCTTAAATAAAGTGGGGTTGGGGGTGTTTAAGAAGGGTGTATATAAGCAAGTCACAGATTCAGATAATTATATGCTATCTATTTTTAGATAAATTAATTACCAGACTTTACTAAAATAATCTTGCAATATTCTGTACAACTGTACTGTACAACTTTTAATTAGTAAATTGGGACATGAGGAAGCTCTCATACATATGTAGGGGGGGGGGGGGTGGAGTTAATGCAACCATCCCATAATCAATTAATCCAAATTTTGTTATGAAAATTGGCATGTGTAATCCTTGGTAGGTCTGTTTTTCAAAATTTAACAAAAAGTTAAGCTTAAGGGGGGGGGGGGGGGGTTAAGGCAACCATCACGTAATCAATGCACAAATGGCACTTAGAATTCGAATTTCATTACAAAACTATTAATCCTATTTTCCTAAAATGGAACAAAAAGTTGGAAAAGTAATGGCTAATGGCTGTTTGCTCAGCTGTTTAGCCGTTTTTGGGCTATTTTCAGGGCAAATCCATCAATAATCATGTAGGAATCATCCATTAGGGATAGGTTTTAATGGGTGCTGAGCTGAAAAATACTACCAAAAATAGTGGCAGCTGGGTAATGGCTTATAAGGTTATAAAAAAATTGAATATTTCCATGGAATTAAACTTTTCTTAATTAACATTATAACTTTATGTCATGGACATATTACTAAAAGAACTTTTTTTAATTTCTAGATTTCGCTGTCATAACAGCTAAAATCTGCCAAAAATGGCTGAGAACGGCTGTCAACAGCCAAAAGTATATATTGTAGATTAAATCATCCCGCCCTGGAAAAATTTTGATAAAAGTTTTGCCCCCAGTAAAAATTGGTTGATTTAAGCAAAAAAATGACCCATGCTAAATATTTTTCTGTGATGCAATAATTGTGACCTCATGAGCACTGCAAAGTTTTTGAAATCTGCAAAAAAAAAATTTTTTTTTAGTTCTTTTGTGTGATCTCAATTTTAAAGATTTTTACAAAATTTCAATTCTAGTATGTCAATATAAACCTGAAATTTAACAAAAAAATGGAGCAGTCTCAATTATAACATAAGAAGGTGTTGCAAGTAATTTGCAAAGTCAAATTCCATTTTTGCAGAGTTTTTCTTACATAACTTAAAAATAAAAATTTTAATTTGGTTTTCATTTAGATGCAGTAACTACTGTAACCAGGCAGTTTCAAAATTTTAGCTCAATATATATCAATTTTGCTCACCTTCCAACACTAAACCCCCTTTATTGATAAGAAGACCATTAATTTTATTTGGGGTTTCCCTCAAAGTTTTTACACAGATAGTGTTAGTATTTATAGTAAATTATGACCTCAAAAATTGTATTATATATATTTATGCAATTTTGACTTTGGAAGATGTGACATGTCTAGGGTAGGTTTTTTTTAAAAACATACTTTTGCTTTAATGTATGTTAAATTATACCAATAACCATATTTTAATTTTCAGTACCACCCACTTAACAGCTAGAACTGGCTGGAAACAGCTGGGAGTGGCCAAGAGTATGATGAGTAGATAGGGCTTTTGATGTGTCTAAGGGTAGGTTTTTATGGGTGCTGAGCTCAAAAATACCACACAACATCCATATGGCAGCTTGCTAACGGCCGCAGCTCAGCTGGGAGCGGCCAAGGGTAGAATGAGTAGATAGGGCTTGTGACATGTCTCTAGGTAGGTTTTTAACAGTCTGTGTAACAGCCCCAGCTGCCAAATGGATGGACCCCTACTATTTATAGTAGTATTTTTGAGCTTGGTACCAATAAAAACCTACCCCTAGACATGTCACAAGCCCTATCTACTCTTCATACTCTTAGCCGCTCCCAGCCATTTTCAGCCAGTTCTAGCCATTTAGCAGCTGGTACAAGAAATTTTAAAAATGGATATTTAAAGCAAAAATATGTTTTAAAAAGTTGATTCCTATGTAATTAATGATAGTTTTGCCCTGAATATAGCCCAAAAACGGCTAAACGACTAAGCTGCCAGCTGTCAATTTTCCAACTTTTTGTTTCATTTTGGGAAAATAGATAAACCAAGGATTACTCATGCCAAGTTTTGTAATGAAATTCAAATTCTAAGTGCAATTTGCGCATTGATTACAAGATGGTTGCATTAACTCCCCCCCCCCTTAAACTTGAGTTAATTCCTTTAATGATCTTGATAGATATATGTTTATAACTTTTAATATATTTTACAATAGTGCTCAAAGTTAATGTTGGGAGGGATAAATATCCCAATCCTCTTTTTATAAAAAAATTTTAAAATGTAATAAATTTCTTATGTAAAGTAGTTTTGGTAATATCTTAATAAAATCACCCTTGATTTTAGTTAAAGGGGGCTGTTAAAAGTCATAAGTGGGGTGTCAAAAAATTTAGTTGTTAATAAATTAATGGAATATAACCTGATATTATAAATTTGAAACATATTTTTGATGTACAAAGAGATTAAAGGAGCATGAATAATTTTTTATTTGTTTTTTTTCAACACAAGGTTATTTGTGTATCTCTTGGTACAAGATACCACCATATCATTAGTTAAATCTAATTTTTTTATAAATTAAGTGAATCATTCTGTCAGACCAAGGGTAGAAACTCAGCAGATAGACAGACAGACAGGCAAGAAGAATTATCAAAGTTTGACTATAATAGACAATTAATTAGATAAAATCCAATAGAGAACCTGTGAATAATCAGACAGACGGAGGGATAGACAGACAGACAAGACAGACAAGACAGACAAGACAGACAGAAAGACATACAGACAGACTAAAGGACAGTTAAATAGTAACAGACAGTCTTTGAGGCGTTAATAAATTACAATTAGGCTATGCTAGATGATTCATTGAAATCCAAAAGAGAGGCAGTTAGACAGATAGACAGACAAGTGGTGGGACAGACAGACAGAGGGACAGACAGACAAATGGGTACTGCCTAAGAACAGTTTGGCTGCTATATGAATCATTAAAACCCACAATAGAAAAGAAATTTACATTAGTTTCTTATTTCGATACTCAACGCCCCCCCCCCTCCCCCACTCAAAGGGGTTTATTATTTCTTAAAATCAATAAGTGACTTCTCAGCATAATAAAATTGAATATACTTTTTATTTCATCAATTTATCGTAAATAGAACGAAAGTTTTAATCATTTTATTGTCTACAAGAAATATGTTTTGAGTAAAAATCAACCTAATTGTCAGTAAAAACGTCATATTTATGCATATTTACACAGTAAATAAATTTTGAAATTGTATTCTATTGTAATGAATAACTTAAGGGGGTTGTATGAATTATCAAAAACCTAAAAAAAACCTAATTTGGTTAAATTAGTCCAAGTAATGATTGATTTAGTACAGCACATATGAATATGTTGTCAATTTCCTATCAGAGTCGCAGTGCCACCTAAAATTTGGTAATCTTAGCATCAATATTGCGCACTCTACAGTTGTTTTAATATTTAGCAGCTGGCTGCTAAAAAGCAGCTAGGAAGCAGTCTGACAGCCATGACTAGAAAATATAATTTTCTCTAAAATTGCACATAAACCACTAGAAAAAAATTTATGTCTCTATCTGTAACAGTAGCCGAGTTAGAGGGGGGATGGGTTAATTAGCCCCCCCCCCCCAAAAAAAAAATCTATTAAGGTGCAAATTGGGGTCCCAATCTGTAAGGGTTAATATTTCGTGTCATTTATTTTATTTCTGTTATATTCTACAAAAAATATTTAAAGTATTATTGAATATGGATAAGGAATATAAAACATATAATATTGTAGGTTCTTAAAGAGCATGTAGGCAATAAGAAAAACACAATTGAAAACACATTCCTGTATAGGTTTTCCACCAAAAATCTAGAAAAATTTTATACCTATCAATACTTTACTTACAGACTTCAAGAATCAAAAACAGAATGGGATTCTCTAATCATTATTCCAGAACATAGAGCTATTATAAATATAGAGGTAAAACTTGGACCTAAAGATCAAGGAGATAAAACAAAACTACTGAAAAATGCTTCTGATCAAACAAAACAGCACTTTTCTTTCATGCAGAAATTATTTGGAAGAATGCTTTCTAAAGATTGGATGTTTGTCAGGGCTGCATGTGTTCCTTATTTAGAGATTGTTGAAGGTGCTGAAATACCTTGTGGCAACTGTCTGCAATTCATTCTACAAGATGTTGATGATGTAACACCTTGGTTGAAGTGGATATCTGAACACAAACTTGTTCCATCTGATAATCATGATCTGACAGTATATGAAAATCTTGTTGCTGAACTGATATATCACGCTTCTATTAAAGAGTCAAGTAGATTTAATCATTTGATATCTGATCCAATAACCATTAGCAAAGAAGTTGAGAAAGCATTGACAGGAAATTCTGATGGAATAACAGGAGAGAGTAATGTTCCTGTGTACATGCTTAACATTGAACAATTGCAAGCAGTTAACTCACCAGCCAAGTTCCTTATCATAGATGGCGACTATGGTACTGGGAAAACATATGTTTTAAAAGAAAGGGCAAAAAAGTGTGCCACTGACAATCATGAAGATATAATATTTTACATTGATTTAACAGCAATAACAAATTATAATAAAGAAATGAGTTATACATCCTCAACAACTGTTATGGATGAAATGGCTAAGTTGGAGTTTGAATCTTATCCGAATGTAAGAGTTATTACTTTTAGAGACCTTATTTACATATCTAGATTGTCAGTTAAACAAAATGAAGAAATTATGTATTCAATAAATCAATTCTTTAGAGATAATCTTTGTGATCACCTATTTATTGATGAAATGATAATTGGAAGTTGTGAATTTCCTGGCTCTGTGAAAACACTTTGCATGACTATGAAAGTAGATGATGACTTTATGAAAGAGAGATCAGAGTGGATAGAAACTATGATAAAGAATCACAATGCTCTATGCTTTAATCTAACAAATAACTTACGAAACAGCCAACTAATACACAAGTTTTCTGAAGCTTTCAATTCAAAAACATCTCCTAAGCTTCCTAACAATAATGTTATTGGTGGACATATTTATTACTATTATAATATTCATAATATATCACCTGGATTAATAGCCATTGCTGCAGTAGAAAAATATTTCTCACTTCAACCTAAAGAAAGTGTAGTTGTATTATCAACTACATATTACAACTCAATGTTTGATTTGTTAAAGAAACACTTTTCCTCAACTAGACCAGTTGTGGCAGACTTCAAAGCATATATGAACAAACCTGAAGGAATATTAGTAACAAATTACTGGGAATTCCAGGGTGCTCAAGCTAGAAACATTATCATAATTGATGATTTTGCAGAAGAAGGATATGCTAATGTCTTTATAAGAAATATGATTCTTAGAGCAATGTCATTTGCGATTGTTATTTCCAAACAGAAAGTTCCTGAAGGAAACAAATTTGGCACAATTCAAGATAAAAATTTACATGACTTTATTTATGCTGAAAGAGAAGCTATAGATTGTCATCACTATCACAACAAAGATAAACATGATATTAGTGCCATTACTATGTCAATATTAGATAAGTACAAACTATTGGACAAGGATGAGGGTATTATGATTGTAACTTACAATAGAATTTCTAAGAATATCATTAGAGAGGCAAATACAAAGAAGTTTCTTAGTTTAACTAGAGAGGAAAGACAGAAACAAGTTAAGGAGAAAATTGAATTAGAAAACATAGAGCTCTATGAAGAATTGAAGAGAAATTTTTCTAGAAAATATGATAAAAAAATTTCTTGGAGCTACCATGATGAGGATGAAATTAAAGATCTAGCAAACAAGCCAAGACATATCAATTATATCAATATCAATCATATCTCAGAATTTTATTTCCATGAAGCAATGAATATTATTGTATTTGCTGATGAGAATGTTGATCATAAACATGAATTTGCAGCTTGGGGATACGAGACTGATTTAAATTTTTCAGATAAAGAGACAAGCATAGATGTTGATTGGAGTAAGCATAACAGAAATAGATGTGAAGCACGTAGCAGAGATATAATCTGGGGATCACAACCAAAGTTTGCAATAGTTGTTCATGATGGTAAAATAGATTCATTTAGTCAACCTAAAGAAGCTCTCAATCTAATTGAGGATGATAACCTACATGAATACATAACTAAAGAGGATATTCAATCTTCCAAAAAACTAAGAAATCGCAAAAAGTGTAGTATTCTTTAAGATTTGATATATTTTCCAGAAAAATTTTGTATATAATATAACTTTTAATGATGAAATATTATATAATATGTATAGTAAGAAAAAAAATGGTTTAAAAATATTTTTTATTTCTATATTCCACTACTCTATAATTTATTTTGTTTTGCAAGTGGTTGTTATTAATAAAGATTTTAGGGATTATAGTTCTACTAATTGTTTTAATTTAATGGATTTTCTTAAACAGAATGGCTTTTAATTCTACTTTATAACATTATTTGGTGGGTCAGAAGTTGCATGATTTAATATCACCACTGACAATCTTGTCTATAGGTAGCTGCTTTATATAGATCTTCAGCTTCAGATCTTAAAAATCTTACCTATTTATATTATACTAGTGGGTATGCCACTAGGGGAGAAAGGGGGAGTTGAATTTGATAACCCAATTCTTAATTTAGATTTTTAAAAAAATTGTGGTACCCAACAAAATAGTTGAAAACCTTCTCAGTACATACAAGAAGCTACCCTGTAAAGAAAAATTATATTGGTTCAGCGGTTAGCGAGATCCCTTGGTACAAACAAACAGACAAACATCCTGTTACTTTATATTAAGGTTGTAGCTTTCAAAATATGAAACATACTTTTTATTTATCATAGCAAAGAAACTATTTATATCTACCTTACTTTTATGTTTTGAAACGCTTGTCTTTGTTTTTAAAATCCATCCATAACGGAGAGCTTTTTTCGTTAATTTAGGCATGTTAGAATTGTCCTATCGATTTCAAACTTTGCATAGTAATCCCTAGTAGTTAGGTACGGTTTAGAAAGTGTAGCAACTCTATAATCGTTACCAGAACGTCCGTATGTCTATTTAGAACATTGAACATGAAATTATCCGATTGATTTGATTTTTGGACAACAAAGTACAAGCAAAGCATCTCTATAATCAAGTCCTAAAAATTTAAGTATGTCCTTAAACATTATCCTGTTTTCAACTAGTCTTTCAACAAATTTACATACAATTTGGTTTCGACTTTTATACATTTATAATCTGATTTTTTAGTTCTAACACTATACAAGTTTGAATGTACGTTTGTCCTTCCGTTTCAGAGTTTTGCTGTTATGAAAGTTGTTATCCTTGTTAATAATCAAGAATGACAGCTGGAAAAATATAAAGAGAAATCGCCCCTAGAAAAAAAATCCCTCCCCAAAAAAGTTTTTGAACTTTTTCTTTTTAAGGTAAATTAAAACTTAATTGAGTTGTTTATTACACTAGTCACCAAAGTTTTATAATAACGTTTTCTCATTTGCTGGCTTAACAACTTTGGGCACTCAATTATGGTTCGTTGGTTCATTAAGTTGAGGGTTCAAATGTCTCATCTACTACTAATTGAAAATCTAAAAAATAGATAATTTTGTATATCATCATTGGATGTATATATAAATTTATTGGCCATTGACTTATCCCTTTAGATCCCTGACGTTTTATTTTTTCAAATATATGTTTTTTCAACTAGGAAGACATTGATTTCAGAGAGAAAGGGGACATTGGGCTGTTTAGTACTCTAGTCCCCAAACTTTTATAAAATAATTGTCATAAAAATAAAAAAAACAAAATAAAAGTTAAAAAAATGAAAATCACAAAACCTTACAACAAGGATGACAACATCCATAAAAGCGAAGTTAATGTATAAGAGTCGAAGCAAAATTGTAAGTAAATTTGTTGAAAAACTGCTTGATATAGGATAATGTTTATAAACATACTTACATTTTTAGATCTTGATTATAGCTTCGCTCATAATATTGTACTTTGTTGTCCCATAAATCAGTATACCAAAAATCAGATCAATCAGATAATTAGATCACATAAAAATTGGTTGTTAAAAAAAAAAGCATGTTTAAAATGGATTTACGGACATTCTGGTAACGATTATAGAGTTGATACGCTTTCTAAATCATACCTAACAACTACAGGAATCATCATACAAAGTTTGAAATCGATAGGACAATTCTAACATGTGTACATTAATGAAAAAAGCTATCCGTTCCAGACGGACGGACCGACCCTGATTATAGAAAAGCTTCACATTTAAAAAGGTGAAATGGAGAGTTCCAGTGCTCAAGAAGGTACTTTTCTCGAAAGCCCACATATATTATACGTTCTAAATACATATCATTCCACCAAGGTTGTGTTTTTTGTTTCATAGTCAGTTGGCCGCGGATGCGGAAATAATAAAGAACTGGTTTCTATCCACCGGATATGAATCAAATCCAGAGGAAAATGTTAAATTTTGTTTTGTCTTATCTTTATATAAATAGATAAGCTGTTTTTCATAGCATAACTACTCTTTAGTTTTTATATATTTCATTCTCTCTCTCTCTCTCTTTCTCCTTTCTCCCTCTTTTTTTTTCTCTCTCTCTCTCTCTCTCTCTCTTTCTCTTTCTCTCTCTCTCTCTCTCTCTCTCTCTCTCTCTCTTTCTCTCTCTTTCTCCCTCTTTTTCTCTCTCTTTCTCTCACTCCCTCTTTCTCTATCTATCTATTTATCTAGCTCTTTATTTTCTCGCTTTCTATCTCTCTTTCTCTATCTTCTCTCTTTCTTTAATTCTCTCTCTCTCTCTCTCTCTCTCTCTCTCTCTCTCTCTCTCTCTATCCTTTGTTTCTCTCACTCCCTCTTTCTCTATCTATCTATTTATCTAGCTGTTTCTTTTCTCGCTTTCTATCTCTCTCTCTCTCTCTCTCTCTCTCTCTCTCTCTCTCTCTCTCTCTCTCTCTCTTCTCTCTCTCTTTTTTTTTATCTCTTTGATTTCTCTCTCTTTCTCTTTTTCTCATTCTCTCTCTCTCTCTCTCTCTCTCTCTCTCTCTCTGTCTCTTTCTAATTCTTATCTTATTATCTTATTTTTATCTCTTTTAGTATATTGATTTTTTTTTCTCTCTCTCTCTGTAAACTTTGTTAACTTTAATGGCTGAGCTACCTATGAACATATGTCACTCGTTGTAGAGTTATATTAAAATAAGGAACATAGACTGTTCTTTACAAATTTAATCGAATTTAATCATTAAAATATCATATTGAAATTCAACAAAACATCATATATACATTTAATATCAACATTTATAAATGATAATTAAATTGTATTAAAAAAAATTTGGTCATGGAAAGAAAACAAAGTTGCGGGTTTCATCGTATTTTCACAGTAGCTCTTAAAAGGTTAATTTAGGTTAGGTTAGGTTAAGTAAATGTTAATGATTGCCTCGCAGGGTTAGAAAATGTGCCCCGCAGTGCTAGAGCTCCTCGCAGGGGCTTGAAATAGGAGAAAAGCTACTGTGAAAATACGACGAAACCCGCAACTTCGTTTTCTTTCCATGATCTAAAAAATTATTTATAGACTATTTTTAGTAAACAATGAATATATAGGTTTAAAACAATATCCAAGGACTGAAAAACTAATTCAATTATAGAAACCCCTAACATAAAATATTTTAGCAGTGAAGTTATTGATAACTGATTTTGTTTATATTGATATTTATTAAAAGGTTTGGAAAAAGAAATTTAAAAATTGGATTTTGTTTTGTTAAGATTTCTCTTATTAATATGTAACTAACCCTTTTTACTTATTTATTCCTATTTCATGATTTGGGGAAATGTTACTTGGCTGCTATCTATAATACAAAGTAAAATGATGTCTGTCCGTCTGTCTGTGGGGGCTTCTCATCAGGTACTTAATTTAAAAAAAAAATAATTGAAAATTTGTGGGGTCATCTCCTGAGGTAATTATTTTTTCTTTCTTTAATTACCTCTTGGGGTAAAGCCCCTAGAGGCTAGGGGCGAAAAGGGCTTACTTCAATTTGTGCCCCAGCAACAGTAAGGCAGCTTATTTTTATCCTAGCTACAGCCACATCCAGGTAGATGAATGTGTATCTGCCACGTCCTATTAAAAATTGAACCGAAAGATAAGGAAGGGATTTAGTTCAGTTGTTTCTCCTACTGGCCCATAATAATATACAGCCTGTGATAATTCATTCTTTTTTTCAAAGGTAAATATTAAAACGATTATGTAAGATTATCCTTATATAAAAGTAGAACGATGTCTGTCGGTCTATTAGTTTGTTTGTTTGTACCGAAGGATCTCGCTAAATACTGAACTGATCGGGTTCTCCTTAACAGGGTAGCTTCCCATAGGTCCCGGGAATATTTATAATTATTTTTGGGGTGTGTACCATCACCCTCCCAAGAAAAATCGCCCCTAGAATAAAGTTAACCCTCTCCAAAAAAATAGGATTATGGATGGAACCCCCCCTCCTTCTCCCCCCCCCCCCAATTTTTTCTTTTTTTTAAAAACCTAAATTTTAAAAAATGGGTTCTGGGATTCAACTCCCCCCTCCTCAAGTGCCACGAGAGGCCTGTAGAGTCCTTATCCTTAATATCCTTATATAAAAGTAACAGGATATCTCTCTGTCTGTGTGTGTAGCTAAGAATCTCGCTTGCTTTTTGACTGACATTGTTCTCCTTTACAATGAAGCTGAATGTCCAGGGAAAGTTTATTTATCTATTTTTTTCTGGGGGGGGGGGGGAGGCAATGAATACCAACCCCTCAAAAAATTATATGTCAAAATTTTACATTAAAAGTATTCCCCCCCCCCGGGCCCCCACCCTCGACGTAGTGGGACAAAGTGTCTCAAAAATCAGCCATGTGACCAAGGACGTCTATTGGGGGGGGGGGGGGATAAAGGGGTGATTTCCCCCCCTCCCCAAATAAAAAAGCTTGGCTTTTGCCATAGGCACCCCAAAAATATTTTTTTTTTTAATTTTTACCCCCCCCCCCCAAAATGAAAAACCTTGGACGCCCCAGCATGTGACGTCACAAAAATGAGGGATTATCCATCTCTGTTTTAGGGGCTTTCTTTCCATTTCTCATCTCATCTCCCTCATTTTTATGACGTCAAATGGATGATTTTTTAGACACTTTGTCCTGCTACCCCTCGTCCATAAATAAGCGAAGTAACTGTGTATATCTAAAAGTAGATCACAAACAATTGTTTTAGGGTTTATGAAAGCCCAGTGACCTGCAGGGTTAGAGATAGAAACGCTTTTTAAAAGTTGAAAAAGGGGGGGCATTTTTATGTTCCACTTGTAGGTTCAAGGGATTATACTAAAAATCTTTAAATAAGATAACCTGAAACAAGGATGACAACATACATAAAACGAACAATAAACCTTGTAGAGTGTTAAAATATTAATTTATGGTTATAAAGAAAACTGAACATAAACTTACTGTTGTAAATATTAATTTAGTTGCTGAGTAGCTCTCCCTCCTAGTTGTTGAGTAGCTCTCCCTCCTAGTTGCTGAGTAGCTCTCCCTCCTAGTTGCTGAGTAGCTCTCCCTCCTAGTTGCTGAGTAGCTCTCCCTCCTAGTTGCTGAGTAGCTCTCCCTCCTAGTTGCTGAGTAGCTCTCCCTCCTAGTTGCTGAGTAGCTCTCCCTCCTAGTTGCTGAGTAGCTCTCCCTCCTAGTTGCTGAGTAGCTCTCCCTCCTAGTTGCTGAGTAGCTCTCCCTCCTAGTTGCTGAGTAGCTCTCCCTCCTAGTTGCTGAGTAGCTCTCCCTCCTAGTTGCTGAGTAGCTCTCCCTCCTAGGAAAATCATTGCCTCTTTTATGTGGAGAAGGTAAGCAGTAAAATTATGTATTTTTAAAAGCGAGGCTTCTCTATACTTAGGGTATGTCCGTCCGTACGACCGAAAGTTAAGGATAGCTTTTTTCGTTCATTTAGGCAAGTTATAATTGTCCTATCGAGTCCAAATTTTCAATGATGATTCCTGCAGTAGGTAGGTATGATTTATAGAAAGCGTATCAACTCTATAATCGTTACCAGAATGTCCGTACGTCCATTTTGACCATGTTGATTTTTAACTTTCAACAACAATTTTTTATGTGTTATAATCAACCGATTAACCTGATTTTTGAAGTACTGATTCATATTACAATAAGGTACAATATTACAAGCGAAGCATCTCTATAATCAAGTCTTAAAAATGTCAGTATGTCCTTAAACAGAATTCTGTATTTAAGAAGTTTTGCAACAAATATACGTATAATTTTGTCAAAACTTTTATATTTTCATATTGTAAATTCAGTTATGTAACTCTATAAGAGTTAACCTAACCTGTTTGTTCATACCGTTTGAGAGCTTCGCTTTTGTGGATGTTGTTAAAAGTTCATCTTTCTCTTATTATTTCTTTTCCGTTTTAATTTTTCATAACTTTCATCAATAAAAGGTATTATGTACAATGTGCATATATATTATATATATTTATTATTTTTAAAAGCGAAGCTTTTCTATAATTAGGGTCGGTCCGTACGTCCGTCCGTCCGTAACGGATAGCTTTTCCCATTATTTTAGGCATGTAATAATTGTCCTATCGATTTCAAACTTTGCATGGTGATTCCTTTAGTAGCAACTCTATAAACATTACCAGAATGTCCGTACGTCCATTTTAAACATGACGATTTTTTTACATTATTTAACAACAAATATTTATGTGATCTAATAATCTGATTGATCTGATTTTTAGTATATTGATTCCTGGGACAACAAAGTATAATGATATAAGCGAAGCAACTCTATAATCAAGTCCTAAAAATGTAGGCATGTCCATAAACATTATCCTATATCAAGCAGTTTTTCAACAAATTTTCTTACAATTTTGCTTCGACTCTTATACATTTATATTCTGATTTTTCAGTTCTGACACTCTACAAGTGTTAATGTCCATTTGCCCTACCGTTTCAGAGCGTCGCTTTTATTGATGTTGTCATTCTTGTTAGTTTAAGACTTGTTTTACAAAAAAATAACTTACTATATAGGTAAATATTTTATAAGAGGCATATATTGAAGATTAAAAAGTAACAGGATGTCTGTTTATCTCTGTGTTTGTACCAAAGGATCTCGCTAACTGCTGAACCGATCGGGTTCTCCTTAACAGGGTAGCTTCTTAGAGGTCCCGGGAAGGTTAATAACTATTTTGGGGGTAGGGTATCACCACCCTCCAACGAGAAATCACTAAAAAAATAAAAAAAATTTACTTAGATACTTGAACGAAACATTTAAAGTGACAATAGAGGCTTCAAGGGGCTCCGCTAGTAATGAAGAAAGTATATCTATTTATCACATACTTATTAATTTAGTTGTAGAGAACCTTTGCTGCCAAGGAATAACTTGTCCTTTGAATTTCGAAATCTAACATCCACATAATAAAGTAACAGGATGTTTGTCTGTGTTTTGTATGTTTGTTCTGAAGGATCTCGCTAACTGCTGAACCGATCTAGTTCTCCTTAACAGGGTAGCTTTTAAAAGGTCCCGGAAAGGTTTATAACTATTTTGGGGGAGGGTTTTATTATCCCCCCAAGAGAAATCACTAAAAATCGAGAAAAAAGATTAGATACAATGAGTGTAATTATTAATTATTGGATATGTTTTTAATTTTAGTTATAGAGAAGCTTTGCTACTAAGCAGAACTTTTCAAAAAGCAAACCTTTAGTATGTTGTTACTCAAAAGGCTTTTCTGAGATAGGCGTTTTTTGAGTATAGCCAATATTTTATAAGAGGCATATAATGAAGATAATAAAGTAACAGGATGTCTGTTTATCTGTGTGTTTGTACCTAAGGATCTCGCTAACTGCTGAACCGATCGGGTTCTCCTTAACAGGGTAGCTTCTCATAGGTCCTGGGAAGGTTTATATCTTTTTTAGTGGAGGGTACCACCACCCTCCCAAGAGGAACCACAAAATATCTATTTTTTACTTAGAGACTTGAACCCAACATTTAAAAGCTAACATTTAAAGTGACAATAGAGGCTTCAAGGGGCTCCGCTAGTAATGAAGAAAGTATATCTATTTATCACATGATTTAGTTGTAGAGAAGCTTTGCTGCCAAGGAATAACTTGTCCTTTGAATTTCGATATCTGACATCATTATAATAAAGTAACAGGATGAAGGATCTCGCTAACTGCTGAACCGATCTAGTTCTCCTTAACAGGGTAGCTTTTAAAAGGTCCCGGAAAGGTTTATAACTATTTTGGGGGAGGGTTTTATTATCCGCCCAAGAGAAATCACTAAAAATCGAGAAAAAAGATTAGATACACTGAGTGTAATTATTAATGGATATATTTTAAATTTTAGTTATAGAGAAGCAGAACTTGGTCTTTGTGTTATCTTTTATGCTTAGGTAAGGGTTAAAATTATACATTTTCATAAGTAGCGCAGCTACTTGTTAACCAGGTTATGTTTGTCCTTTCCTCTAAATTCAACCCCCCCACCCTAATTTAATAGTTAAATTTCTAAAACTGACAATTAATAATATTGAAGAATTCAAAATTCTTACCAAGGCTCATACAAATAAACCCAAATAAGATTATAGATACTTATATATGATGTAATTATTAATAGACGGATCTTTTGTTTAGTTATATATAGAGAAGCCTTGCATTATAGAAATAATTCTGACCTTGGTGTTATCTTCTGAAGGTAAGAAATAAAATTATATAACTCAGCTACTCTATAAGTCACGTATGTCAGACCAATTCTCTAATTATCCGTTGGATTACAACCGGTCTCAGCCATACTGAAAAATCATATATAGCATTGTATTACAAACATTTTTCCACCAATACTAATTTACTAAAATAAAAATTTTAATCAGTTTTGTTAGCCTGGGCCTTTGGCTGGTTGCGCCTAACAAAACTGGTTTAAATCTTTCATTCTAATATCTGCGGAAAGCTGTTTGTAATACGATGCGATAAATAACTAGTATATAAAATATTGCAAAAGTATATTAGTGCTTTCACCTAAAGTTTAATTTTAGCACATATACCCACCCCCCTTTGTTTAAATAAATTGAATATATTTGAGTGGGGTTCCAGTGAAAAGCCCTACCCATGAGTTCTACCAAGTATCCAATCTAACCTAATCTGACCTAAAGTAACAAACAAACAAATGCAGCTTAAAGCAACAACAAAATTAATTCGGGATTAATAAAAAACCTATACGTTGGAGATGCAACACTTAGTAGAGTCAGTATATTTATTTATAGATGTATTTATCAATTTAGTTATAGAGAAGCTTTGCTCCTAAAGAATAACTTGGCCTTGGAGTTATCTTCTGCGTGGTGAATGTAGGTTTTAATATTTCATAATTAATAGTGGCACAGCTACTCCATATCTAATATATGTCCTCTATTTATGTCTATTTTCTATATTCTTTTTAAAAGCAATTATAAAAGGCATCTACTCCACAACTTCTTTTGTCTGTTAAACTTGGCTTTCTGTGTCCATCCATAATGATATGAATAATTCCTAAAAATGTAGAAATAACTTTGAAGTTAAAATGAACTGCCAATTAATATGGAATCATGTAATTTCTTGTAATTACTATTGTAACATGCAACTCCATTTTAACTCAAATTCATAAAATATTTGGCAATGCAATTATATGCTATGGATGTTGACAATTCATATTTTTTTATTTGTTTCATCTTTATCATGAGATATAAATATGATTATCAGATCGCAAAAATACTAGACAAGGTTATGAAGAATAATTAAATAGATTTGACAATTACAATTATAAACACAGGAAGCACAAATACAAAGCTAAAACTTTACATGATTAACAAGACAAACCTTACTACTTTACGTAATTGAATGAAAATTTTATAGTACTTGACATAGCTGAACTATTACTATTTAGCATGGAGTAGGGGTAATTCTTAAACTTGGGATCTCTGAAGAAAAATTTTAGGTTAATTAAGTCTAGTAATTATCCTTAAATTTTAGGCAGTTCTGTTGACAAGAGTGGTGTTTACAAAATAGCAACAGCAAAACAAATACATAAACTAGCAGATCCTAGATCCTCCAGTTTGAGTGGCTACCACAACAACAGCTGGGAGTGCTGTTACTACTCCTGCCAAGAATAAACTTGTTTGCAATGAGATAGCTGTATATTTAGTTGAGGTAAGTCTTTTCACAGTATTACAACTTAGCCTTTTTTCTAAAGAGAAATAATCTATGTCTGACTTCAACAAAAGGTTTCACTATCAGCTACAATTCAATTCTACTTTACAGGGAAGCTTCTTATACTTCTTAGGAAAAACTATATCTACAATGAAGGAGAGCAAGTAAATTTAGAAAAAGTTATAGAAATATTAAAAAAACATAGTTTGCAACAGGAATCAAAGATTTTGAAATAGTTTTATTGAACATTACCGTGTTAATGATTGAGAAAGGTAAAAAATTCCTTTTTAAAAAAAATCATCTTACAAATTATTATTTAGAAATGGAGGAATTAGGCAGTAGAACTGAAATGGATGAGAACACAGGTTGTGCAGGTCCTGGTAGTGATACTAAAAAGGTATGTATTCTGTAAGTGCCTAAAACTTGGTATTAGTATTGAAAATTATACAAAAGAAATATTTCAGTCACTCTAACAAAATATTCAAAGTTGTAAGAAAACTAACATATCCTAAAATACCAATACGTAGTAAAAGATATTCTAAAGAATAAATGCATATTACAATTTTAAAATCCATGTATGATCTTGCAGGCCTTTATCCTCATTGTCTACAGGAAACTTTGTATGTCTCTTCTGTCCACAATTTTTCATTTAAAACTTAAATATATAGTTAAATAGTTCAATTTTATGAAAATCTTATACCATTTTCATGATGTTACATGCATTAAAGAATATTTTACTAGGAAAGAACCTAAAAATCATGACTTAATACATGATATTTTCAGAATGAAGATGAGATGGGGTCTACAAAACCTTCTGTGTGTACATGTGAACTTAAATTTGGAGTTTCCCCTCTAACATCTCAAGATTCAAAATCTTCAAATTTGACCAAAGAACTTGGTAATATGAGTATAAATTTTCAAGGCCCTGCAGGAGAATATCAAAGAATGCTAGCCAAAGAAAAGATTGAAGAGATAAAACAGAAAGTAGCTGATTATTATTATGATTCAGAGTGTAAGGTTATAGCTATTCCAAATTATTTTGTAACACCCAAAAATCCAACAGTGTTAGGAAAAGAGGGGAAGGAAAATCAAGATTCTCAGATTTTGGATAAATATCTTGAAGAATGTTTACATCATGAGCTTGTCAATACTGCAAGAAAATCAAAGTGGAAAGCTTTCATTATGAATAGCTTCCAATCTGGAGATTGCATTCAGCAACTAGTTAAGAAGGGAAAAGACACCAGAGGAAAAGATCAAACTGCAGATTTCAATAAGCATGAAATAAAAATAAAGGCATTGTTGAACATTGAAGATATTTCTAGGGAAAAACTAGATTTATGCATAATGGAGCATTTAAAATGGAAAGAAAACAAGCTTGAATATAAAGATGCAAAGAGCTGGCTGTTTAGAAAGGAATGTTTTATAGATAATGCAAGGGTGGGGAGCAGTTACCATTTTATAAATATATCTTGTTATGATATTTTTATATGCTATAAATCAGATTTGAAGATTATTACTAAATGAATATGCATACAAAATATAAAACATTTAATAATATAGGTGCATAAAGAGCATGGAAGCAATAAGAAAAACAAAATTGAAAACACATTCTTGTATAAGTTTCCTACCAGCGATCTAGAGAAATTTTATACCTATCAATACTATAACCACAGTCTACAAGAATCAAAAACAGAATGGGATTCTCTAATAATTATCCCAGAACACAGCACTATTATAAATATAGAGGTAAAACTTGGACCTAAAGATCAAGGAGATAAAACCAAACTACTGAAAAATGCTTCAGATCAAACTAAACAGCACTTTTCATTCATGAAGAAATTATTTGGAGATATGCTTTCCAAAGATTGGGTGTTTGTGAGGGCTGCATGTGTTCCTTATTTAGAGATTGTTGAAGGTGCAGAAATACCTTGTGTCAACTGTCAGCAATTCATTCTACAAGATGTTAATGATGTAACACCTTGGTTGAATCAGATATTTGAACACAAACTTGTTACATCTGATAATCATGATCAAACAGTATATGAGGATCTAGTTGCTGAACTGATATACCACATTTCTATAAAAGCGTCAAGTAGATTTAATCAATTGATATCTGATCCATTAACCATTAGCAAAGAAGTTGAGAAAGCATTGACAGGAAAGTCTGATGGAATAACAGGAGAGAGTAATGTTCCTGTTTACATGCTCAACAATGAACAACTGCAAGCAGTAAACTCAACATCCAAGTTCCTTATCATAGATGGCGATTATGGTACTGGGAAAACATATGTTTTAAAAGAAAGAGCAAAAAAGTGTGCCACTGACAATCACAAAGATATAATATTTTACATTGATTTAACAACAATAATAAATTATGAAGAAGAGAGTTATACATCCCCAACATCTGTTATGGATGAAATGGCTAAGGTGGAGTTTGAAACTTATCCTAATGTAAGAGTTATTACAATTAAAGATCTAATTGATGATTTAGATACATTGGATTTAAAAAATATTGAAGAAATTATGTATTCCATAAATAATTACCTTAGAGACAATCTTTATGATCACCTATTCATTGATGAGATGATAATTGGAAGTTTTGAATTTCCTGGCTCTGTGAAAACAATTTGTATGACTATGAAAGTAGATACTGAAAATATGAAAGGTAGATCAGAGTGGATAGAAACTATGATAAAGAATCAGAATGCTCTAATGTTTAATCTTACAAAGAACTTACGAAACAGTCATCTCATACATAAGTTTTCTGAAGCTTTTAATTCACAAACTTCTTTAAAACATCCTGACAATAATGTCATTGGTAGCCATATATATTACTATCATAATATTCATAATATATTACCTGGCTTATTAGCCATTGCTGCAGTAGAAAAATATTTCTTACTTCAACCACAAGAAGGTGTAGTTGTATTAACAAATTTATATTACAACTCAATGTTTGATTTGTTAAAGAAACACTTTTCCTCAACTAGACCAGTTGTGTCAGACTGCAAAGCATATATGAACAAACCTGAAGGAATATTAGTAACAAATTTCTATGAATTTCAGGGTGCTCAGGCAAGGAACATTATCATAATTGATGATATTACAGAAGAAGGATATAATATTGCCTTTATAAGAAATATAAGAAATATGATACTTAGAGCAATGTCATTTGCGATTTTCATTTCAAGACAGAAAGTTCCTGAAGGAAACAAATTTGGAGCAATTCAAGATAAAAATTTACATGGCTTTATTTATGCTGAAAGAAAAGCTATAGATTGTCATCACTATCACAACAAAGAAAAACATGATATTAGTGACATTACTATGGCAATATTAGATAAGTACAAACTATTGGACAAGGATGAGGGTATTGTGATTGTAACTTACCAGAGAATTTCTAAGAATACAATTAGAGAAGCAAATACAAAGAAGTTTCTTAGTATAACTAGAGAGGAAAGAAAGAAACAAGTTAGGGAGAAAATCAAATTAGAAAATAAAGAGCTTTATAAAGAATTAAAGAGAAATATTTCTAGAAAATATGATGAAATATCTTGGAGCTACTATGATGATGATTATTATGAAATTAAAGATCTAGTAAACAAGCCAAGACATATCAATTATATCAATATAAACGATTATATCACTATCAATTATTACTCAGAAATTTATTTCAATGAAGCAATGGATATTATTGTATTTGCTGATGAAAATATAGATCATAAACATGAATTTGCAGCTTGGGGAAATGCTTATGATACTTTAGATTTTTCAGATAATGAGACAAGCATAGATGTTAATTGGAGTAAGATAAACAGAAATAAATGTGAAGCACAT
Organism: Acartia tonsa; assembly: GCF_053477335.1. Classification (NCBI taxonomy): domain Eukaryota; kingdom Metazoa; phylum Arthropoda; class Copepoda; order Calanoida; family Acartiidae; genus Acartia; species Acartia tonsa. The sequence goes on from NC_137272.1 coordinate 46,347,644, forward strand.
AGCAGAGATGCAATCTGGGAAGCACAATCAAAGTTTGCAATAATTGTTCATGATGGTAAAATAGAAACATTTAGTCAACCTAAAGAAGCTCTCAATCTAATAGAGAATGATAACCTACATGAATACATAACTAAACAAAACACAAACCTATTGACGGAGGAAGAACATACAACTAAAGAAGTAGAACAAGTCAACAACCTTCCAAATCAATAAGAAAACATAAGAACAGTATTGTTTTTTTTAATACCAAATCTACTTATATTCCAGAAAAATTTGTATATATTTTAATTCTTTAATGATAATGTATTATATAATATGTAAATTAGGTAAAAATAAGAGTTTAAAAATATTTTTTTTTGTTCAAATATTTCTGACTTCCACTACTCTATAATATATTTTGTTTGCAAGTGGTTTTGATTCAAAGAGATTTTTGGGATTACATTTCTACAAATTGTTTTCATTTAATAGCTTTTCTTAGACAGAATGGCTTTTAATTCTACTTTATAACATTAAATTTTATATTTGGTGGGTTAGAAGTTGCATGATTTGAATAAAAGGTTGCGCGTTTTTTACATCACTGACAATCTTGTCCATAGGTAGCTTCTTTATATAGATATTTAGATCTAGATTTAGCCTCTAGGGGCACTTTAGAAAGGGGGAGTTGAATTATATCTTTTATTTTAGATTTAAAATGAATTTTTTTTGAGGGGGGGGGGACGTGGTTATTGTTCTAAACCTTCCCAGGACATGTAAGAAGCTACCCTGTAAAGGAAAACCATAGTGGTTAGCAAGATCCACTGGAACAAACATTGTTTGTCAAACAGACAGACAAACATCCTGTTACTGTACTACAAAGAGGGGGCGTAGCTACTAGTAATGAATCTATAAATAAAGCCCAACAGATTAGATACAGCTTTCGTTGTAGATTGGCCTCTCATTGGTCAGGAGCCATTCAGAAGCCTATCTCTTATAGCAGCCAAGCAATGAGCGTACTTATCCCATTATTCAATGTTTTTTGTCTGAAGTTTAAGATCTCAGATACTGCTGGTCTGAATTAGTTGTACTTTTTGTGTAAGGTTTATAAATATTTAAGCTATTTTTTTACCTCCCCCCGCTCTCTCCTACAAGATAGGGGGGAAGCAATTAGTATAATTATAAAGCAACAGACAGACAGACAAAAAATAAAAGTTTTAGAATATATTCGCATTAATCCCAAATCAACAACTAATCAACAAATTTTGTAGAATAGAGCGCTGTACTTTGAAAGCAAAAACATCAAGTTTCTTTAAATTTATTTCAGCACTATAATGTACAGATTTTTACAAGATAGCATAGTATACTACAGGGTGTTTCAAAAGAAATGTTATTTTTAAAAAAACTTAATTATGCATAGAAACAAAAAACAAATATATAAAATGAATATATTTGGAAAACCTGTTCTGTTACATTTATGTTTCAAATATTTAAAAATGGTTATTGAAATAAATTATTGAAAAGTTGGAACATGTTACCACGTAGCTCCTATACTATACATAGCACAGGAATGATTCTTATATATCCAAAAACTAGACCATATTACGACTTTAAAGTTATGCACAAAATTTTTCTACTATTAACACAAGCAGCGCAGTTTGAATTTTAAAAATGTGCTCATTTTTAAACAACCTTCAAATCCATACACCATCAAAAATAAGGCCTTTGGAAAAATAGGTTTTTTAAGGCATATTACGTTGAAATAATCATTTTTGAATATTTGAAACATAAATGCACCAGAAAAGGTTTTCATTTATATATAAAGCATTTTACATAATTGTTTTTGTTTCTATGCATAATTAAGTTTTTAAAAGTAATATTTCTCTTGAAACACCCTGTATATACAGATATAATACAATAATTAAATTTTTATACTTTAATTTAAAATACCTCATAGCCACTAAAATTATAAGCTTATGTAAATATATCAATAAATAATAGTTATTCATCGTATTATAGACAGCTTTCTGCGGATATTAAAATGAAAAATGATAAGATCAAACCCTAAGGCTTAACCCCTCATCCCCCCCTCCCTACACTTTTCCCTATCCCCTCCCCAGACCACGGAGAAAACTTATTGATCAATAAATGAGGTATATATTAGCAATCTATGTCCATTTCTTTCAATAATTAAATTCTAAGTTATGATAATCAAATGCTAAAATACAAATGTCTAAGTGTTATAACAAAATTATTACTAAAATGGATGTATAATAGCTGGATATTATGACAGGGGAATTTTTGTTGCTAATATAGTCCTCAAATATTGATCAATAAGTTCCTCAAGGTTGTAGTAAAGTCATAAGGGAGGGGAGGGGGAGTATAGATATAGTGATAACCTGGGTGGAGGGGTATTGTTGTATTAGCCACTTTTGAGAAACATTTATTAGGGTATGGGAAAGAATCTCTCACAATATCCATGTATTATATATCCATTATTACTAAATTTATTTGCATTGAAATAATTAAGCTTAAAAAATCAATGTAAAAAACATAGATAATTCAAAAAAAATGCACAAAACAATGTGTCTTAAAGTGTCTTAGAAATAAGCCACGTGACGTCATAAAAATAGAGAGATGAGAGGAGAAGTGGGAAAGAAAACCCCTAAAATTAAAATGAGATGGATAATCACTCACTTATGACTTCACATGGCTGATTTTTGAGATACTTTGTCCCGCTACACAAAACAGCACTTTTGTCAAAAAAATTATTAAATTATAAGATTTAATGTAAAATGAGTATTATTTGAATTATTTATGATGTATAATTGTACAATATGTAGCAAGAAGAACTTATAATATATGGTTACCATATGCTTTATATAATTAAATTTTGGTGATTAGTTTTCGAATCATGTGTGACGTCATAAAAATACGTCAAAAAAGGAAGGATGAGTGGAGAAGTAGGAAAAGAAACTAATAAAAAAAGAGATGCATATAGACGTATTTTTATGACGTCGTACATGACAATTTCCATATTTTCAAATTCAAATTTAAATCTTTCCAATCTGACATTTTAATATCATATTTTTTTATGTAAAAATATTCAATGCTGTTTTTTTGTGTGTGTATATTGTACAAGCATGACTGGGAAAATAACAGTCTTTTCTTTGGTATCTAATATTTAAAAAGTCCTTAAATCAAGATTTTAAAAATTAAATTACAATTTAGAAAAGTTAAAAATTCCTAATTTAATCAAGCTCTTAAAAATTATATTTTCGTGCTTTCTCTTAAAGTAAGTGCCCAGTTTATTTAGTAATTGTTCAAAATAAAGAGGGGGGTTGCCCGTGGGGGTAATATATGTTCTGTGCTCGACTAAGTGCTCGATTGAGGGAAATCACCCTACTTCAGGAAAAATGCCTTTCATGGTAACTTTACAAAGTGTCTAAAAAACAGCCATGTGACGTCATAAAAATGAGGGATTATCCATTTCTTTTTGTAGGGGTTTTCTTTCCCACTTCCCCTCTCATCTCTCTTATTTTTGTGACGTCACATGGCTGATATTTGAGACACTTTGTAAAATAAAATTTACAAGCCTAGCCTAGGAGTCAGGGATCTAAAGGGATAATTAAGACAATGGCCAATAAAATGGTGTACATCCCCAATAATGATAAATAAAATTCCCTCTTCTGTAGATTACAATTATTGGTTAAAACGTTTGGATACTCAACTTAATGAATTAACTAATCAAAATTAATTAAAAGTCCCCAAAGTTGTTAAGACATCGAATAAGAAAACGTTATTAAAAACATTTTCATATTACAGCTTTAAAATAAATGATTTTGAAATGGAAGCTTTTGAATAGACAACTTATGTATGTCTGTTTAATCTTCTGTAGTTCTATTGATGTACATCCCCAATGATGATAAACAAAATTTTATTCTTCTATAGTTCTATTGTCTAGCAGCACATCATCATCTTCGGCATCTCTGAAAGATTATTCAAATTAGTGGTCGAAACATTTGGACACCTAATAAACCAATCAAAATCCACAAAGTTGTTAAGCCAATGAGAATAAGAACACGTTATTATAAAACTGTGGGGACTAGTGCAATAAACAGACCAATGTCCCCTCCCTTCCTGAGAGGGATAAGACAATGGCCGATAAATTGATGTACAGCCCCAATAATGATGATGCACAAAATTACAAGTTTTACCAGTAATTGAACAGTTTATCAGTTTTTTTTCTTTGCAACTTTTAAAGTGTCCTAGCCGTTTGGTATATCTGAGAGTATATAATCTCATCAATTATCTGTTATGATTGAGGCTGATGTCCATGAGACCCTATATATACATCAGGTCCAACAACCAAGGATAACTAAGGGGAATCATATCTCTCCTTTTCTGTCCAAGCACCCGGGATATTGGGTTAAGTAACACCTAACAAACAAACAACTCTTTGATTGCACAACCTTTGCCTGGAGGTCCTAGTGTGACTGGTAATGAGTTGTGCCTGTTTTGGGCCAAGGCATTTCAACTAAAATTCTATTAATGTCACACATCTGACGTAGCAGAATTAGGAACATTTTTTTAACATCTTTAGTTATGACGTGATGTTAAGAGAAGATTCAGTAGAGTACATAAACACAGATATATAGACATCCTGATATTTTAGAAGATATAGACCATATTTTTTAACATCTTTAGTTATGACAAGTCAAGATTCAGTAGAGTACATACACACAGATATATAGACATCCTGATATTTTAGAAGATATAGATTATAGTTTTTAACATCTTTAGTTATGACAAGTAAAGATGCAGTAGAGTACATACATCAGATATATAGACATCCTGATATTTTAGAAGATATAGACTACAGTTTTTAACATCTTTAGTTATGACAAGTCAAGATTCAGTAGAGTACATACACTCAGATATATAGAAATCCTGATATTTTAGAAGATATAGAGTTTAATTATTTCTCAATAACGGAGATTTTCAAAGCATATTGAATGCTCAGAACGGAAAATCTAATTTTGTAATTTTGACCAAAGACATAATGAATAAAGAGAAAAATATTATAATAGCCAAAAACCTGCAAATAAGCAGTCCGATGGCCATGGATGTTTCATTCAGTTTCAGCGTGCTATCTTTTAAACTTGCTAGAATTGTTCTATCAATTTTAAACTTTGCCTGATGATTCCTAAGGTATGATTTAGGAAGCGTAGCAACTCTGCAAGTATTACCATTTAAAACATGTTGATTTTTTTGGTTTCAATTATCCTATTCATCTGATTTTTCAAAAATGATTGATATTACACAAGGTATAATGTTAGAAGCAAATAATCAATTACTAAAATGTAAGTATGTCCTTAAAAAATATCCAGTATTTGCTCAGTTTTGCAAAAAAAACTTACCTACAATTTTGTTTATACTCATACATTATATTTTGTCATATACAGTCCTGAAACTCTACAAGTGTTGTTGTCTATTTGTCCTACTGTTTCAGAGCTTTGCTTAACCCTTTACAGTCGGGCCCCTTGCCGCACCTTAATCGGTCGGGGGGGGGGGGGAGGGCGTTCAACGCCCCCCCTAATTATCTCAGTTCCTATTAGAGCTAGAGGGCTAAATTTTTTTGTGCAAGTCCCCTGTTTGATAATGAATTTCCGACCTTTCATAAGTCTAAGTCAATTTTCGCTTCCTTCACCCTTTTATTTAACAACCTTTGTTTTTAGGTCTTTTTTTATTTAAAAATTTCAAACGGCTGTAATTTTCTTATTTTTGAACCTAGAAGAAAAATTTTTCCCAGAAAATGTTTATTTTTATGTAAATTTTACATTAGAAATATCAAAATATAAATTTCAGCGGCCGCAGCTGTACTTGGCAGCTGCCAGCCGCCGCAGTCGGCGGTCGGCGGGAAAACGGCGGCGGATCTTCATGAAATTTTAATACGTTATGTAGACATGTAAGAAAAGCTTAAGTTTAAAATTTGAAGTCTCTAAGTAAAAAATTGCGGCCACAGGAGCCTTTTAAAGATTTCTGGAGACCTGGAGGATCAGGACCTGCAGGATCATACCTGGAACCTGAAAGTGACTTGAACACGTGTATATCATATAAGGATGTACTACTAGAGGATTTTTTAGTATTTTGGTATGATAAAATGCTTTGTTTTAGTCAAAAAAATATTTTTGCTCTTTACCTGGATGACCCTGCCAGGTTTGCTGGCATCCTGTGCCCGCCAGGATGGAGATATTCAAAAAATTCCAACTCTCAGTTATGTGTCATACCCATACTTAAAAAGTCAAGCAGTTTGGGCTCTTTATCTTTCACACACAGAAAATGAGATAGAAAAAACCGGATGGGGGGGCGTTCAATGCCCCCCCCCCCCCGACTGTTAAGGGTTAAATGGATTTTGTCATCCTTGTTAACCAATAAGATATATGTTCTAAAATAACTTTCCTTTAAGATTTAAAATTTTAATTAATTTCAAATTTCTATGGTAATCTATAATTTAGGTTATTATATATTAGAATTGATCCTATCTCTAAAGATCTATGCTGTTTTACTATCTCTTTTTCAATATTTTAATCCTTCTATATCTCTCTTTAGTATTTACTAGCGGCTTCGCCTCTAGCCTCTAGGGGCTTTGCCCCAAGAGGTTTGATCAAACTAATTTTTTTGGTGGGGGGGGTTAGTCGACCCCACTATTTTAATTTTAGTTTTAAAAGAAAAAGAAAAATTTGGAAGGGAGGGGTATTTTTTATTTTTTGGGGGGTTGGGGGTGTCCCACACCCCAAGAAAATATCTTAAAACCACCACAGGACCAGTAGGTATATTCCCTGAAGAGTAGAGCCCATTCGGTTCAGCGGTTACCGAGATCTTAAGCTTCAGACGGACAGACATCGTTCTACTTTGTATTATAGATAATTTCTTTGTAATTACATACTTTATTATATTTGTTTCCAATTATGTTCAACAAAATTGCATTTTCTTTAGATTTAAAATATTGTTGGAAACTTAATAAAGTGCCACAAGATTTTGCAAATAAATGACACAAGTTAAAACTTTGGGGACAAGTATAATATACAGCCCAATATCTCCACCCAATGAGATGTCTTTATGATTAATAAGTAAGAGGATGTTTATCTGTGTTTCTGTTTGTCTGTGTAAACTGAAATATCTCTCTAACCACTGGACCTATATGGACCTATATGGATCCTTTACAGTGAAACGTCTTATGGATCCTGGGAAAATTAATAACTCTGTTGGGGAAGGGGAACCTCCACTCTCCTTAGAAAAAATTGTCCCTTAACCCCACCCCCTCCATTTTTTACATATCTTATTAAAACTTCAATGTAAATTGGAGAGTTGATTTCCCCAATTTCCCCTAACCTCTTGTAGAGTAGATAATATCTTATTATATAAAGCAGTAAGGTTAAGATTTGGATAAACACTGAACTAATTGGAAGATTCCTAAATTCCAGGTTTAGGCAATTCAACTTTTAGATTTACTTAACACCTAGATGCTAAAGACGCATCTGCTAGTTTATCCTATTATATAAAGCAATAAGGCGTTTTTCTTCTGTAGCTAAAAATCTTGCTAACCAAGAACCGATATGGTTCTCCTTTAGAGTTAAGTTTCTCATAGCTCATGAGATGGTTTTAGGCTATTTAATATTTATCAATAGAAAGTAGCTTGATGTTTGTCCGTCCGTCTGTCTTTTTGTTCATTAAGATCTTGGTAACCACTGATTCGATTTGATTCTACACTTCAGGGAGTATACCTACTGGTCCTGTGGTGGTTTTAGGCTATATTCTTGGGGGGTGGGACACCCACAACATCCCCAAAAACATAAAAATTCCCCCAATTTTTTTAAAGCAGTTAATTTAAAATGTAAAGGTACTTTTTCTAGTTTCTCATAAAGGAGAAAGTAACCATATGAAAATGATTGAAAGGCAATAAAACACGCATTTTATTATATATATTATGAATTTGAAGCCACCTAGCTCTGACGTCAAACTTTCTATCCAGTTTTTCATATTACAAAAAGATACAAAAATATTCATACTTTTTTTGATATTTAGTTTAGATAGATAGATAGATAGATAGATAGATAGATAGATAGATAGATAGATAGATAGATAGATAGATAGATAGATAGATAGATAGATAGATAGATAGATAGATAGATAGATAGATAGATAGATAGATAGATAGATAGATAGATAGATAGATAGATAGATAGATAGATAGATAGATAGATAGATAGATAGATAGATAGATAGATAGATAGATAGATAGATAGATAGATAGATAGATAGATAGATAGACAGATAGATAGATAGATAGATAGATAAATAGATAGATACATAGATAGATAGATAAATAGATAGATTGATAGATAGATAGATACATATAAAAGTTTTGATGCGCGCACTAACACACACAAACACACACAAACACGCACACACACACACACCTTTGAGCTTGGTTAGATATAAAATATGCCCTAGGCCTGCATGATGAGAAAGAAAAGTACTCTGTTATAGCCATACATTTTCATAAATTTCCCTTACCATGCTCTGAACCCATCTTTTAATATGTTTTTTTAATTTTGATAATCTGATATTGCTGCCATGGACTCTAAGTAAGAGTAGGTAAAAGAATAGGTAAAGAATAGGTAAAAGGCTCCCCCTGGCTTTTTAAAAAGTATATTATCTCCCTTGCTTTTTTTCCCTGTACAGATTTTAGATCCATTCTCCCCCCCCCCTAAAAAAAAGGTTGAACATTATTGACTGCTCCTATTGTCTTAATCTTGATAGAGAAAACCTTACTAATTTACTCATTTATCCACACAACTATCTTTAATTAAGGGCGTGCACATGATTTAATCTGCAGGGGATAGAGGGGCTACACATCAAAAATCAAAAGTATAGGAATAAAAGGCCGGCTGTGTGGGGGGGGGGATTAGGGGGCTGGAGTGTAACCCCTCTTGATGTATTGACATGGGTTTGAAAAAAAATAGAATATATTTAGAAATATAAAATGTGCAGAGGGTTATTTTAGTATTCCAAAAATCAGATCACTAGAAAAATTACATCACATAAAAATTTGTTCTTAACAAATTTAAAAACCAAAAAGTTTTGCATGGTAATGATTACTACAGAAATCACCAAGCAAGGTTTGAAATTAATAGGATAGTTCTAACATGCCTAAATTGGAAATACAAGCGGTTGGACTAACCCTAATTATAGTAAAAGCTGTTCTTTTAAAAAGAAAATATTTAAGAATTTTGATCAATGTAGTATCAAATCCTTACAATAAAGTAACAGGATGTCTGTCTGTTTGTCTGTCTGTGTGTCAGTATCAAAGGATCTCGTTAACCACTGAACCGATCAGGTTCACCTTTACAGGGTAGTTTCTCATAGGTCCTGGGAAGGTTTATAACTATTCTGGGGAAGGGTACCACCCTCCCAAGAGAAATCGCCCCTAGAAAAAAATTACCCCCACAAAAGATTTTTTAACTAAAATTAAAAACGAGGGGGGGGGGCACCCCCCGGGCCCTCCCCCTTTGGAGAAAGTAACCATAAGAAAATGATTGTTGGACACATACATACATATAATTTAATACCACCACTCTCTGACATCAAACTTTCAATCCAGTTCTACAACACTTTTAATACGCGCGCACACATACACAGTAACAGGATGTCTGTCTGTTTGTCTGTCTGTGTGTCAGTATCAAAGGATCTCGTTAACCACTGAACCGATCAGGTTCACCTTTACAGGGTAGTTTCTCATAGGTCCTGGGAAGGTTTATATCTATTCTGGGGGAGGGTACCACCACCCTCCCAAGAGAAATCGCCCCTAGAAAAAAATTACCCCCACAAAAGATTTTTTAACTAAAATTAAAAACGAGGGGGGGGGGGGCACCCCCCGGGCCCTCCCCCTTTGGAGAAAGTAACCATAAGAAAATGATTGTTGGACACATACATACATATAATTTAATACCACCACTCTCTGACATCAAACTTTCAATCCAGTTCTACAACACTTTTAATACGCGCGCACACATACACAAACACACACACACACACACACACACCTACAAGCTTGGTTATAATATAATATTGCCTGAGGGATGGTGAGAAAGAAAAAAACTCTCTAAATTTTTTTGATTTCCTCTGTAGCTTGTTCTGTACCCAACATGAATGTTTTTTTTTAGACACATTCTTATAATTTAAAACCACCTCTCTCTGACGTCAAACTTTCCATTTAGTTCTACAAAACGCACACACACACACCTACAAACTTGGTGTATAATTTTGCCTGAGAGATGGTGAGAAATAAAAATACTCTCTAGATTTTTATAATTTCCTCCGTAGCTTGTTCTGAACCCAAAATTTTTTGAACTCTGAAGATATTATATTGCTGGCATTGACATTTAAGATGGGAAGGGTAAATTTTAAACACAAAATGTGGGTTTTTCCCAAAACTAAATTTACAGAATGGGGGGGGGGGGGTTGATGGGGTAATTACCCTCAAATATGAATTTTACCATAGTAATGATTTATGAAAGCACATTCCACAATGTAGGTTTTGTGTCCCCCCCCTCCCACAAAAAAAAGCTTGGACGTCATTGGTTGCTGCTATATTTTAAATCAGGTAGATAAGGAAAAATATACTAATTAACCATACAACCTTTTAGGAGGGTACCCATACAATTGACAAAGTTGGGAAAATAGAGGGGGGGGGGAGGGGTCCCACTATTATATTGATAAGTAGTATAAATGGAAAGTAATTATAAGTTATAACATAAAAATATGCTTTTCAATGTAATTAGAAATTTTATGAAGTGGTTATTTTACATGGAACATTTTATATTAATGGGATTATACCAACCAACTAAGTTTTATAAGCATAGATATTATATGTACATTCTGAATACATGCAGGGATACAAGGATATGTCTAATAAAACAAAAGGAAAGATCTGCCTATCTAAAATCTTTGACATATTTCCTAATTATGTTGTAAAAGAGGGAAATAAGATATTATATTTAATTGGACATTGTCCTTACCTTCCCTGAAGTCACTAAACCATGAAAATATTTTTGCTGTGCTTCACATTTCAAATTTTTAGCTGTTCCTAAAGATTCATATTCACAAACCTTTTTGTTAGTATTATACATAAAATCTACTGTGATTTCAACTGAATAAGACTTTAGACCCATGATTATTAAAATCTAGTCTGTCTGGGCCCGGGGCAAAAGAGAGAGTTGAGTTGGCTAGTTCAGTTCTTTGTGTGCTGTGACTAGGTTTACTTCTTTAGATATTTTTAGCAGGGGATAGTACAATAGTGATTAAATTAATCTAGTATCCATTCTTCTCCTAATTTCTTTCTATAAAGTAAATCTTATAATGTGGGGAGAAGATAAATATATCATCTATTATTCTTTCACTGTATCTCTATGATTATTAGATTTTCAACAAAGATAATTTATTTGTAGGGATAGGACAGTGGACTAGAAACTATTATTTCCCATATCATTATATTAGAAATAATACTTTTTTGTTAGATATAATCATTGGTGGAAATATGAAAAGATTATTGGTTTGTATTCTATAATATCTAAAACAAAGACATCCAAGCTTTTTATTTTAGGAAGGGGTGATGTTTCAAAACCTTACTATTAGCTATAATTACATTTTTGAGGAGGTTGGGGGGGGGGGGGATGAATGCCTAAATTTAAAATTAAAATTTGTTTTTCCTGTGGCAAATTAACCCCCTATAAAAATTAAGAGGGGGTAAAGAGGGGGGGGGGAGGCGTATGGATAGGGGGGTGGGTGTAGATTTAAAAGGTTTTTGTTTAGTGGGGAATGTGGGGGAGATGTAATATTAAAAAAACACTTCTCTTTATAAAAATCTGTTAAAAAAATAGCGTTTGGGGGTTTATTGATAGGCAATCTTTTTAAGGGAAAGAACCACCTTTGTTTTATAGATGTTGTCATCCTTGTCTATATATTGAAATATATGATGTTTGTTTAGTGGGTAATGTGGGGGAGTTGTAATATTAAAAAACCCCTTCTCTTTATAAAAATCTGTTTCAAAAAAGGGTTGGGGGTTTATTGATAGGCAATCACTTTAAGGGAAAATACCAGCCTTTCTTTTCTTGATGTGGTTATCCTTGTTTATATTGAAATTTATGAAGTATTCTAAAATTTCATTTATTTCAGATAAAAATTAGCAGTATTGTTGAAAATTTGTTCTAAGAATTGAGATATACACCTGAAGGTAAACATAAATAATTACATTTTTGAAAGTGAATAATAATCATTAACAGAAAGTCTGGGTGCTTGCTTACATGTGAAGACCAGAGCACCAAAACCCCCCCCCCCCCGCTTAGTTTTGACAAAAATCAAAAATAAGGGGGGGGGGGTAGTTTTTTAATGTCTGGAAAACGGCAAGGAGGAAAAAAGCAAGGCAAGGCAAATAATTAACCCCCCCCTTAATTTTAAAGAAAATCAAAAATAAGGGGGGGGGGGGGTAGTTTTTTCACTGTACAACACGCCAGAAAGTTGAGTAAGGTAAATCAAGTAAATCCAGTATACCAGAGGGGAAACCTTATAACAGGGATATTCATGTTTTGGAGCATAATTTCCTTATTTATTGACTGATTTTAGTAATTGATGTATCCCTGAACAGGTAGTCTTAAGGAGAATATATCAGAAGTGTTTTCATGGGGACAGTTAATTAAAAAAATAACAACCTTTGAGAGGGGGATTTTTTCTTTCCTTAGGGGGTTATGGGTATCCCAGCCCTCAGAAAAAGCTTAATACCATCAACCGACCAGAAGGTTTACATCTTAAAGAGTGTAGCCTAATCGAGTGAGGGGTTACTGAAATCTTAAGCTTCCGACAGACAGACAGACAGATAGACAGAAATTGTTTTAGTTTGTATTATAGATATCAAATTTATTGTTATTTTGAATTGATATTGGACATGTCTCTTTACTTTGGGTAGCTTTGCTTTTAAAATGTTATTTAAAAACATGTAAATAGATAGACATATAAAGTCTGTGATATTTTTATATGTTATATCATGTAAATCATGTTATATCATGTAAAGAGATAGACATATAAAGTCTGTAATATGTTATATTATGTATTTGGCCATAACTCCATCAACAATTATTTCAAAACAGACCTTTTTAACCTAAGATACTGAAACAGTTCCTTTATAGGTCCAAGTAATCAGTTTTGTAATATCTTACTATTTCATGGAAGACTGATGAAAATACTAATAACATGCAAATTTGGGTGTAAGTTTTTATATATATGGAAGCCATATAATCATGAAATAGAAAGATATTACAAAACTGAATAATTTGGCTTAAAAGGAACTATTTCCGTATCTTAGGACAAAAAGGTCTGTTTTGAAAGCATATTTTTTACATAGTTATGGCCTAATACATGATCAAACATATAAAAAACTTACAGACTTAAGTAGAATGTAAATAAACAAATTTGAATGATATTGATTTGATGGTTAGTCTTATTAAAGGAATTGTATTAATTATGATAAAAAACAATAAAGGTCGCAGGGAGGGAGGAGTTTTGCTACCCCTCTCCCCCTCACTCTAACAAGGTCTTGCTAAGGTGTTAATCTTTAGTGGTTAGATATTAAATATTTTTTTTCTGTTCTATAGGATTCAGATAAGAAACTATGATAGAGTGCAGAGACAAGAGACAAGGATTCTGACAAACAATTGTAATTTAAGAATTCCATTGTAGCCACCTCCTTTAACTCTATCCTTTATACTATAAGTTGCTCAGTTACACAATCATGGATTGTATTTAATAAAGGTAATAACTTGTATTATAAACAAGGATGACAACATCCATAAGTAGCATAGCACAAAATCATGAATACAAAAACAGACAATGAGATTTAAAGAGCATTTGTTAGAGTTAAGAATAGATTTATAAATGAAAAAATATGAAAACTTTCTTAAGAATATTTATATTTTATATGAGGACTGACAGACTGACAGTCAAAGTTAATCAAAGTGTAATGATTATTTTATAAAAGTGTTACTTTTTATTGAATGTCCTATTAATTAAATGTTTTTTTTTATTGGTGTTAAGATAAAAAAAGCACAATTGAAAATCAGGTAATATCCTGTTAGAATTTTTTTTCTTCAATTTTCAAAATTTGATTACATCCCTCCCGCAGCGCTCATCCCCCTTGCCTGCCTAGCCGCAGCACTTGGCTCCCTAGCCTATAACCTAACCTAACCTAAAATAGTTGTTTTCTGTCGGTAAGGTACTAAAATTTTCAAAATTGAAAAAAATTTTTTGAAGAGGATAACGCCAAAAATCCTAAATAGCCTTGATGTTAAACATAGGAAAATATTTAAAATTGAACTTCTGACAATATGCACATAATTTACTATAAAACTTTCTGTGAAATTCATTGATACTTGATAAGGAACTTTAATTATCATTTTTTAAACAAGAAATATTCTAATTAGTTTCACATTTAAGGTTCAAATGTGAAAATTGGATGAAGCACCTCATTTCATAGAAATATGTCTTCCACAAAGGTAAATAGATAGTTTCTATATCATTAGATATCATTTATAACTCAACATTTAAAACTTTTACCACCAATCAATGGATTTTTAAGACATCACATGACTTTAAGTGTAACAAAGTTTTTACTACTGAAATGGCAATCCTTATACAAAAATAGCCGAGGTGGATTCTTAAAAAAACTTTTTGGCTCACTGCCTTACTATAATCAGTGAGGCTCGTTAAAAATTAGGTGGGGATAACTTTGCCTCACTGCGAGCCTAACTGATTTTAGTGAGCCAGGAAGCCAAAGACGTTTTATAAGAATCCACCTCAGGATCTTTGTATACCTGTACTTAAAGATCTTGTTAACTGCTTAAATGATATGGTTCTCCTTTACAGGGTAGCTTCTCATATGTTCTGGAAACTGTTTATAACTGTTTTTGGGATGGGTACTCCTAACCTTCAAAGAGAAATTGCGTCTAGAAACAAATCACCAGACACCCTAAAAAAATTACATTTTTCTTTTTTAAACTAAAAGTAAAAATCTTTATAATAAAGTAACATGATGTCTGTCTGTGTGTCTGTGTATATGTTTATACCAAAGGATCTCGCTAACCGCTGAACTAATTAGATTCTCCTTTACAGGGAAGCTTCTTTTAGGTCCAAGGAACTAATTTAACTATTTTGGGGGAGGGTACTACCACCCTCCCAAGAGAAATCACAACTAATCAAGAAAAAAATTTATTATACTTGATTTTACGAGGAGACTTGAACGCAACATATACATATTTGAAATAAAAAAAAATATTTAAAGTGCCACTAGAGGCCTCTAGGAGCATAGCCACTAGTAAAGGTTATACCATGAGAAATAATTACTATTTGTTTAGGTATCAATGCATGAAGTGAGAGAGTGGTAATAAAGTGGTCTTATCTAAATTAAACAAAGATTATTGAATATTTCCATTTCCTGGTGAGAGAAAAAAGGAGGACTATACTACAAAAAATGTTGTCATCACACTAGGAATCTGTAAAATACCTTGGTGTAATTGCAGGTACATGTTTATTTTATCAAAATCAATACCATATTTTGTGAGAAATGGACATTGAGTGTAAAAAAATATCCATCTTTTTTTCAACTCTTATGATTTATTTAGACAAACAGAATGGAGAATGTGGGGGGGGGGGGGGTAATTGCATAATAATTGCATAATTTTTGAAAATACAGGGTGTCCAAAAAATAGGAAAATATTGATCTGGTCAGAAAACACTATGGCCAAACATACTAAGACACATATTAGAGTAATTTGAAAAAAATAGCCAATTTAGACCAAGTTTTAGCTCTACAAACACAAAAATCATATTTACAGGGTGTTCCAAAATGAAATTTGACAACCTTATAGTCCTGGGTCCTCCAAACCATTATATACCACATATGCCCACAGATAAAACACAGGATTTAAGCCAAAAAAAAATGATTTTTTTTGGACAGGTATTTTGGGTATTACGCTAGATATCCAAAATACACTTTTTGTTGGACACCCTGTAAAATTAGAGTTTTTGCCAAAATAGCATTATGTGCGCTTTTTACATGAATAAACGATCATTTTGGTGTATAAAATGTATAGGTTGGATGTAAGATTGATGAAAAAATTAATTTTTAAAATTGTGAAAAAATAGGTGTTTTTTAAATTTTTGTTACCTACCTTTATAGATAGCTAGATATCTAGACATCCAGGGACTCTGAAACTTTTTTTTGGCCATCCAGCATCCTTGAATCACCCAATGGACCAAAATATAGAGTATTAACAAAATCGGAGAGGTAGTGCAGAAAAGTGGTACATTTGGCAAATAATGCACCATACATATAATTTAATACCACCACTCTCTGACATCAAACTTTCAATCCAGTTCTACAACACTTTTAATACGCGCACACACACACACACACACACACCCACACACCCAGCTAAAAACTTGGTTATGTATAAATTTTGCCTGAGGGATGGTGAGAAAGAAAAATACTCTCTAGATTTTTATAATTTCCACTGTAACTTGTTCTGTACCCAACATGAATGTTTTTTAATGTTGCTGGCATTGATGTCCAAGGTGGGGAGGGTTGTAAAGGGGTGAATACACCCACACTTAAAAAAATGTTTGGGGCGCTCGGCACTATAGTATATTTTGAATGTAAGGTTTTCCCACAAAAAAATTTACAGAATGGTTGGGGGTGGGATAATTACACTCTAGTATAAATATTACCAGGGTAATGATTTTTACATCCATCATATTTCACAAATTATAAGTTATAACATATAAATATGTTTTTCAATATAATTTGAAATTTTATAAAGTGGTTATTTTACATGGAACATTTTATATTAATGGGATTATAGCAACCAACTATGTTTTATAAGCAAAGATATTATATGTACATTCTGAATACATACAGGGATGCAAGGCTATGTCTAATATAATAAAAAAACGTTCTGCCTATCTTAAATCTTTGACATATTTCCTAATTATGTTGTAAAATAGGGAAGGGAAATATTTTATTTTATTTGTCATTGTCCTTACCTCCCTGGAGTATCTGAACCATACAAATATTTCACATTTTAATTTTTTAGCTGTTTCCTAAAGATTCATATTCACACACCTTTTCGTTAGTATTAGACATAAAATCTACTGTGATTTCAACTGAATAAGACTTTAGACCCATGATTATTAAAATCTAGTCTGTCTGGGCCCGGGGCAAAAGAGAGAGTTGGCTAGTTCAGTTCTTTGTGTGCTGTGACTAGGTTTACTTCTTTAAATAGTTTTAGTAGGGGATAGAACAATAGTTATTAAATTAATCTAGTATGAATTCTTTTCCCAATTTCTTTCTATAAAGAAAATCTTATAAGATAAATGTATCATTCATAGTTCTTTTTATGCATTTCTAAGATTATTAGATTTTTAACAAAGTTGTATTTATTTGTAGGGATAGGACAATGGACTTAAACTTTTATTTCCATTCTCATTTCACTGCATCTCTAGGATTATTCAATAATCAAGAAGATATATTTGTAGGGATAGGACAGTGGACTAGAAACTATTATTTCCAATATCATAATAATAAAAAAGAAAAGACTTCTTTGTTAGATAAGATCATTGGTGAAAAAGTTAGAAGATTATTATTTTGTATTCTATCCTTATAATAAAGTAACAGGATGTTTGTCTGTGTGTTTGTCTGTATGTTTGTCTGTGTGTTTGTATGTTTGTGCTAAAGGATCTCGCTAACTGCTGAACCGATCACCAATCGGGTTCTCCTTAACAGAGTAGCTTCTCATAGGTCCCGGGAAGTTTTATAACTATTTTGGGGAAGGGTACCACCACCCTTCCAAGTACCCCTAGAGGCCTCTAGGGGCGTAGCCGCTAGTAATATATAAAGCAAAGACATCCAAGCTTTTTATTTTCAGAGGGGGTGAGGGTTCAAAATCTTACTATTAGCTGTAATTAGATATTTGAGAAGGTCGGGGGAGGGGGGGGGGGGTTTGAATGCCTAAATTTAAAATTAAAATTAGTTTTTCCTGAGAAAATTTACATGAGAGAGTAATTTACCCCCTATAGAAATTAAGAGGGGGTAAATAGGGGGGGGGGACATATGAATAGGGGGGTGTAGATTTAAAAGGTTTTTTTAGTTGGGAATGTGGGGGGGGGGGAGGGAGTGGAAATATAAAAAAACTACTTTCTTGTATTAAAAATCTGTTTAAAAAATAGCATGTTTGGGGGTTTATTGATAGGCAATCACTTTAAGGGAAAGTACCAGCTTTTCTTTTATTTATGTTGTCATCCATGTTTATGAATTATTCTAAAATTTCTTGTATTTCAGATAAATTACCAGTATGGTTCATAATTTATTGATAGAATTAAGATATGCATTTAAAGGTAAACTTAAATAATAATCTTTAAAAGTGAAGCTTTTCTGTATTTAGAGTTGGTCCATCAGTCTGTAACATATTTGTAATTATTATGGTTAATTTAACTAGTGGATACGCCCTTAGAGGCCTCTGGTGGCACACAGAGGGGGGAGGATAGTTTAAACCCATAACTATTTTTATATTTTAGTTTTAAAAAGAAAAATCTAAAGAAAAAAAACATTTTCGTGGAGAGTAATTTTTTCTAGGGGATATTCTACTTGGGAGGGTGGTTGTACCCTACCTCAAAATAGTTATAAACCTTCTCCCACGACCTATGAGAAGCTACATTTAAATGAGAACCATATCAGTCCAGCGGTTAACTAGATCCTTTGGTACAAACACATGCATAGACAGATGAACACAGATCCTGTTACTTTATTATTTATAAGGATTCCCAAGTATTATCAATTATAAGTTCAAATTAGAAATGAATGAATAGACATATAGTGAATTGAATTTAAAAAGTTGAATGATATTGATTTGATTATCAGTTCAATATATGGGAATGGATTATATATGAATGATATTGATTTGATTATTAGTTCAATATAAGGGAATGGATTACATATGATAAAAAATAATAAAGTATTCTAACAAGAGTTTGCTCTGGGCGGGCTTAATATTCAGGTGTCAAAACATTAAATATTTTTTTTGTTATCTAGGATTCAGATAAGAAACTGTAAAATAGTGCAGAGACAAGGATTCTGACAAACGGATTTTATTGTAGCCACCTCCTTTAACTGTACTCTTTATACTATAAGTTGCTCAGTTACACAATCATGGATTGTATTTAATAAAGGTAATGACTTGTATTATAAACATTAAACATGGTTGACAACATCCATAAGTAGCATAGATAAAAAATCATGAATAAAAATACAGACAATAAGATTTAAAGAGCATTTGTTAAAGTCAATAATAGATTTATAAATGAAAAAATATGAAAACTTTCTTAAGAATATTTATAATTCATATGAGGACTGACAGTCAAAGTTAATTAAAATTCAATGATTATTTCATAAAATTATTACTTTTTATTGAACTAGCGGCTTCGCCCCTAGCCTCTAGGGGTTTTGTCCCAAGAGGTGATAAAAAAAAATTTAGGCGAAATTCATAAAAGGACCAAGGAAATCTTCTGCATAAAAAAAGGACCAAGGAAATCTTCTGCAAAAAAAGGACCAAGGAAATCTTCTGCAAAAAAAAAAAAAAATGAGGGGGAAATTTTCCTTTTTTTGGGGGTTGGGGGTGTCCCACCCCACAAGAAAATAGCTTAAAACCACCACAGGACCGATAGTTGACCCTGAAGAGTAGAATCCAATCGGTTCAGTGGTTACCGAGATCTTAAGCTTCAGATGAAGGGACGGCCAGACAGACATCAAGCTACTTTGTATTATAGATGTCCTATCAATTAAATGTTTTTTTTTAGTAGCGAAGCTACACTATAATTCGAAATGTCCGTCCGTCTGCCATCTGTCCGTCTGTCCGTCCGTGTGAGACAGAATAGGGGAAACGTGATTTTCTCGGCTCCTATTAAAGATAGACAGCTGAAATTTTTTGACAACATTCCCATTATTAACGAGCATAATTAACTATAAAACATCAAGGGCGGTCGGACCGCTTTTTAGCAGGTTTTAGGCTATTTTTGTATTTTTCACATTTCCACCATATCTTCAGTGTTTATGGTCCGATTTTCAAAATTATTTCAGTTATAGATATCAAAATTAAATTTCCTGTCGTTTAAAGAAAACAACCATGGCGGTCAGACTGCCTTTTATCAGGTTTTTGGCTATTTTTATATGTTTTACATATTTCCCCATATGTTTGGTGTTTTTGGTCATATTTTCAAATTTTTTTTGGATATCAGTATCAAAATAATTTTTCCCATTATTATGAGAATCTTTTATGTAATCTACTTTGACCGTCGTCAGTGAGCCAAAGAAGTTTTATAAGAATCCACCTCAGGATCTTTGTCTGTCTATACTTAAGGATCTCGTTAACTTCTTAAATGATATGGTTCTCCTTTACAGGGTAGCTTCTCATATGTTCTGGAAAGGTTTATAACTGTTTTTGGGATGGTTACTCCTAACCTTCAAAGAGAAATTGCGTCTAGAAACAAATCACCAGACACCCTAGAAAAATTACATTTTTCTTTTTTAAACTAAAATTAAAAATCTTTATAATAAAGTAACAGGATGTCTGTCTGTGTGTTTGTGTATATGTTTATACCAAAGGATCTCGCTAACCGCTGAACTGATTAGGTTCTCCTTTACAGGGAAGCTTCTTTTAGGTCCAAGGAACTAATTTAAGGTACTACCACCCTCCCAAGAGAAATCACAAATAATCAAGAAAAAAATTTATTATACTTGATTTTACGAGGAGACTTGAACGCAACATATACATATTTGAAATAAAAAAAAATATTTAAAGTGCCACTAGAGGCCTCTAGGAGCATAGCCACTAGTAAAGGTTATACCATGAGAAATAATTAATATTTGTTTAGGTATGAATGCATGAAGTGAGAGAGTGGAAACAAAGTGGTCTTATCTAAATTAAACCAAGATTATCAAATATATCCTTGATGGTGAGAGAAAAGAGGAGGACTATACAACTGTAGATTTTGCCGTCACACTTAGAATCTGTAAAATACTTTGGTGTAATTGCAGGTACATGTTTATTTTATCAAAATCAATACCATATTTTGTGAGAAATGGACATTGAGTGTAAAAAATGCATAATATCTATTAGTAATGATTTCTAATTCTGGAAAATATCATTAAGGTTTGAAATTGCTGACCAAGGTGCCTAAATGTTCAGGGGTGATTTTTAAAGATACTTTTCATAATGAAATATTTATTTCTTCCCTGATGATTTAGAATCAGTAAATTAGGAAGCCAGATGGGGGATGTTGTATTTGCTTAAATTCTGTTGAATTATAAGCTTTATAATTTTGAGTGAAATTTCAAAGATACTTATAATGATTTAAATATCAATCTCTTATGAAAATTTTCTTTTTAGATTAAGGATTGTGAAATGGAAGGTCCTGGGCCAGTAACAACTTGCTCCAGCACCTGTGGCCTTCAATTTGGTGTATATTCCTTAACTTCACAAGATTCTCAAACATTGAATTTGACTAAAGAATTGAATAACCTAAGTATAAACTTCCAAGGGCCTGCAGGAGAAAATCAAAGAATTTTGGCTAAAGAAAAGATTAAAGAGATAAAACAGAAAGTAGCTGATTATTATTATGATTCAGAGTGTAAGGTTATTGCAATTCCTAATCATTTTGTAACACCCAAGAAACCAACTGTGTTAGGAAAAGAAGGAAAAAAGATTCAAGATGATCAAATTTTAGATAAATACTATGAAGAACTATTACATCATCAAATTGTAAATGCTGCTAGAAAATCCAAGATTTCATGTTTTGTGATGAATGGATTTCAGTCTGGAGATTGTATTCAACAACTAGTTCAAAAGGGAAAAGAGTTTAGAGGAATTGATGAAACTGCAGATTTTAATGAGTATGAAGAAAAAATAATAAAATTATTAGACATTGGAGAAATTCCTAGAGATAAACTAGAATTATGCATAGATGAACATTTAAAATGGAAAGAAAAAAAGATTGATTACAAAGATGCAAAGAATTGGCTGTTTAAAAAGGAATGTTTTATAAATAATGCAAATTCATTTCAGGGTAGGTATTAGAAATATATAAGATCTCTATAATATTTATAATCATTAGGGGAGAGGGGAGGTGTTGAAGCCCATCCTATTATCTCAGCTCCTATTAGAGCTAGAGGGCCAAAAAAAATGTTTATGTTAAAGTCATTTTCACTTTCTTCCCCCTTTCATTTAACAACCTTTGACAGGCAGACAGCAGGAAAATAGCAGCATATCAACATGAACTTTTTATGTCATATCTAGCTTTTTGGGATTTTCACATTACTACAAATTGGCAAGGGTTACTGGGCCAATTTAAAAGCCTGTGAAACTTGAAAGGGGTTTTGTAATCTAAAAACAACGGGCATGTTGCATATCAAAATAACCTTATTTAAATACTGAGCAAGAATCTGTAAACCGATTGAAAAATATTGATTCAGTCTGTAATGATCTTCAAATAACCTACCAAAATAAACGGTTTTGGCTAAATCAGCTGTTTTAGGTACTTAATGGATATTAATATGAAATTTTAAAATCGACCAACTCTATTGTACACCTATATTTCATATAAGGATGTACTACTATAGGATAATTTAGTATTTCAATAACATAGATTTAAGTCAAAAAATATTTTGCTTTTTACCTGAATGATTGAAGATCTATATATTTTCTATAACACTTTTTACTTTATAATTTTACCAGGAAAGGTATTTCTATTGAATTTTGGTTTATTGGTTCCAACCTACTAGTGATTAAACTTTTCAACAAATAATTTTGATCTCTATAAGGGGTAATTTAGTTATCATAATTTGGGTTATATATCAATGTATTGGGCTATGTCTTATCCCCAAAGTTCCCTGTATTTTACCCACCTAAAATGATATTGAATTTGTGGTACTAGGGGCGAGTACAGGGCCCATATGCTGGAAACTCACAACACAGAGCCCCCTATGCTAAAATGTCCGGTCTGCAACTTTGAAACTCTTACAAAGACTGGCATTAAGAAACATATTATCAAGTAAGATATTTTTCTCTCAATTTATCTATTTATCTATCTTACTATGTGTATTATTAAGTAACTATATGTACATATATCTATCTGTTTATATACACAGACAGTTTTGAACATGATAATAAGACTGACATTGAATAGCATATTATCAAGTAAGAGATATATCTAAATATTATAGAGCTATTAATTATTTTTTTTATCTTAACAAAAACTTCAATCAAGATATTCAGTTATGTGCAATACACATATTTAAAAAGTCACTCAGTTGTGGCTCTCAATCTTTCACACAGAGAAAATGATATAGAAAAAAAGCTTGCAGGGTAGTTCAATGTTCTGCCCTCACCCCACCTCCCCAAGACCATTAAGGGTTACATTATGCTACATCATAAGATTTGAAAATAAATATTTATGAATTAATATGCATAAGAAATATAAAATATTTAATCTTACAGGTGGTAAAAGATAAAGGAAAAAGTAATAATAACAATATTTAAACCACATCCTTGTACAAGATTCCAGCAAATAATCTTAAGAAGTATTATTCCTATCAATACTTTAAGTACAGCCTTCAAGAAACAAAAACAGAATGGGATTCTCTTATCATTATTCCAGAACACAGAGCTATTATAAACATTGAGGTTAAACTTGGACCTAAAGATAAAGGTAACAAACTTAAACTTCTGGAAAATGCTTCAAATCAAACAAAAAATCACTTCTCTTTCATGCAGAAATTATTTGGAGGAATGCTTCCCAAAGATTGGGTGTTTGTCAGGGCTGCATGTGTTCCTTATTTAGAGATTGTTGAAGGTGCAGAAATACCTTGTGTCAACTGTCAGCAATTCATTTTACAAGATGTTGATGATGTAACACCTTGGTTGAAGTGGATATCTATACACAAACTTGTTACATCTGATAATCATGATCAGACAGTATATGAGGATCTAGTTGCTGAACTGATATTCCACATTTCTATAAAAGAGTCAAGTAGATTTAATCAATTTATATCTGATCCATTAACCATTAGCAAAGAAGTTGAGAAAGCATTGACAGGAAAGTCTGATGGAATAACAGGAGAAAGTAATGTTCCTGTTTACATGCTAAACAATGAACAACTGCAAGCAGTAAACTTAACCTCCAAGTTCCTTATCATAGATGGCGACTATGGTACTGGGAAAACATATGTTTTAAAAGAAAGGGCAAAAAAGTGTGCCACTATTAATCACAAAGATATAATATTTTACATTGATTTAACAACTATAATAAATGATAAAGAAGATAGTATTACAAACCCAATATCTGTTATGGATGAAATGGCTAAGGTGGAGTTTGAATCTTATCCTAATGTAAGAGTAATTACTATTAAAGATATTATTGGCATATCTAGAACGCATTTTACAAAAACTGAAGAAATTATGTATTCAATAAATAATTTCCTTAGAGGCAATCTTTGTGATCACCTATTCATTGATGAAATGATAAGTGGAAGTTGTGAATTTCCTGGCTCTGTAAAAACAATTTGCATGACTATGAAAGTAGATGAAGGCCTTATGAAAGGGAGATCAGAGTGGATAGAAACTATGATAAAGAATCACAATGCTCAATGTTTTAATCTAACAAAGAACTTGCGTAACAGCTATCAAATATATAAGTTTTCTGAAGCTTTCAATTCAAAAACACCTCCTAAGCTTCCTGACAATAATGTGATTGGTAGCCATATTTATTACTATCATAATATTCATATTATATCACCTGGCTTATTAGCCATTGCTGCAGTAGAAAAATATTTCTCATTTCAACCACAAGAAGGTGTAGTTGCATTAACTACTCAATATCATGACTCAATGTTTGATTTGTTACACAAACACTTTTCCTCAACTAGACCAGTTGTGTCAGACTTCAAAGCATATATGAACAAACCTGAAGGAATATTAGTAACAAATTTCTGGGAATTCCAGGGTGCTCAAGCTAGGAATATTATCATAATTGATGATATTGCAGATGAAGGATATGTTAATGTCTGGATAAGAAATATGATACTTAGAGCAATGTCATTTGCGATTGTTATTTCAAATTATATTCCTTCAGGAAACAAATTTGGCGCTATTAAAGATGAAAATTTACATGAATATATTTTTGCTGAAAGAGAAGCTATAGATTGTCATCACTATCACAACAAAGATAAACAAGATATTAGTGCCATTACTATGGCAATATTAGATAAGTACCAACTATTGGACAAGAATGAGGGTATTGTGATTGTAACTTACAAAAGAATTTCTAAAAATATAATTAGAGAGGCAAATACGAAGAAGTTTCTTAGTCTAACTACAGAAGAAAGAAAGAAACAAGTTGGGGAGAAAATTGAATTAGAAAACAAAGAGCTTTATGAAGAAATGAAGAGAAATATTTCCAGAAAATATCATGAAATTTCTTGGAGCTACCATGATGAGTATGAAATTAAAGATCTAGTAAACAAGCCAAGACATATCAATTATATCAATATCAACGATGATTCAGAATTTTATTTCAATGAAGCAATGAATATTATAGTATTTGCTGATGAAAATGTTGATCATAAACATAAATTTGCAGCTTGGGGAAATGCTTATAATACTTTAGATTATTCAGATAATGAGACAAGCATTGATTTTGATTATTGGAGTAAGATTATCAGAAATAGATGTGAAGCACGTGGCAGAGATATATTCTGGGGATCACAACCAAAGTTTGCAATAGTTGTTCATGATGGGAAAATAGATACATTTAGTCAACCTAAAGAAGCTCTCAATCTAAAAAAGGATGATAACCTACATGAATACATGACTAAAAAAACTTTGGAAGATCGAGTAAAGGAGAATAACTCTCTCCTGTCATATTTAAGGGCAGATATTAAAAAACTGTCTGAAACTGTTAGTAAAGAGATAAGTGCTCAGTCAAAGTTCAGAACTGACACTGAAAGCTCCCTAAAATTACTGACTGAAAGGGTACAAAAGCTGGAGACTGATGCTGCTGAAAATGTTGCTGTCATCCTTAATCAGCAGAAAAACAAGATTTCTGAACTAGAGGATAAAGTTGACTATTTGATGCAGTGAAGTAGAAAAAGGCAACAACCTTCCAAATCAATAAGAAAACGCAAAAAAACAGTATTATTCTTAAATACCAACTCTACTTATATTCCAGAAAAATTTGTATATACTGTAATTTTTTAATCATAATGTATAATGTAATATGTATATTAGGGAAAAATAAGAGCTTAAAAATATCTTTTTTTTTCTTCTCTATATTTATGACTTCCACTACTCTATAATTTATTTTGTTTGCAAGTGGTTTTGATTTTAGGGATTATAGTTCTACTAATTGTTTTTACTGACACTCTTGTCCATAGGTAGCTTCTTTTTTTTTTAGATGTTTAGCCTCTGGGGGCACTTTAGAAAGTGGGTGTTGAATTAGATTTTGTTTGTTAGATTTAAATTTTTTTTCTTTTAGGGGGGGGGGGGTCAACCAACCCCAACCATTGTAAATTTAAGTTTAAACATTTTTTTTTTTTTTGGGGGGGGGGGTTATTGTTATAAACTTTCCCAGGACATAAGAGAAGCTATCCTGTATAGGATTACTATATCGGTTCAGTGGTTAGAAAACAAACAGACAAACACCCTAATACTTTATATTATGGTTTTAGTTTTCAAAATATGAAATATACTTTTCATTTTATCAACCTTACTTTTATTTGTTGAATCACTTAACTTTGTTTTTAAAAGCGAAGCTTTTCTATAATTAGAGTCGGTCCGTCCGTCAATCCGTCCATAAAGGATAGCTTTTATCATTAATTTAGGCATGTTAGAATTGTCAAATCGATTTCAAACTTTCTATTATGATTCCTGTAGTAGTTAGGTCGATATAGAAAGCGTAGCAACTCTATAATCGTTACTAGAATGTCAGTATGTCAATTTCAAACTTGTTGATTTTTAACTTTTTAACAACAATTTTTTATATGTTAAAATTATCCAATTTGATCTAATTTTTGGAGTACTGATTCCTATTACAATAAGATAAATATTATAAGCAAAGCATCTCTATAATCAAGTCCTAAAAGTGTAAGTATGTCCTTAAACATTACCCTGTTTTAACCAGTTTTTAGACAAATTTACATTTATATTCTGATTTTTTAGCTCTAACACTATACAAGTGTTAATGTTCGTCTGTCCTTCCGTTTCATAGTTTCGCTGTTATGGTTGTTGTCACCCTTGTTAAAAGCGAAGCTTTTCTATAATTAGGGTCGGTCCGTCCGTACGTCCTTCCGAGATAGATAGCTTTTATTCGTTAATTTAGGCATGTTAGAATTGTCCTATCGATTTCAAACTTTGCATGATGATTCCTGTAGTAGTTGGGCACGATTTAGAAAGCGTAGCAACTCTATAATCATTACCAGAATGTCCGTACGTTCATTTTAAAAATGTTGATCTTTCTACTTTTTTAACAACAAATTTTCAAGTGTTCTAATTATCCGTTTGATCTGATTTTTGGTATATTGATTCCTGGGACAACAACGAACAATATTATAAGCGAAGCAACTCTACAATCAAGTCCAAAAATGTAAGTATGTCCATAAACATTATCCTGCTTCAAGCAGTTTTTTTCAACAAATTTACTTACAATTTTGCTTCGACTCTAATACTTTTAAATTCTGATTATTCAGTTCAGATACCATACAAGTTTTAATGTCCGTTCGTCCTACCGTTTCAGTGCTTCGCTTTTATGGATGTTGTCATCCTTGTTAATTAATAATCAAGACTGACGACATTTGGATAAACTTTGATTTAAGTTTGAAAATATTATCAAATCTGGAATTTTTTCGGTATTTTATATAACATTCATAAAAGCGAAGCTATAAAATAAGAAGGAAGGACAAACAAACCTGCTTCAACAATGAATTTAATTCAGAAAAAAAATCACGAAACCTATACGTGTTTTTCAGCTGTCATTGGGGGGCAATACATGGTAAAATTATTTTAGATTTATTTCGCTTGTTACCCCCCCAAAAAAGTTCGATAATAGGTGCAGTGGTTAGCGAGATCCTTCGGTACACACACACACACACACACACACAGATCCTGTTACTTTATTATAATGGGATATACTTGCTTTACTTGTAAAACTATGCCAAAAAGATATAGGAATCATCATTTCAACAATTAGTTTAATAAGACATCTCTGTCGTGCAGCAAATGTTGAGGTCAAAATGAAAAAAAATGAGTTGTAGCTTATTATCATAGTAATCATCTTTCCAGTATATATGGCTTTCAAACCGATTAATGTCCGCTGGATAAGAACCGGTTCTCAGCCATACTGAAAACAATCTTATACCACATCGTATTAAATAATGACAATTTTCTGCGGATATTAAAATGAATAGTTATTGAAACCTTTGAAACCTCAGGGGTAAAAAAAACTATTAATTTTAATATCCGTGGAAAGCTGTCTATCATACAATGCAAATGATAACTGTAAACATGCCTAACTAACAGTGAAACGACAATTTGCTGATAAAAGATATTACCCAGAGATCTAAAGGGATAAGACAATGTCCGAAAAAATGATGTACATCCATAATGATGATACACAAAATTACTCCAAATTATTGATTTAAACGTTCGAACAATCAACTTAGTTAACTGAAAAAGTCCCCAAAGTTGTATAGTCAACGAATACAAAAACATTGGGGACTGTCCATCGTCCCCTCTCTCTATCTGATTTTATCAGTGTATATTTATAAAGAAATTGGAAATCCTTATAATAAAGTAGCAGGATGTGTGTTTGTCTGTCTGTTTGTTTGTACCGAATGATCTCGCTAACTGCTGAACCGATCGGGTTCTCCTTAACAGGGTAGCTTTTCATAGGTCCCGGGAAGGTTATAACTATTTTGGGGGAGGGTACCACTACCCTCCTAAGAGAAATCGCCCTTAGAAAAAAATACCCCCCCCCCATTTTTTTTATAACTTTTTCTTTGAAAAATCTAAAATAATAAATTGGGTTATCAAATTCGACACTTCCCTCCTAAAATGCCCCAAGAGGCCTCTAGGGGCGTAGCCGCTAGTACCTAGATACATTGAAATAAACATTTACACATATATTAAAAAATATTTAATTCGCTATCACTCAATTCAATTTAGACACTTCATCTTTTAAAACAAAGTCTACTTAATATTTTCTAATCTTAGACATTTTAATATGACCATTAAACTTTAAAAATTAACAAAGATAGCAACATCCATGAAAGCAAAGCTCTGAAACGTTAGGACAAACAAACGTTAACACTTGTAGATTGTCAGAACTGACTAATTAGAATATAAATGTAAAAGTCGAAATGAATTTGTTAAAAACTGACTAAATACAGGATAATGTTTAAGAAAATACTTACATTTTAGAGATGCTTTATTTATAATATTGTACTTTGTTGTCTAAATGCCTAAATTAATGAAAAAAGCTATTCGTTCCGGGCAGAAATCAACCCTGAATATAAAAAGATTCGCTCTTAAAAAGAATCCTAAACATGTCTAACAAGCTTTTCTGAATTAACCTTGTTTATAAAACGCCTTGGTGAAAAACCTTGAAAACCCCCA
The DNA here is from genome assembly GCF_053477335.1 of Acartia tonsa. Lineage (NCBI taxonomy): Eukaryota > Metazoa > Arthropoda > Copepoda > Calanoida > Acartiidae > Acartia > Acartia tonsa. Next base: position 46,377,442 of record NC_137272.1, read on the forward strand.
TTATAGTGCCTATAAAAAATGACGCATACTGGCCTACCATTGGTCAATTAAGATATATACTTGCCTGCCATTGGTAATTTTGTCTGAGTATTGGCCTATCATTGGTCAATTGTATTTTATGACGTCATATTTTTATAGCCCGACTATAAACACAGAGAGAAAGGGGACATTGGGCTGTTTATTACACTAGTCCCCAAAGTTTCATAATAACGTTTTCATATTCGTTGACTTAACAACTTTTAATTAATTTTTATTGGTTGATTATTAAATTGAGTGTCAAAATATTTCAACCCCTCAAGTAATCTACAAAAGTGAATATTTAGTGTATCATCATTTACAACAGGCAGAACTACAACTGGCTGTTTTTAAAAGCGAAGCTTTTCTAGAATTAGGGTCGGTCCGTACGACCGTCCATACGTAACGGATAGCTTTTTTAGATAATTTAGGCAGGTTAGAATTGTCCTATCGAATTCAAACTTTGCATGATGATTCCTGCAGTAGTTAGGTAGGATTTAGAAAGCGTAGCAACTCTATAATCATTACCAGAATGTCCGTACGTCCATTTAAAACATGTTGATATTTTACTTTTTTAACAACAAATATTTATGTGATCTAATTTTCCGATTGTTCTGCTTTTTGGTATGCTGATTCCTTGGACAACAAAGTACAATATTATAAGCAAAGCAACTCTTTAATCAAGTCCTAAAATGTAAGTATGTCCAAAAACATTATCCTGTATCAAGAAGTTTTTCAACAAATTTACTCACAATTATGCTTTGCCTCTTATTCATTTATATTCTGATTATTCAGTTGTGATACTAAAGTACAAGTGTTAATGTCAGATGTCCGTATGTCCAACCATTTCAGAAACTGCTTTTCCCTTCCGGCGACTAGTGATATACAGTATACACAAGCAGCACAAATAAAAAGCTAAAACTTTATATGATTTGGAAGATAAACTTTACTACTTTACATAATTGGATGAAAATATTATAGTACTTGACATAGCTGCACTATTACTATTTAGCATGGAGTAGGGGTAATTCTCAAACTTGGGATCTCTGAAGAGAAATTTTAGATTAATTAAGTCTTTTAGTCTAGTAATTATCCTTAAATTTTAGGCAGTTCTGTTGACAAGAGTGGTGTTTACAAAACAGCAACAGCACAACAAATACATTAACTAGCAGATCCTAGATCCTCCAGTTTGAGTGACTACCACAACAACAGCTGGGAGTGCTGTTACTACTCCTGCCAAAAAAAAAACTTGTTGGCAATGAGATAGATATATATATATGGTTGAGGTGAGTCTTTTTACAGTATTACAACTTTTTCCCAAAGAGAACTTATCTATGTCTGTCAGCAACAAAAGGTTTTACTATATGCTATAATTTAATTCTTCTTTACAGTGAATCTTCTTAAAGGCAAGTCAATTTAGAAAGAGTTAACAAAATGGTAAAAAAATATAGTTTGCCAGTCAAAGATTTTGGAATAGTTTATTGAAGATACATTTTTATTATAGAGAAAGATCAAAATAACTTTTTAAAAAATATAATTTTACAAATTATTATTTAGAAATGGAGGAATTAGGCAGTGGAACTGAAATGAATGAACACATAGGTTGTACAGGTCCTGGTAGTGATACTAAAAAGGTATGTATCTGTAATTTTATAGTGCCTAAAACTTGGTATTAGTATTGAAAATTATTCAAAAGAAATATTCAAAGTTGTAAGAAAACAAACATATCCTAAAATACCAATACCTAGTAAAAGATATTCTAAAGCATAGATGCAAATTACAATTTTAAAATGTATGATCTTGCAGGCCTTTATCCTCAATGTCTACAGGAAACTTTGTATGTCTCCCCTGTCCACAATTTTTCATTTCAAACTTAAATATATCTTACATAGTTCAATTTTGTGAAAATCTTATACCATTTCCATGATGTTACATGCATTAAAGATTCTTTTACTAGGAAAGAACCTAAAGATCATGACTTAATACATGATATTTTCAGAATGAAGATGAGATAGGGTCTACAAAACCTTCTGTGTGTACATGTGGACTTCAATTTGGAGTTTCCCCTCTAACATCTCAAGATTCAAAATCTTCAAATTTGACCAAAGAACTTGGTAATATGAGTATAAATTTTCAAGGTCCTGCAGGAGAATATCAAAGAATTCTAGCCAAAGAAAAGATTAAAGAGATAAAAGAGAAAGTTGCAGATTATTATTATGATCCAGACTGTAAGGTTATAGCTATTCCAAATCATTTTGTAACACCTAAGAAACCAACTGTGTTAGGTAAAGAAGGGAGAAAGAATCAAGATGATCAAATTTTGGACAAACATTGTGAAGAAACCTTACATGATCACATTGTTAATGCTGCTAGAAAATCGAAGTCTGAATATTTAGTGATGTTAGGATTTCAATCTGGAGATTGCATTCAACAACTAGTTAAGAAGGGAAAAGACACCAGAGGAAAAAATCAAACTGCAGATTTTAATGAGCATGAAAAAAGAATAAAGGCATTGTTGGACATTGAAGATATTCCCAAGGAAAAACTAGATTTATGCATAGAGGAACATTTAAAATGGAAAGAAAACAAGCTTGAATTTAAAGATTCAAAGAGCTGGCTGTTTAAAAAGGAATGTTTTATAGTTAATTAAAGTTCATTTGAATGGATTAAAAGCAGTTCCCCTTCTATTAACCCCGTACAGATCAGGGGGGGAGGGGGTGCTGAAGCAATCAGGAACTTCCGTTTTTTAGGAAGGTCATGGCAGTTTGATTGCTCCTTGACCGATTTTCTAAAGAGCAATATGACAAATATGACTAGAAATAGATATTCTTTTGTTATAAAATTTGGTAATCTGAACATCAAAATTGGCCACTCTACTGTTGTTTTTATATTTAGCAGTTGGCTGCTAAAAAGCGGCTAGGAAGCAGTCTGACAGCCGTGATTAGAAAAAGTAATTTTCTCTAAAAATGCACATGAACCACCAGAAAAAAAATTTATGTCTTTATCTGTAACAGTAGCCGAGATACAGGTGGGAGTGGTTAATAAGCCCCCCCCCAAAAAAAAAAAATTCTATTAAGGTGCAAATTTGGGTCCCAATTTGTAAGGGTTAATATATTTCGTGTCATTTATTTTATTTCTGTTATATGCTACAAAAAATATTTAAAGTATTATTGAATATGTATAAGGAATATAAAACATATAATATTGTAGGTTCTTAAAGAGCATGTAGGCAAAAAGAAAAACAAAATTGAAAACACATTCCTATATAAGTTTCCCACCAGCAATCTAGAGAAATTTTATACCTTTCAATACTATAACCACAGTCTACAAGAATCAAAAACAGAATGGGATACTCTAATCATTATTCCAGAACATAGTACTATTATAAATATAGAGGTAAAACTTGGACCAGAAGATAGTGGTGACAAACTTATACTACTGAAAAATGCTTCAGATCAAACGAAACAGCACTTTTCATTTATGCAGAAATTATTTGGAGGAATGCTTACTAAAGATTGGGTGTTTGTCAGGGCTGCATGTGTTCCTTATTTAGAGATTGTTGAAGATGCAGAAAAACCTTGTATCAACTGTCAGCAATTTATTCTACAAGATGTTAATGATGTAACACCTTGGTTGAATCAGATATTTGACCACAAATTTGTTACATCTGATAATCATGATCTAACAGTATATGAAGATCTAGTTGCTGAACTGATATACCACATTTCTATAAAAGAGTCAAGTAGATTTAATCAATTTATATCTGATCCATTAACCATTAGCAAAGAAGTTGAGAAAGCATTGACAGGAAAGTCTGATGGAATATCAATAGAGAGTAATGTTCCTGTTTACATGCTCAATAATGAACAACTGCAAGCAGTTAAATCAACAGCCAAGTTCCTTATCATAGATGGTAACTATAGTACTGGAAAAACATATGTTTTAAAAGAAAGAGCAAAAAAGTGTGCCACTGAGAATAGTAAAGATCAAATATTTTACATTGATTTAACAGCAATAACAAATCATGATGAAGAAAAGAGTTTTACATCCCCAACATCTGTTATGGATAAAATGGCTAAGGTGGAATTCGAATCTTATCATAATGTAAAAGTTATTACTATTAGAGATCTTATTGGCATATTTAGATTGTCAGTTAAAAATACTGAAGAAATTATGTATTCAATAAATCAATTCTTTAGAGACAATCTTTGTGATCACCTATTCATTGATGAAATGATAAGTGGAAGTTGTGAATTTCCTGGCTCTGTGAAAACAATTTGTATGACTATGAAAGTAGATAATGGCTTTATGAAAGAGAGATCAGAGTGGATAGAAACTATGATAAAGAATCACAATGCTCTATGTTTTAATCTAACAAAGAACTTACGAAACAGCCAACTAATACACAAGTTTTCTGAAACTTTCAAATCAAAAACACCTCCTAAGCTTCCTGACAATAATGTCATTGGTAGCCATATTTATTACTATCATAATATTCATAATATATCACCGGGCTTATTAGCCATTGCTGCAGTAGAAAAATATTTCTCGCTTCAACCACAAGAAGGTGTAGTTGTATTAACAAATTTACATTACAACTCAACGTTTGATTTGTTAAACAAAAACTTTTCCTCAACTAGACCAGTTGTGTCAGACTTCAAAGCATTTATGGACAAACCTGAAGGAATATTAGTAACAAGTTTCTTGGAATTCCAGGGTGCTCAAGCTAGGAACATTATCATAATTGATGATCATTCAGAAGAAGGATATTATAATTACTGGATAAGAAATATGATACTTAGAGCAATGTCATTTGTGATTCTTATTTCAAGACTGAAAGTTCCTGAAGGAAACAAATTTGGAGCAATTGTAGATGAAAATTTACATGGCTTTATTTATGATGAAAGAGAAGCTATAGATTGTCATCACTATCACAACAAAGATAAACAAGATATTAGTGCCATTACTATGGCAATATTAGATAAGTACCAACTATTGGACAAGAATGAGGGTATTGTGATTGTAACTTACAAAAGAATTTCTAAAAATATAATTAGAGAGGCAAATACGAAGAAGTTTCTTAGTCTAACTACAGAAGAAAGAAAGAAACAAGTTGGGGAGAAAATTGAATTAGAAAACAAAGAGCTTTATGAAGAAATGAAGAGAAATATTTCCAGAAAATATCATGAAATTTCTTGGAGCTACCATGAAGGGGATGTAATTAAAGATCTAGTAAACAAGCCAAGACATATTAATTATATCAATATCAATTATTACTCAGAATTTTATTTCAATGAAGCAATTAATATTATAGTATTTGCTGATGAAAATGTTGATCATAAACATAAATTTGCAGCTTGGGGAAATGCTTATAATACTTTAGATTATTCAGATAATGAGACAAGCATAAATTTTAATTGGAGTCAGAGATACAGAAATAGATGTGAAGCACGTAGCAGAGATATAATCTGGGAATCACAAGCAAAGTTTGCAATAGTTGTTCATGATGGTAAAATAGATGAATTAAGTCAACCTAAAGAAGCTCTCAATCTAATAGAGGTTGATACATACATACTACATGAATACATACCTACCAATAGAGTTATTGATTTAATTGCTTTTTTCAATAAGAAAACATGAACCTATTGATGGAGGAAGAACATACAACTAAAACAGTAGAACAAGTCAACAACCTTCCAAATCAATAAGAAAACACAAGAACTGTACTGTTTTTTTTTAATACCAACTCTACTTATATTCCAGAAAAATTTGTATATACTTTAATTTTTTAATAATAATATATTATATAATATGTATATTAGGGAAAAATAAGAGCTTAAAAATATCTTTTCTTTTCTATATTTATAACTTCCACTACTCTATAATTTATTTTGTTTGCAAGTGGTTTTGATTCCTATTGATTATATTTCTACTAATTGTTTTTACTGACAATCTTGTCCATAGGTAGCTTCTTTTTTTTAGATCTTTTGTCTCTAGGGGCACTTTAGAAAGTGGGTGTTGAATTAGATTTTGTTTGTTAGATTTAATTTTTTTTTGTTTAGGGGGGGGGGTTAACCAACCCCAACCATTGTAAATTTAAGTTTAAACATTTTTTTTTTTTGGGGGGGGGGGTTATTGTTATAAACTTTCCCAGGACATATAAGAAGCTATCCTGTATAGGATTACTATATCGGTTCAGTGGTTAGCAAACAAACAGACAAACACCCTAATACTTTATATTATGGTTTTAGTTTTCAAAATATGAAACATACTTTTCATTTTATCAACCCTACTTTTATTTGTTGAATCACTTAACTTTGTTTTTAAAAGCGAAGCTTTTCTATAATTAGTGTTGGTCCGTCCGTCAATCCGTCCATAAAGGATAGCTTTTATCATTAATTTAGGCATGTTAGAATTGTCAAATCGATTTCAAACTTTCTATTATGATTCCTGTAGTAGTTAGGTCGATATAGAAAGCGTAGCAACTCTATAATCGTTACCAGAATGTCAGTATGTCAATTTCAAACTTGTTGATTTTTAACTTTTTAACAACAATTTTTTAATATGTTAAAATTATCCAATTTGATCTAATTTTTGGAGTACTGATTCCTATTACAATAAGATAAATATTATAAGCAAAGCATCTCTATAATCAAGTCCTAAAAGTGTAAGTATGTCCTTAAACATTATCCTGTTTTAACCAGTTTTTAAACAAATTTACTTACAATTTGTTTCGACTTTTATACATTTATTTTCAGATTTTTTAGCTCTAACACTATACAAGTTTTAATGTACGTTTGTCCTTCCGTTTCAGAGTTTCGCTGTTATGGTTGTTGTCATCCTTGTTAATTAATAATCAAGACTGACGACATTTGTAAGTGATAAACTTTGATTTAGGTTTTAAAATATTATCAAATCTGGAATTTTTCGGTATTTTATATAACATTCATAAAAGCGAAGCTATAAAATAAGAAGGAAGGACAAACGAACCTGCTTCAACAATGAATTTAATTCGGAAAAATCACGAAACCTATACGTGTTTTTCAGCTGTCATTGGGGGGCAACACATATAAAAAATTATTTTAGATTTATTTCGCTTGTTACCCCCCAAAAAAGTTCGATAATAGGTGCAGTGCAGTGGTTAGCGAGATCCTTCGGTACACACACACACACACACACACAAATCCTGTTAAATTATTATAATGGGATATATTTGGTTTACTTATAACACTATGCCAAAAAGATATAGGAATCATCATTTCAAATCAGTTTAATAAGACAATTATAAATATTAATTGATTATATCTTGTTAAAATAATACCTTATTATTACAGTAATTCTCTTTCCAGTATGGCATTGAAACCGATTAATATCGCTGGATAAGAACCGGTTCTCAGCAATACTGAAACAATCTTATACCACATCGTATTAAATAATGATAATTTTCCATGAATATTAAACAAAAATCATAAGATTTATACCAGTTTTGATAGTCCGAGCTTTCGGCCCCTCAGGGCTAACAAAACTGGTTTTAATAAATTTTCATTTTGAAATCCACGGAAAGCTGTCTATAATACCATGCGATTGATAACTGTAAATATGCCTAAAGATCTGAGAAACTTGTAACGGACAAAGAAACCCTAAACGTAGAAAAGATTTGCTTCTAAAAGTATTATCTTGGGAGGGAGGGGACAATCAGCTGTTTATTACACTAGTCCCCAAAGTTTTGTAATAATTTATCACATTCGTTAGCATAACAACTTTGGGTACATTCATTGAATTTTCATCAAGTTGAGTGTCTAAACTACAAAAGGGGTAACTTTGTGTTTCATCATTGGGGATGTACATCAATTTATCGGACATTGTCTTATCCTTTTAGATCTCTATTATCAGTGTTTTGCTAAATTAATTGGAAATAACTAAATATGTAGATACATATAAATAAACATTTACACATAAAAAGATATTTGATCATGGAAAGAAAACGAAGTTGCTGGTTTCGTCGTTTTTTCACAGTAGCTTTTCTCCTATTTCTAGTCCCTGCGGGGGGCTCTAGCCCTGCGGGGCATATTTTCTAACCCCGTGGGGCAATCATTAACATTTAATTAACCTAACCTAACCTAAAATAACCCTTCTAAAGCTAGTGTGAAAATATGACTATAAACACAGAAAGAAAGAGGACATTGGGCTGTTTATTAAACCAATCACCAAAGTTTCATAATAACGTTTTCTTATTCGTTGGCTCAACAACTTTTAATTAGTTTTGATTGGTTGGTTAAAATGTTTTATTGTTATTGGGGATATATATCAATGTATCGTCCATCGCCGCAATTTTTACAACCGGCAAAACTACAACTGGCTGTTTTTAAAAGCGAAGCTTTTCTAAAATCAGGGTCTGTCCGTAGGTCCGTAGGGTCTGTACATAACGGATAGCTGTTTTTGTTAATTTAAGCAAGTTTGAATCGTCCCCTTGGTTTCAAACTTTGCATGATGATTTCTGCAGTAGTTAAGCACGATTTAGAAAGCGTAGCAACAATATAAACGTTACCAGAATGTCCGTACGTCTGATTTTGGTATTCTGATTTCTGGGACAAAAAAGTACAATATTAAAAGCAATGCAACTCTTTAATCAAGTCCTAAAATATCCTAAAATTTACTCACAATTTTGCTTGGTCTCTTATTCATTTATATTCTGATTATTCATTTCTGACACTATACAAGTGTTAATGTCCGTATGTCCTACCGTTTCAGAGCTTCGCTTTTATGGATGATGTCATCCTTGTTTTATTTTGTTCACTACAATAACTTTAAAAGTAAGATAAGTAAGATAAGAAAAATATTTTGTATAATGAAAAATTGAAATTAATAATTTATTAAATATATCTGGCTACGCCCCTAGAGGCCTCTTTGGGTAATTGAGGAGGGGGGTTAATCGTCAACTCTCTTTTTAAATTTTAGTCTCAAAAGTAAACACTATTTTTTTGGAACAAGGGTGTTTCACCCCCCAAGAAAGTAGCTTAAAACCATCACATGACCAGTAGGTATATTCCCTGAAGATTAGAGCCCAATCGTTTCGGTAGTTATTGAGATATTAAGCTTCAGACAGACAGAAAGACATCGTTCTACTTTGTATTATAGACAAGCGGTTACGTCCCTATAATCTAAGGACTCCCTATTTATAGAGGCAGAGTGGGGCTAGAATAAGAGTTAAAAGAATCTCAAGAGAACCTGATCGTTTCAGTAGTTATTTAGATTCTAAGCTTCAGACATAAAACCTTACTACTTTGTTGTCATTGCCCCCTTTTTTTTGCTATTGGATCTAATACTAGGATCTCTGTCTGTCTGTTTGTTTGTACCAAAGGATCTTGCTAACCGCTGACCAATATGGTTCTTCTTTACCATCTCATAAGTTCGATATATATTACTTATGGATGTTGCATCATATACAATTGTAATTCCAGCTGGCTAAACAATACCCCATCCCCACCCGTACTACTGGAGTAAAGTACTAACCAATAAATGAGTAACTTAAGAATATGGAAGGTGGACTGGGGGGTTTCAATGCTCAATAAGGTACTTTTTGTGAAATATAGCCCGAAATATATTGTACGTTCTAAATAACATATCATTTAACCAAGGTTGTGTTTATCGTTTCATAGTCAGTTGGCCGCGGATGCGGAAATAATAAAGAACTGGTTTCTATCCACCGGATATGAATCAAATCCAGAGAAAAATGTTAAATTTTGTTTTGTCTTATCTTCATATAAGCAGATAAGCTGTTGTCAAAGCATAACTACTCTTATATATACTAGCGGCTACGCCCCTAGAGGCCTCTAGGGGGCATTTGAAGAGAGTCGAATTTTATAACCCAATTTTATTATTTTAGATTTTAAAAGGGGGGAGGAGGAAATTTTTTTCTAGGGGCGATTTCTCTTTGGAGGGTGGTGGTACCCTCCCCCAAAATAGTTATAAACCTTCCCGGGACCTATGAGAAGCTACCCTGTTAAGGAGGACCCGATCGGTTCAGTGGTTAGCGAGATCCTTCGGTACAAACACACAGACAAACAGACATCCTGTTACTTTAGTATAAGGATAGTTTTTTATCTTTCTTTCTTTCTCTCTCTCTCTATTTTTCGCTATTCTCTCTCTCTCTCTGTCTCTCTCTCTCTCTGTCTCTCTCTGTCTCTCTCTCTCTCTGTCTCTCTCTCTCTCTGTCTCTCTCTGTCTCTCTCTCTCTCTGTCTCTCTCTCTCTTTCTCTCTATTTATCTATTTCTCTCTCTCTCTCTCTCTCTCTCTCTTTCTCTCTAAACTTTATTAACTGTAATGGCTGAGCTACCTATAGACGTATCTTACTTGTCGTAGAGTTCACTTAAAATAAGGAATATAGACTGTTCTTCACAAATTTAGTCGAATAAAATCATGTAAAATATGGTTTTTTTTATCAACTATAATTTAATTATACCAACCCTTAACATATTTTTGGAAATGTTTTTTTTTACTTCTAAGATAAAAAGCTGATTTTGTTGTGATTTTTTTCTTCAAAGTTCTACTCAATAAATTATTCTGACTTTTTATTTGACAGGTTGTTTCCCTCAATGTGTCTTATTGAACAAAGAACACCTTTAGCCTTATTTTGAAATAAATTTTAAATACCTTTAGCTGAGGCTCTGCTGCCCTAAGTGTAATAAGACACAGCTGCCGCAACTGTAATGAGACACAGCTGCCGCAACTGTAATGAGACACAGCTGCCGCAAGTGTAATGAGACACAGCTGCCGTAAGTGTAATAAGACACAGCTGCCGCAACTGTAATGAGACACAGCTGCCGCAACTGTAATGAGACACAGCTGCCGCAAGTATAATGATACACAGCTGCCGCAACTGTAATGAGACACAGCTGCCGCAACTGTAATGAGACACAGCTGCCGCAAGTATAATGATACACAGCTGCCGCAACTGTAATGAGACACAGCTGCCGCAACTGTAATGAGACACAGCTGCCGCAACTGTAATGAGACACAGCTGCCGCAAGTATAATGATACACAGCTGCCGCAACTGTAATGAGACACAGCTGAAGCAACTGTAATGAGACACTGCTGCCGCAACTGTAATGATACACAGCTTCCGCAACTGTAATGAGACACAGCTGCCGCAACTGTAATGAGACACAGCTGCCACCTTTAATTTGTGCCCTAGTGACAGCAGCTTATTTTTGTGCTAGCTGCACCCACATTATTTGCCACGTATTATTAAAAATTAAACTGAAAGATAAGTAAGGATTATTAATATTTTAGTTGTTTCTTTACCTCGTTGTGATAATAACAAGCAATTAGTTATAGATTTTATTTAAAAGGTAATTATTAAAACGTTTACATCCTATACACATAACAAATAATGATAATAATAATAGTATTATAATACAGGTATTAAATATTCATATATAAACAATAAAATTGAATATGAATAAAAATTAAGGACAGATCAATCAAATAATAATTATGTACATTGTCAAAGGAATAAACAATCTCGTGAGAGGTACGGCACCTCGGGGCTAAACAAAGCTGGTTTTTATCTTATAATTGTACATTCTATATCCGCGGAAAGCTGTTTATAAAAGCTGCGAGAAATAACTATTCCCAGCTTTAATTGTGTAAATCATTTCAAAACTTTCATTTTGAAATATGATTATAAAAATGAAAAAAAAGTTAAACATAGTAAGGATGGTATAGTGTTAGGTACTCATGATTTAGATAGATTAATTCTGTTTTATAATAATTATTTTAGTTATAGAGAAGCTTCGCTTTCAAGGACTTTGCCTTTTAATTATCTTTTTTTTGGTTGGGGGTTACATTTTTTTCTAGGGAACGATTTCTCTTTTCAGGGTGGTGGTACCCTCCCCCCGAAAATAGTTTTAAACCTTCCTGGGACCTATTTAGGGACAAACAAACAAACAGACAGACAGACATTGTTCTTCTTTGCATTATAGAAAAAAATAAGGAAGATATAGTGTTGGATACACACATACATGAGTTACAATTATCAATAAACATATTTCTTAATTTAGTTGTAGAGAAGCTTTGCTCCTCTAGAATAACTGTGACCTTAACACCCCGTCATAACTAAAGACGTGAAAAATTCCAGGTGTATGACATTAATAGTTAGTATAAGGAAAATGCCTTGGATCAAAACAGGAGCAACTTTATGGAACTTCCAGACAAAGGACGTGCAATCAACATGTTAGTTGTCTGTTGGGTGTTACTTCACCTAACACACTGGCTGTTTGGAAAGAAAAAGCAGAGATCTAAAGGGATAAGACAATGGCCGATAAATTGATGTATATCCCATGTGATGATACTCATAATTACCCCTTCTGTAGATTAAAACTAGTGAAAATAGTTGAAATGTTTGAACACTCAATTTAATGAATCAACTAATCAAATTCAAGAAAGTCCCCAAAGTTCTTAAGCAACCCAATAAGAAAACATTATTAAAAAACTTTGAGGATTAGATAAAAATTAAATAGAAAGCCTTTTTTTAAATGCTGTCCACTGAAACAAATATAAAATTTTGTAGAGCAGATACTCTGTGATTATGGTATGTTTGTATGTACATTTTTGCGTTACTCTGTATTTCCTAAATTTAAAGGGGGGTGTAGGGGGAGGAGGGAACATCTAGGGACAGTTGTCCTTCCCCTTAATTTTGCCAGGGGGAAGGGGGAGGATACACTTTTGTATGATACAGAGTTTTATCCTTGTAGTAGCAATGCTTCTCTATAATTCACATTGTCTGTCAATCCGTCCGTCATTCAGTCAGGACTTTACAACTTAAGAGTGAAATTTAAGAAACCAATATAAAGACAGAGAAAATGGGGAATGTTATTCGTTGGTTCAAAATTTTTTGGGTATTTTATTGAATTTTATTGTTTGGTTCAATTTTAATCTACAAAAGTTTGTAAAATGGACATTGGGTATGTACATAAATTTATCGTCCATTATCTTTTACCTTAAAGGAAGCATGCAAGAAATACCACGCTTTAAATGCTGAAAGACTGCCACAAGTAGACCAAATACCCCAAATTTGAAGCCTTCAGCTTCTATAACAAAAAAGTTCTAGGCATTTTAAAATGACATTTTATGTACAATGTAAATTTTGAATGAATTGCAATGCTCATGTTGAAAATTAATTATTAATTATTGAAACTTTAAAATTAAACTACGTGGCCTAGAAACAAAATTAAAAGCTTATTTTTGTCATAAATTTAGGTTTCCAGTAACTAATTATATTTTTACAATAAAAATATCCATTTTTATAGTCAAAATCATTAAAAAAAATTAAGTTTTACTTGCGTTGTACCGAATGTACTGTAGCCAATCAGAAGGCTGAATCAGCTTAACAACCAATCACAGCTAAGCTTGTAATAGTTTACACCTTTGTTTCCGCTATGATTTTCGTTTAAAAATGCAATTTAAATCGAATTTTTTTCATAGATTTTGACTATGAAATGTGGTGTTTTTATTGTAAAAATGTAATCAGTTACAGGCAATCTAAGTTTCTGACAAAGATAAGGTTATAATTTTATGTCTAGGCAACGTAATTTAATATTGTTTTTTCTTTTATGAGCATTGGAAATCTTTCAAAAATTCCATTGTACATAAAATGCTATTTTGAAATGCCTAGAACTTTTTTGTTATTGAAGCTGAAGGCTTATAATTTGGGGTATTGGGTCTTCTTGTGGCAGTCTTTCAGCAGTTAAAGCGTGTTATTTCTTGCAGGCGTCCTTTAAGATCCCTTGAATTGCGTGCTTAACGGAGCATTAACCTGCTTGAAAGACCAATATGACGTTCGGACAAACTCTTGTTATTGAGAATAGCTACGATCCTGAAAATGTTTGTTTTTTAAAAATCACGCTTGTTTTTTATGATTAAGATAAACTTTTATTCTTTATTGACACTTTTTAACGTGCCCTTCATTGACGTCAATCCTTGATATCTAAAACAAGGATGTGACAACATTTTTTTCGGTTTTTGAAACATGAACGACAGACAGACGAACAAAACATTTATTAGAATTGCATATGCCATAGAAATCTTCACTGAAAAGTTCAGCTGTCTATCTTAAATAGTCCCGAGAAAATATCATTTCCCCCACAATGTTATGTACTTACTGACTGACGGACATATAACATGAATTATAGAGTAGCTTCGCTACTTATAAACTTTATTGTTGTTTTCCAATGATTTGTTGACTTAAGAAGTGAACACTTTTTAACGTGTCCTAGATTGACGTCAAACGGTCAGTTATATCTATAATACATTTTACTGCTGTAATAATAACTAGCGGTTACGCCCCCTAGAAGCCTCTAGGGGCACTTAAGGTAGGAGGGGGAAAAGTCGACCTCATTCCATTTTAAATTTGAGTTTCGAAAGAGTAAAAAAAATATTTTTTTTTATGGGGGGGGGAGAGGTGTGAAGACACCCTCCCAAAAAATAGTTTAAAACCGTTCCAGGACCTATAAGAAGCTTCACTGTAAAGGAGAACAATATTGGTTCAGCGGTTAGCGAGATCCTTTGGGACAGACAAAAAGCACTTACTACTTTATAAAATAGGATAATTAGTGAAGTTACTCCATAATGTTGGGGTTGCCTAAAACAAATCTCGCAAGTACTTGAGCGAACCAAAGCCACTAGTTTTAAAAAAGAAAATAAAACGCATCCTTACAAATAATTTCAAAAAAATAATGTACAAATAAAAGAATTGAAGTAGGTTTTGACTGAACACAGTAATAGTGTCTGACTAATTATGACGTAACAAAAAAAATTAGCCAATGAGAGGCCACTATAAATTTTACCATTGGTCAATAGCGCCCTCTCATTGGCTAATTTTTTTTGTTACGTCATAATCAGTCAGACACTATTACTGTGTTCGTTTTGACTGTTTTTTTATGTTATTATTTTTCAGTATTGTTATCAATATCCGCTGGATTAGAACCAGTCCTCACCAAGTATGGCATCGTATTACAGACAAATTTTCTACTCGTATATTTAAAAAATGTAAAATTAATAACAGTTTTCTTATCCTGGTTGTTGTTGTTGTTGTAGCCATGATTCTCTGAAGTTAGGACTCAGATGCACACGGAGACTGGAAGTGAGAATCTTTTGGCCAATCTTAGATTGGTAAGCTTCGCGCACAGCTGATTGCATTCTATGCTACATTACAAGCTGACCCGCAATTCTCGTGGAAGCTACTCAATTATTACATCACCCTGGCCTAGAGTTTTGGCGGGTGTTCCATATTAAGCCACCCTAATTAATGGCACTCTCATACGAGGAGTATGGATGAGGGAAAGCATGGTTAGAGCTGCTTGATTTGTAGATTCCTAACTTTCTACAAATCTCCCCCCTTACAACCCTAGGGCATCTTAGGGAAGGTTGCGTGATCATAATCTGACAAATTGCGACAGCATTTGTCAACCAAGTGCAAAGTCTATGTGGGGACTTGAACTCGGTTTCTCCTAACCACAGCGTAGTGCGCTAACCACTACACTATGGGATCCTACTCTAAATCCTGGTTATTCGGCCCCTCGGAGCTAACAAAACTAGTTTTAATTATATATTTTTTTTTAAATTTTGATATCCGTGGAGAGCTGTCTATAATACGATGCGATAAATAACTATTAGCTGTCAATAGCTACTGCACTAGCTTTAATCGATAAAGTAAATAAATTTGGAGATTTCTTTCTAACAAACTAGGATGACAACATCCTAAAAGGCACAGCACAAAATTAGATACTAAATTATGATAAAAAAAGTTATGATAAAAGAAAGTCGATCTAAAATTAATAATTACAAGACCATTAATTCTTTCTATGAAGACAATTTTAGACATGATTAATTTAATTTGCAAGATTTTTAATGACTTTTAGACGTCATTTATACAGTAGCTTTAACTGATTTTAAAATGTTCAAACATACCCCAATATATTTACTAGCGACTACGCCCCTGGCATATAGGCATTTTTAAAGGGTTAATAAATCTGCAGAGAAAAAGCCTAAAACAATCTGAAGACTGAAATCTAAACATAAACAGCCTAAATTATCCCAGAACCTATATGAAGCTTTCCTCTTATAATGAGAACTTAATCAATTAAGTAGTTAATGAAATCTTATGCTTCAGACAATAAAACTTTACTACTTTATATAATAGGATAGAAAATGTTTGCTTATAATAAAAACAAGGATGGAAACATCCACAAAAGTGAAGCTCAACAAACTAAATAGTCAGACAAACGACCATACTTACATTTCAATACTAAATTTTAGAGATGCATAGCTATTAGCATTATGTCTAACCGTCCTAGGAATCAAGGATAATTATATCAAATGTAAATTTAATCAAAATTTGTATGTAATAATATTATAGAGTTGCTCCGCTTTCTAGATTGCACCTAACTGTTACAGGAACTATCCTGCCAATTTAAAATCTATAGGACAATTCTGTCATGCCTAAATTAACGAGCTATCATCTATGGACGTACGGACTGACAGAATGTAGAAAAGCTTTGCTATTATTAAAAAACACAAGGGAAGGGGACATTGGGTTGTTTATTATTATGTGGTAAGCCAAAGCGTTTCAGCTCACCGGTTGCGAGTTCGAGTCCAACGAGCCCTAGCCTTGAAGTATTCTACCAAAACAAACTAGCAGGATTTAGTCATACAGAAATTATATATTTAACTGAATAATATTTACAATGGATGTTTACTATATATATACAACAGATTATAACAATAGGTTAGGTTTGAAGGGGGTGTGGGACACAAGGGCTTAGCCCACGGCGGTAGACAGTCTGTGGGGGTAGCTGTGGTAAAAGGGGAGGCAGCGCCTCCCGGTTGTATAATTGTGTGAGGGGCGCGTGATAGCTGCGTGTCCGTGCCCCTCCCCATATTTAGACAGGCCAGTTTGACTGCTGGACAGCGGGGTCACCGGCGGTCATGAGGTAAATGGTGATATAATGGGATTAGTGCAGAAGGCTTGTTATGATAAGTCACTGCGTAGCAATTCTGTAAACTGCCCGTCCGTCTGTTGCCGTATTACCACAACCTCCCCTTCAAGGGCTGCGGGGCTCCCAAGCCACCAGGCCTTGAACCTGGGGATACGGCAACCTCTGTCTGTGCATGACAACATCTTCCTGGGGCACAGCTCGGTGGAGGACAGCTCTGGCTATACAGGCTCCGCGGGACACTCGCTGCTCTGTCTGGCTGTGGTTGGATATCAGCATTGTCAACTCCCGGTTGGCTTCCAGCCGTGGGTTGGCGACGGCCAGGCCCCGTCGTTGGAAGTTTTGCCTTGTTTGCAGGACTAGTTCTGTCTCGGCAGGTAGCTGGACACGGAGGCCTAGGCTAACTCTGGAGGCTCCCAAGGGGGGAATAACGATGGAGGAAGGCGCG
Source organism: Acartia tonsa (assembly GCF_053477335.1). Taxonomy (NCBI): domain Eukaryota; kingdom Metazoa; phylum Arthropoda; class Copepoda; order Calanoida; family Acartiidae; genus Acartia; species Acartia tonsa. Next base: position 46,394,901 of record NC_137272.1, read on the forward strand.
TAAAATTCCATGGGGGCGCCTGCCTGGTCCAGGTTACTTGGCCTCCTAGCTCCCACTCGGATGGGGACGGCTGTCATCAGCCGGGGGCACATCGCTTCAGCTTCATCCTCTGGGGCCGCCTCTTCCATCTCAGTGGCCGCCTCTCCTCCTGCAGGCTCGCTGCTGGCCGGCGGGTTCTCCATGTCAGTATCAGGGTTCCAGATGGCATCCCTAGGTGGCTCTGGAGCTGGCGGCGGCGGCGGTGGTTCGTTGGGTTGGTGCTGCAGGTTCTCTTCTACAGGGTCGCGATCCTGGCCGCTAGGCTGTGGGGCGGCGGCTGCTGGCTGGTACACTGGGAACTGTCCTGGGTCACTAGCTGGCAGCACGCAGCTCCGGCGGGCAGCTCGGTGGCGTCCTCGTCGCCGTCCAGGTCGCCTTGGATGTCTGTTGGAATCTGATGGGCAGTTACATCTCCAGTGTACTTGCGCAGTCGGCCAACATGCGCGGTGATCTCCAAGATCTTGGCTGTTGGAGAGGCAGGTTTGATGACATAATGGACGTCTGTGGCTTGTCGCACTATCTTCCAAGGGCCAGTCCATCTCTTGGTAATCTTGGCTGCCTTCCCTGGCACCAGGCGGGGGGCCAGATACCAGACCAGGTCTCCAACTTTGTACTTGGCCGTGCCTTCGTAGGCGGCTGCGCTCCTCCGGATGGTTCCCTCCTCTCGCTGCTGGATTGCGTCGTACACGGCATGGTAGCGTTGCAGGAGAGCTTGGACGTTGGCTGGGACCGAGGCATACTCAGTGTCTGGCAGCCGGAGCACCATGTCCACCGGAAGCTTGGCCTCTCTCCCAAAGTAGGCCAGGAACGGGGTCACGCCCGTGGATCTGCAGGCCTTGGTATTGTAGGCAAAGGCAATGGCAGGCAAGTGTGGCTCCCAGTTGTTATCGTCTCTGTCTAGGAACAGCCGCATGCCTGTGTTGAGCGTCTGATGGAACCTCTCCACCCGGTTGGACTGCGGGTTGTAGGGCGGTGGATGTGTCAGGCCAATCTCGAGCTTGGAGGCCAGTTCCTTGAATACCTGGCTGGTAAACTCCATCCCATTGTCGGAGTGGATCTTCAGGGGACATCCGAACGTGGCCAGGTGGCGGTGCAGAAGGGCTTCAGCAACCGTGAGAGTGCGCTTGTTGGGGATGGCGTAGAGGCTGACAAACCGGCTGAACCCATCCTGACAGGTGAGGATGTAGCGGTTCCCAGCTGGGGTCTCTGGCAGAGGCCCCACTAGGTCAATAAACAGGACTTGCTGTGGATACCCCTGGCGGGAGGGCACGTGTATCCCTAACTTCAACCTTTCCTTGGTAACCTTCTGTACACACTCAGGGCAAGTCTGAACCATCAGGCGGACGTCACGGGACAGGTTGGGCCACCAGAAATGCATGGCGACGCGGGCAATAGTAGCGTCCATTCCAAAGTGCCCGGCCATGGGGGTCCCATGGGCCAGAAAGAACGCGTCCTGCTGGAGGGCCGAAGGCAGCAGGTATCTTGTTCTCTCTCCTGTCAGGGTCTGGTCAGTGGTGGTGAGGCAGCCATGCTCGTCGAGTCCCAAGGCTGCGAAGCGGCTGGCGTACTGCTGCTCGTCTCGTTCCTTGCCGCGCAGCTCAGCCTTAGTTGGGGCTTTGCCATCGGCCACCCACTGGCGGACACGGAGCAAGAGGGGGTCCTGTGTCTGTGCCTCTAACACTCTAGCCGGGTCCAGCCGCGCGGCAGAGGGCCGGCCAGCTGCGGGCTCCCCTAGCTGGCAAAGGGTGTGAATGTACTCAGCTTGCTCTGCTAATTCTTCGGCGGTGGCTGTCGGCATATTATCGTCCTCCCGGCGGCTGAGGGCGTCAGCATTGGTGTTCTGGGTGCCAGGACGGTGGCAGACAGTGAAATCTAGGGCCGCTAGCTCCTCCTGCCAGCGGGCCACCATCCCTGTGGATGTGTTCAGTGACTTCATCTGTAGCAAGGCTGAGGAATCAGTGTTGATCTGGAAGCTACGGTAGGACAAGATGCCGTGGAATTTCCGAATTCCATACATGATGGCGGCCATCTCTCCCTTCCAGGACGGGTAGCGAGTCTCGGGGTCGGTTGTCTTGCGCCCCACGGCGGCAATCAGCCTCTCCTTGCCGTCCTGGCATTGGCTGAGGATGGCGCGGCTGCTGAAATCTGTGGTGAGCTGGAACACAGCTGGCAAGTCAAACCTGGGCGGCGCTCGGATGGGGGCTTGGCGAAACTTGTCCTTGAGCTGTAGCAGCTGGGCTTCCATCTCAGCCGTCCAGGTCAGTGTCTTGGCCGTTTTCTGCCGATTCATCTCGTAGGTGAGGTCGGCATACTCTGGGATGAACAGGCGGTAGTATCCAAAGAACCCCAGGAGCGCCAGCAAGTCCTTGGGGGTGATGGGGGCCGGCCAGTCAAGGATGCGGTCAATATAATCCTCTTGCATGGCTATCCCCTCACGGCTGAGGGTGTGGCCCAGATAGTCCACCTTGGCTCGAAACAGCTTGGTCTTGGCTGGCTTGAGGCGGATTCCTCCCCTGCGGTGGGCTTCCAAGACTTCCCGGAGCCTAGCCAGGTGGGCCCAGGTATCCTGGTGAAAGGTCAGGACGTCATCAAGATATGACTGGAGGTTGGCCGTGCCTAATGGGTTCAGGACTCCTGCAATAAATCTGGAGTAGACAGACGGTGCCGTAGCGAGGCCAAAGGGCATCCTTTTCCATTGATACAAGCCCCTAGGGGTGGTGAAGGCGGTGCAGGGCCGGCTGTCCTCGGACACTCGGATGGTGTAGTACGCAGCCACCGCGTCTAAGGCACTGTAGACGCGGTGTCCTCCCGCTCGTTCTACCAGCTGCTGGATCCTGGGCAAGGGGTAGCTGTCCAGCTCAAGGCACTTGTTGAGGGCTCTGTAGTCGACTGCCCAGCGGGTGCTCCCGTCCTTCTTCTTGATGGGCACCAGGGGGCTGCTCCAGGCGGAGTCTGAAGGCTCTATGACTCCCTCTTGCAGCCAGGTGTCCAGTTGCTTCTCCAGCTCAGCCTCCTGCCGCGGGTTCAGATCCCTAAATCTCTGGCGGATCGGCTGGGTCCCTGATTTGAGGCGCAGCTGTAACTCTACTACGTCAGTGCAGCCGGGGGTAGAGTTTGAGAAGACGTCCCTGTACTCTGATAACATGGTCCAGACCTCCTTCTTGAGCAGGGGGTCCTTGCGCAGAAATTCGTTCTCCTCCATCTCAAGGGCTGCCCACAGCTCCTGCATATCTGGGGGCTCAACAGGCTCTTGGAACGAATGAATACGAGGGGGAGGCTTGTCAGAAACCTCCAAAATGTCAGGCTTGATCAGCTCCCCAGCCACGGGGAGGCCGGCGTCCAGCAGGAGGGGCATCTCCCCTTCATTTACCACCAGCACTCGAAACACGCTGGCGGAGCCAGGCCTGTGGGCATACAGGCCTTCTGGGATGACAAGATCCTCCCCAAACCTCTGTTCTGGGGCAGATAGTTGGATGGCATCCTTAGTACCGTGCCCCACTAGTTCAACAGGGACAGCCATGACACCGCGGCCAGGCAAGACCACCCTCTTGGCTGTAAGGAGGTGGGGTGGTTGGCCATCAGTTGGGGTGACAGTGCTTAGCCTGTACGTGGCTGGCACGGGGTCAGCTTCGGCTCCGGGATCCACCGGCCGCGATTTGACGGGCTCGGCGTCGGGAGGGGCTGAGGTGTCGGAGCCAGGCATGGCTCCGAGGGCGTCCGGCCACGATTTGACGGGCTCGGCGCTAGGAGAGGCCGGGGCGCTGGGACCAGCCTGGGCTCCGTGGGCGTTCCGCCGCGACTTGACGGGCTCGGCGCTAGGAGAGGCTGAGGCATCGGAGCCATGCGTGGCTCCGGAGGCGTCCGGCCACGACTTGACGGGCACGGCGCCGGGAGAGGCTGATTCCTGGGGGTTGAGCGTGGCTCCGGGTGCATCAGACCGCGACTTGACGGGCCTGGACTCGGACTTGGCCGGTTGAATTGCTGGGGGCCCCAGGTAGAGGGGGCCAGGTGGACACGGCTGGCCGTTGATGAAGGTGTCGGCAGAGAAGATCGGCTCTGGAGGGCTGGCAATCTCGGGAAACGTCGTTGGCAGGTTCTCTAGAGGCACCTTGGGCACTGGGGGCAACCCCATGGCTAGCAGGTTGGTCCCCCTATGGGCGTTTAGCGCAGCATCCACCCAGTGCGTGCCTTTCTCAACTACACGCGGCTGCTCTGGCAGTGGGCCTGGCAGAGGCCCCTCGTAACTCAACTCTCTCTCGGCTGTCTCCCGGTCGATGGGGACACCATGGAGTGGGATGAACTCCCCACGCACCCACAAGCAGGGGGGTTGCATGTCGAAACAGAGCCTAGTTCCGAACTCCTTGAGAAAATACCCTCCTAGGTTCAGAGGGTGTGAGAGATTCCGTACCACAGTCACGTGGTACAGATGGAGTATAAGAGTGTGTGAAACTGCCATATATAATTCATATAATTTTCCGATTACCTGGAGAGGCTGGCCTTCCTCGTTAGCAGTCAGGATTTGGGTGTTGTCTGGAACCAACATCTGCTGCACGCCCATTGCGTGCATGAGGTGTTCAGAAATGACGGCAGACCCTGGTACACGGTTGCCAGAATCGACCATGGCATCAACCTGTACGTGCTGGGTAGGGTCAGGAGTAGGAAATCTCACCCTGACATGGCAGGGGAAGTGGAGGTCCTGCCCTTGAGACAGGGGGGCCTCCCGCTCGGCTGGGGTCGGCAGAAACTTCGGCGGTGGCCGAACCGCAGCTATGGTAGTATCGCTTACCATGGTGTGTAGACCGCTGGTGGTGGCTTAGACTGTAGCTTCGAATCACTAGTGCTTATCAATTATCACTGGGTCAACAATTTTATATTTCTTTTTATCACTTGGTTGACATTTATACACACTTATGTGTAGTTATCACTAGGAGCTCTAGGTGTGATTCTGGAAGCACTGGCAGCAGGGGAATGTCCGTCCTGCAAGGGTCAGAGGGATGGCGGCGGCAGGGAATGTCCCGTCCTGCAGCGCCGCTGGTTCGAATCCCGAAAGATGGTGGCAGGGAATGGCCCTTCCTGCAGCGCCTCGGGTTCGAATCCTGGGAGGCAGCGGCAGGGAATGTCCCGTCCTGCCGTGCCTTTGGCTCAAATTCTGCTATCCGTCGCAGTGGTAGGCCTTACTTGTGTGCTGAAGCTTCGCAGCCACACATTGCCTTCTCAGGGAGACCAGCACTTAGCTGTCCGTCTCGTAGGTTTGGCCTGGGTGTCCTGGGGCTTGTCCCAGCTACACTTGCCAATTTAGACTCAGTTTTGTAGCCGTCTGAGCTAAATTATCCGATAACCGTGGCTGCGCACCTAGCGCTACTCCTACACGGTACGGAAAAAACGCCGTAAACTGGCGCTTTTAGCAGGCTAAATCTGCTTGCCGTAGGCCAGAGGCCTACATAATGCGTTCAAATGATGGAAAATCGACCTAAAAAGGCCGTCTCACGGGTCAGTTGGCTTCTCAGTTGGCAGCTGACTGTCCCCTTACTTGCAAAAGGGTCCAATCAGAGGTAGAATAGGCTAATTTCTGTAGGGCTCGATTGAAACACGCTGACACCAAGATGTGGTAAGCCGAAGCGTTTCAGCTCACCGGTTGCGAGTTCGAGTCCAACGAGCCCTAGCCTTGAAGTATTCTACCAAAACAAACTAGCAGGATTTAGTCATACAGAAATTATATATTTAACTGAATAATATTTACAATGGATGTTTACTATATATATACAACAGATTATAACAATAGGTTAGGTTTGAAGGGGGTGTGGGACACAAGGGCTTAACCCACGGCGGTAGACAGTCTGTGGGGGTAGCTGTGGTAAAAGGGGAGGCAGCGCCTCCCGGTTGTATAATTGCGTGAGGGGCGCGTGATAGCTGCGTGTCCGTGCCCCTCCCCATATTTAGACAGGCCAGTTTGACCGCTGGACAGCGGGGTCACCGGCGGTCATGAGGTAAATGGTGATATAATGGGATAAATGCAGAAGGCTTGTTATGATAAGTCACTGCGTAGCAATTCTGTAAACTGCCCGTCCGTCTGTTGCCGTATTACCACAATTACACCAGTCCCCAAAGTAGTAAAGAAGGAGTAATTTTGTGTATCACCATTGGGGATGCTTTTTTTAGATTCTATTGTTTTTTTTCCTGTTAAATGAGAAGATGGGTGCAAAAAGTCCTTATAAATTGCTAATTATTTTTTATGAACAACATTTTGGAGCTTTGAAATTTTGATCTTAGCCCTTTGAAAGTAAAAAAATTTTCATTTTATCCATATTAAACAAAATGAAATATCGGCTATTATGGGTTAGTTTTAATTTTTTTTTTGATAAGATTAAGTAACAACAATAATTATGTATATACCCAAAAGGATTTTTTCTTCAGTTGAAAATATAAGTAGAAAATAAGTAAAACTTGTTTAGTTTTCCTCTAAATTTTTTCACATAAAATGGTACCTCCTGCAAAAACGGCTGCATTTTGGATTTTATTGAAAAGTGAAATGAAGTTACCTAACCTAGGGTAATGAAATGTCCTAATTCAGGTTCTGACACAAAAGTCAAATCACCCTTCAAATGCACTGTGATTGCTTTATAAAAGTACATGAAAATCTAGTGCAACATCCATATAGTAATATATCAATTCATGTTTTTTTGTACACTATATTATGCACTGGGATTTCTAACTACGTTTTATAAGAAATTAATATTATTAATTACAAACAAAGTGAGCACAATAAAGTTCAGGTTTTAGACACATTACTTTTTCTTTACATAACCTTGCTTTTTAATTGGAATTTCTAATTACGTTTTAATAACTAAATATTTATTGCCATTTTTACATAAATAGTTTATTGATGACGAGTAAATTAAGAGTCCGTTTATTTATAGTTTTATTAAAATGTACAAAACATAGAGATTTGACATCAAAATATTATTTGAACTTTTAGAGTGTATGTCCAGTAAAGTCTTGTAAACCACTAGATTAATGACTACATGTTGTTTAGGAAATTGTGGGTAAGGTCATTAACAGGTTTTAGGCTATTTGGTTTGTGACTGGGGAATGGAGTTTAGGTTGAAATCTTAATAAAAGTATTAGGGTGACTATTCGTTTGTCTGCATTGAAAACTTCTATTTTGATATGGCTCTGTTTTACAATGAAGCTTCTTATAGATCCCAAGATGGTTTTCAACTATTTTTAGGGAGGATACCTTCAATTTCATGAGAGTAATATAAGAAAAATACCAACCTCCAGAAAAAAATATCTACTTGAAAGCAAGGGAATCAATATTGATATTATAGTAAAAAACTAGATAGTCAACTAGTTCCCTATTGCATTGACCTTGTGTCAACTCTCAATTGAGTCTTTTAAAATCAACCAATGGTAATGAGAATATCAACACAGCCAATAAACAGAAAGATCTTTTATCTCAACTTACCCACCCCTCTCCCCATACCCTTTTTAAAGTGTTCCTAGAGGCCTATACGGGCGAAGACTCTTGTGTTGAGGAGAAAAACAAAACATTGATAAAAATTATGCATCCGGCAAAAAAACGTGAACTATATCATATATTCAATTGAAATTTCAAGAATAAAATTATTAAAAAATGCATAGTTACAAAATACAAAGATAAGAAAAGAAAGATTGTACATTAAAACAGACAGGAAGGCCATTTAATGTTCAAACAAGGATGTCAACATGACCCTGGAAAGGACCCCTCCAAGATTTTCTTTCATACTTCTTTTTTTTTTTAAACTTAATTGGAAAGTGAAGCCACTTACAACCCTGAACTCCTCCCCTCCCCCCCCCCTCACCTCAAATGTCCCTAGAAATGTCTTGGGGCGTAGCCGCTAGTATCTTAAATAGGAGCTGAGAAAATCCCATTTCCTCCATACAACTTAGACACACGGATGGACGGACAAAGTGAAATAAAGAGTAACTTTAAGTAAATAAATCTTTTTTATCTTTTTGTAAACCTTGCTTTTGTTTTGGAATTTCTAATTACGTCTTTTTAAAAACGAAACTTTTCTATAATTAGGGTCCGTCCGTCTGGAACGGATAGCTTTTTACGTTGGTTTAGGTATGTTAAAATTGTCCTAGTGCATAGTGTTTCCTGCAGTAGTTAGGTGGATTTAGAAAGCATATAAACTCTATAATCAGAATGTCCGTACGTCCATTTTAAACAACAAATTTTTATGTCACAAAATAATCCGATTGATCTAATTTTTTTAATACTGATTTCTATGATAACAAAGTAAATGTTATAAGCGAAGCATCTCTATAATCAAGTACTAAACATGTAAGTATGTCCTTAGACATTATCATGTATTTAAGCAGTTTTCAGCAGTTAATTTTGCTTCGACTGTTATACATTTAAATTCTGATTATTTAATTCTGAACTCTATAAGTGTTAATGTTCGTTTGTCCCACCGTTTCAGACCTTCACTTTAATGGATGTTGGCATCCTTGTTGCATTATTAACGCAGTTACTTAAAAACACTCCATATATTATTACTTGGATGTAGCACCAGATTTTCATGTACTCTAATAAAATTATAATTGCAGCTGGCTAAAACTCGATACCCCCACAGTCACACACCTCCTATAGTATATACTTCCCTTCTGCTGTATGAACGAACTGACTAATGAATGAGTTCCATATAATTATTAGCAACCTAAATTGATGACAAATTTTACCCCTGTCAATATATCCACGTATACTATATCCATTTTTAAAACAAATAGCATTACAGACTGTTACACACCAGAGAAAGAAGAACAATGCATTGCTAATTACACAAATCTCCAAAGTTTTATGATAACGTTTTCTTATTCGTCAGCTTGACAACTTTTGGGACTTCAGTTAAGTTTGATTGGTTCGTTCATCAAGTTGAGTGTTCAAACGTTTTAACCACTAATTTTAATCTACTACTTATTTACGTACATCATTTTATCGGTTATTGTTTTATCCCTTTAGATCCCTGTGTACACACACAACTATCCAGACTGGTACATACACACACATAAACTTCCACATATATGTACTCATAATCCTGAACCAACCTATGTATGAACACAATCTCATATACACAACATTACAGACCAGTACACACACACACACACACACACACAAACATATATATTAACTATACCAGTACAAATTCACTATCTCATACAGTTGGGGAGTTGAATCCATTTTTATAGAAGCAGAAATATAATCTATGAATACGGTTTTGACCCTCTAAAAACGTGATCAACCATTCCACTTTCCCCTCTCTTGGTGATGATATCATCAACGCCGATATGATTTTTGTAATCTACCATTCCAATTTTGCCTCTATTGGTGATGATATCATCAATGCCGATACGATTTTTGAAATGTACCATTCAATTTTCAAGAGAGGCAAAACTGGAGTAGTGGTTTACACTTTTAACATCAACATAATTAAAACCATACATACTATTTTTAAATTATGTTAATAATAGGAATATATAAAATACTTTTTATAATAAATTTTTTTATGTAAAATAAAAATAATAACTAGAATATACCATTAATATTCACATAGCGATTCTAGAGCAAGAAACTTTAACTTTCAGCAATCAACAAACGAAAACTTCAGTCCTATGTAATTTTGGGTCCAGAATCATAATCTGTTAAAACTAAAATCCTATGTCTTCCTATTTGCAATAAAATCGCATTAAAATTGCAACAAATATTTGCGATACCTTATTTTCATCTTATAAGAAACAATAATTTATTTTGCTAAAATAAAAATTAAAGTTAACCATTTATTAAATACTTTCATATCTTTAAATTTGCAAAAAAAGATATTTTTTTGCAGAATAATGCCATTTATGTCAGCGATATAAAAAGTCTCCTTAAAAACAGATTGTTAGAAAAAAAAGTAAATGTAAGTATTATAATATGTTTTTCTGAAGTCATTTAATAAATTTATACAGTAAAAACCAGAATTGTGCAACTTATTTGAATGAAAAGCCAAAAAACGTAATTTGCAAAAAAATTGCAACCCCTAAATCACCTAGAAAAATAAACTTTTAACCAAACTAAAGTAATATGTTTTAAAAAACATTAAAAAATATTAATCTTTTATAAAAGAAAGTTTGTTAAAAAAGTTCTAATCAAATAGAACAAGGCAAAATTATTTTTTCAAAATGTAAACAAACACTTAACTTTGAATATTTCTATACTTTTTCTAAAACTTAAAAATCAAATCGTACTTAAAATCAATGTTTTGTTTGTTAAATCTTCTTGTGGCGAGATTTTTAAATGTTATTTTTTCATATGTATTGAATAATCATAAAAAAAGAAAAAAAATTGCATTAAGCCGATTCAAATATATTAAATATTTCCTTATAAAGACAGCAAAATAAAAAAAGGTGTTAAATAAAAATCATTTATATTTATTTCTTAAGCTGTATAACTTTTTAAAAAATTTTAAAACATGATTTTTGCTAAAATAGATATTTTTTCATTAAAAGGAAATATTGTTTATCAAATCAGCTGTTATTAAAGAATATATCGTTTTCTTATGTTGGGCTACGAATAGTAATTTCAAGGGATCGACAGCCGCGCACAAGCCTAAAATTCCGCAGGTGTGCAAAATAAGATTTTAATAAGGAGAATTGTCTGTTAAGAAACAAGTTTAGATTTTCAGCTTAATTTTAAAGATATAATATGACGATTTAACTGAGGCTTACCCGCGGCTGTTGAACCCTGTTAATTTAAATTAAAAACTATATATCTTTAACAGTCTTTAACCCTCAAAAGTAGGACCCCTTTCCGCATCTTAACCAGTTGTAATTGGATGTCCTCCTTATTGAACAAAACTCAAATAAAAGTTGGGTACGATTTAGGAAGCGAAAAAGCTATATATTTCTGACCACAAAATGCTGATTTTTACTTTTCTAACAGCTTTTGTTGATAAAATTATCATATTCATCTAATTTTTAGATTACTCACAACAATTTTATAAGTGAAGCATCTCTATATTCAAATGTATGTTCTTCAACAGTATTTACGTAATTTTGCAACTTTATGTACAATTTTGTTTAATAACTACAAATTAATTGCCTGTTTATAAAGTTCTCACATTCTACTTTTGCACGCATCTGGGCCCTATTTTTTCATTTGCAAATTGAATACATGTTTGCGGGAGATAATTTAAATTTCGTCTTGGTTACCGCAAAATAATGCGGCACTGCTTTGACTGTAATAAAAAAACTCCAATGCTAATTGCCTAATAACACGTTTTTTATAGTATTATTTCTTATAAAATCAAATACGAACGCTAATGCATTAAAAATCTGTTATAAATTACAACAAATTAATACTATTATTTTTTTACCACTGGGAGTTATTTATATGAACATTTATGTTATGTTGTGAACATTTTGGCAGACAATTATTTATTTTAAATTTATAAAGGTAAAATTTTCAGGGATCTAAAAAAAAGTTTAGATTTTTTTTCATTTTAAAAGATAATTTAATTAATTGTCAATAATCGTATTTCAATATAATATATTTTTGATAGGCAATATATTAGTCCTAAAAATTGAAAGTCGTCGTACTGATTTTAATGATAAGGTTTTTAATTTAAAAAAAAACTTAAATATCTCTGAAGAAGGGGAAAGAAGGATTTAACTGTAAATGAAAACATGAAATATAGGCCTTAATTTTATCGCCACACTTTGCGGATTCTTGCGGAGAGGTGTGGATAGTATAATTCGCCTCTGACTCGATGTGTATTATGTCGATTTAAATAAGGAAATCAATGTTTATGAATTCGCTGATATGTAAACATAATTGTACCATTCCAGTTTCGCCTCTATTGAAAGTGGAATGGCACATTTCAAAAATCGTATTGGCGTTGATGATATCATCATCAAAAGAGGGGAAAGTGGAATGGTAGATTACGTTTTTAGAAGGTCAAAAACATAATCATATATCTGCTTCTATAAAGATGGATTCAACTCCCCAACTGTCATATACACAACTTTACAGACCACTATAAACACACACACACACTATGAAAATACCCCATTTGTAGATTACAATTAGTAGTTGAAACGTTAGGACCCTCAAATTTATGAATCTATATTAATTAAAATTCTCCAAGGTTGTTAATCCAACGAATAAGAAAACGTAATTATACAACTTTAGGGACTAGTATAATAAACAGCTCAATGTTCCCTCCCTCCCTGGTCCATAATGTAGTGCTTCATTTCAATGGGGGTAAAGTAATTTTTTAGGCTTCTGTATAAAGATTGATTCTGAAATTTGTTAAGAAACTTTTGTTGGTCAATATATATTATTTATATATACAATAGACTGGCCCCAAAAAATGAATTTCTAAATCTTTACCATATCAATTTGCTGATACCTTGAAGTTGTTACCGACTCAAAACAGACCTTCTAGTGAAAACTAATAAAAATTAATACTGCAAAAAATAATTTTATTGTTTATTATTAAACCAGGAACAAAGAGCAAGGCATATCTTTAATTAATTTTTGTCAATGATTTTGCAGTATGAATTAGCTTTCCCAAATTATTGTAATTGTACATAAATATATTTTAACACTTTCAATCTTCATATGTTTATTTCTGGTGATTTAATATTTTATTTCAATGTTTGTAAACAAAATCAGACAGAAAATTTGATGTTTTGCTTTAAATCTCGTGTAAGGCTTTCTTAAATGGGGAAGAAAAGGTAAAAACAGGGATCGGAAGCCTCACGTAAGCCGCGCATAAGCCTCAGTTTTAAACCTGCTTGTGAGCAGAAAAAAAAATTTCAGAAAGAAGGATTGTCTGCTAAAGAGCCGTTTTATACATCCAGCTGAATTTTATTGTGATAAAATCACGATTTCACTGAGGCTTACACGCGGCTTACGTGAGGCTTCCGATCCCTGGGTAAAAATAAAAATGCATTTGATGAGGTAGCAATAGATTTTTTCTTAAAATCAATTATAGGGCTAAAATCTACAAGCAATGCGTGTAGGGCGGGTCGATTTAAATCTTTTTTTTTTGAAATTTCACATAAGTAGACATTGGCAAGGGTTACTGGGCCAATATAAAATCCTGTAAACTTGAAAGTTTTTTTTTTACTCCAAAAACAATTGGCGCGCAGGGGTTATTAAAAGTGCCCTCCATTATAACACCAAAAATTGAAATTCCTTCAAACAAGGCATGTTTCAAATCAATATATGATATATTGATATGCAACATGCCTGTGTTTGAAGGAATTTCAATTTTTGGTTTTATAAGGGGGCGGGCACATTTTATACCCCCCCCGCGCCTGTTGTGTTTGGATTAAAAAACCTCTTTCAAGTTTCACAGGGTTTTATATTGGCCCAGTAACGCTTGCCAATGTCTACTAATGTGAAATTCCACTTTCAGTGCATTGAAAAGCTATTTGGGCCATTCTAATATATTTACAATTAACAAAAGTAATGGATATAGGTTTTAAGTAGATGTATTGACAGGGGAAAGTTTGTCGTCAATTTAGCTTGCTAATAAAGACCCAATTTATTGGTTAGCTCGCTCATCCAATGTTATCATCACTTTATCAGAGTTTCAGAGTTCGTGAAAATCTGGTGCAACATCCAAGTAATAATATATCCATTAAACAAAAGTTTGTTATAAATTATCCACGTCATATTCTAATATATATAGAAAATTCAAGAACAAACATAAAAGGTTTTATAACTGCTTCGCTTATCTCTATCTTGCCATTGGATTTATTATTACCTGGATCTTACAACAGATTTTTATGTTCTTTAATAAAGTGAAACTTGTAGCTTTACCTTTGCCCCATCCCATCCCCTCCTACTGGATAAACAAATTATTGATATGAACCCTTAATGGTCGGGGGGGGGGGGTCAACGCCCCCCTACCTCAACCAATAAAGATGCGGCAGGGGGCTATAAATGAAAATTGCCACTTAAATTAACGACAACTTTTCCCCTGTCATAAAATCCATTAGAACATATATAATAGTTATTTATTGTATCGTATCATAGACAGATTTCCACGGATATTAAAATGAAAAATATAACGTTAAAACACAACTTCTTAGCGAAGGCCCGGGCTAATGATACTAGGATAAAATTTATTATTTTCCTTTTAGATTTGTGGAAAATTGTCTATAATATGATGTTATATGAAGTTTTAATCCAGCGGATATTAATCGGTTTCGAAGCCATACTGGTACAGGATTTCAACTGCACTGCCTTATCTCTTCCTCGTCATATTTAAATCTATATAAAATAAACACTTTTTACTTTTATCTTTTATATTTCAGGTAGAGGAGTGCATGTGATAACAACTCAAACAAGGTCACAATAAAAGGTAAGAAATTATTATTTTAGTTAACTTCCATTTGCATTGTAAATCTTAAATACTTGTTAAGTATGGCCTTGAACTGAATAATATCTTTGGTGTTTTGGTCTGATATTCAATGTTTTCAATGATAATAGTATCAAAATTAAATCTCCTGTTGTTTTGAGCATCAAGTATGTAATTTACTTTGACCGTCAGTCTGGCAGTTAACATACAAAAATCAAACATTAAAATATAAAGAAATATGTAAGAAAAATTTCGTGATTTTTTCTCTTATATTCTTGATTTTAACAATTGCTCTTTAAATTATTTGTTTATAGTCTTATAGAAATGTTTTTGGCTTTGCTACTTACTCTCTCACTCTCTCTTTCTCTTTCTCTCTCTCTTTCTCTCTCTCTTTCTCTTCTCTCTCTCTCTCTCTCTCTCTCTCTCTCTCTCTCTCTCTCTCTCTCTCTCTCTCTCTCTCTCTCTCTCTCTCTCTCTTCTCTCTCTCTCTCTCTCTCTCTCTCTCTCTCTCTCATTCTCTCTCTCCTCTCTCTCTCTCTTTCTCTCTTTCTTTCTTTCTCTCTCTCTCTTTCTCTTATATGCATAAAAAATGAGCATGTTGGAAATGGACATATGGTAATGATTATAGAGTTGCTGCGCTTTCTAAATTGTGCCTAACTGTAACAGGAATAATCATGCAAACTTGACTCCTCTATGCTATGACTATCTATGCTATGACTATCTAATGTATGTCTGTATGTATAAAAACATTACATATAGTAAAACAACGTTTTCTTTCCTTCAATTTATCTTAAATTTTTATGCTTCCACAATCTTCATATAACATTAACACTTTGTACTTTGTTGTCCTAGGAATCTGTATTCCAAAAATCAGATCAATCGTGTGATTTAATCACATAAAAATCAACATTTTTAAAATGGACGTACGGACATTCTTGTAACCATTACAGAGTTGTAACGATTTCTAAATCATACCAAACTAATACAGGCAAAGTTTGGAATTGTAGATTCTAATCTAATTAAATTACAAAGAGCTAACAGTCCCTGACATACGGACGGGCGGACAGACTAACCTTAATTAAAGAAAAGCTTCGCTTTTAAAAATATGGAAGAAATATTGCTTCTATCGCATATATTTGTTTTAGTTAAAGAGAAGCTTCGCTCCTAAGAATAACTGTGGCCGTGGCCTTGGTTATAATCCGTAGTTAGGTAAGGATTATAATTTCATAATTTTTAATAGCGCGACTACTCTTTAACAATGATATGTCTGTCCGTTATTTTAAGTTAATATATTTATGAATTGATATTTTGTCTGTGAGTTAACCTTTCACATATGTATTTAGAATTTACTGATTTTTAAACTCATATTAGTTATTCATAAAATACAGAAAATGAATAAAATAAAAGATGTGTTAGGTACACATATATAAGTTTGAACTATTGAAAAGGTATTTGTTATTTTAGTGTTAGAAAAGTTTTGCTCCTCTGGAATTACTGTGGCCTTGTCGTTGACATTCGTAGCTTGGTAAGTGATAAAACATTTACATAAGTAGCGCAGATACTAGGTTATGTCTGTCCGCTCATACAAATAACTTTTTCTCTATTTTTTACCACCAAAAAGGGGATTTTTATCTTTTTGGAGGGTTGGGCGTGTCTCAGTACCAAGAAAAATAGAGTAAAGGTCTAATGTTAGGGACACAAATATATACAGAATTATTTAGAATTATTGATTGACGTATTTATTAATTAAGTTGTAGAGAAGCTTTGCTTCCAAGTAATAACTTGTCCTTGGTGATATCTTTTGTTTTTAGGTAAGAAGTATAAGGTCAACTGTATTTGAGTTGCCGATTGTGTACATAGTTTCCTCGTGCTATCTCAATATTTAACAATAATAAGCTTCAAACTTTGATTTTTTTTGGAAGTTTGAATTTTTTTTTATACATTATACATTCAAACTTTTAAAGTTTGTTTTTGTAGCTAGTAGTAAATACTGAGATAGCATGAGGAAACTATGTACACAATCGGCAACTCAAATTCAGTTGACCAAGTGTAATTATTCATTATTATAAGAATCACAGCTACTCTTTAATCAGGTTATGTCTGTCAGTTACATTATCTATATATTCTCTATATTACATACTAGCGGCTACGCCCCTAAAGCCTCTAGGGGCACTTGAGAAGGGAGAGTCGAATTTGATAACTCGATTTATTATTTTAGACAGAGATACATCTTGTTACTTTATCATTTTATGAAAAAAACTTTGCCTTGGTCTTTTCTTTCGTTTCTTTCCTTTCCTCTAAATAGATGTTTATATTATTTAAAACTTTTTATTGGCCTTTGCATTGCAAAATTTAACAACAAATCATACAGGCAGGGAAAAGGGAATGATATTCTATTAATTCTAATGGAAAATTTCCCCAAAACCCCCTTTCTCTCCCCTTCCTACCCACCCCCCCCTCAGATTAAAAAAAACACTTTAAACGGTTTCATGATTTTTTGTAGAAAACTTTAAAAGGTTTCGTGATTTTTTTGTATAATTTATTGTTAGAAAAGATACCCCTGAATACAGGAAAAGTCATAAAAAAGAGGCTCATAGAAAAATACAGGAGATTATATACAGAAAGTGTTATTATTAATGGATATGTTTTTAATTTTAGTTATAGAGAAGCTTTGCTTTCAAGGACTTTGCCTTTGAATAATTTTTGCAGTTTAGGCAAGGAGTAGAATTATTCATTTTAATAAGTAGCGAAGCCATTCTATAATTAAGTCTGTCCCTTCCCTTAAATATCTGTTTTATCATTTTAAAACTTTCTATTGGCCTTTGAATTTCTAAATCTGACGAGAAATACAGGAAAAGTCATTAAATCAAGATTAAAACAAAAATAAAGAAGATTAAAACCTTCAGAGGAAATTATTAATAAATATATTTATTATTTTAGTTATAGAGAGGATTTGCTCATAAAGAATAACTGTGACCTTGGACTTATCTTTAAGCTTAGGTAAGTGTTAAAATTATACATATTCATAAGTAGCGCAGCTACTCTAAAAGATATGTATGTTCATTCCTCTAAATAGCTGTTTACTCATTTAAAAACTTTTCTTGTCTTTAAATTTCGAAATCTGACATCCTTATAATAAAGTAACAGGATGTTTGTCTTTGTGTTTTTGTATGTTTGTCCCGAAGGATCTCGCTAACCGCTGAACCGATCAGGTTCTCCTTAACAGGGTAGCTTCTAAAAGGTCCCTCAAGGTTAATAACTATTTTGGGGGAGGGTTCCACAACCTCCCCAAGAGAAATCACAAAAAATCGAGAAAATCTTTAACATAGAGACTTGAACGCAACATAGAAATAATTACATATTTGAAATAAAAAAACAAACATTTAAAGTGCCACTTGAGGCCTCTAGGGGCGTAAGCGCTAGTTAAATAATATAGGAAAAGTCTTAAACCAAGGCACATACAAAAATAAAGAAGATTAGTTTAATTGTAATTAATAATGGATGTTTTTGTTATCTTAGTTACAGAGAAGCTTTGCTTTCAAGAACTTTGCCTTTGAATTATCGTTGCAGTTTAGGTAAGGTGTAGAATTATACATATTAATAAGTAGCGCAGCTATTCTATAATTAAGTCTTTCCCTTCCCTTAAATATATGTTTTATCATTTTAAAACTTTTTATTGCTATGTATCAAATTTTTATTCACTACATTATTTTTCTAGTTTTCTCTATTTTACATATGTATTTAGGAAAAATTTTATGTTCAAATTAGAGTTAATAATTGACGTATCTATCAATTTAGTTATAGAGAAGCTTTGCTTATAAGAATAACTTTGGCCTTGGACTTTTATTTTGTTTCTTTCCTTTCCTCTAAATAGATGTTTTAATCATTTTAACAACAAATCATACAGGCCGGGTAAAGGGAATGATATTCTGACAAACAATTCTCATGGAAAATTTCCCCACAACCCCCTTCTTCTTTTCCTCCCCTTCTTACCCACCCCTCCTCAGTTAAATGAAACACTTTAAAAGGTTTCGTGATTTTTTGTAGAATTTATTGTTAGAAAAGATACCCCTGCATGTAGGAAAAGTCATACAAAGAGGCTCATAGAAAAATTAAGAAGATTAGATACTATAGGGGTAATTATTAATAAATATATTAATTAATTTAGTTATAGAGAATCTTTGCTCCTAAAGAATAACGGTGGCCTTGGTGTTATCTTTTAAGCTTAGGTAAGTGTTAAAATTATATATTTTCATAAGTAGTGCAGCTATAAGATATGTATGTCTGTTCATTCCACTAAATAGCTGTTTTACTCATTTAAAAACTTTTCTTGTCTTTAAATTTCGAAAACTGACCTTATAATAAAGTAACAGGATGCTTGTCTGTGTGTTTGTGTTTTTGTATGTTTGTACCGAAGGATCTCGCTAACCGCTGAACTGATTTTGTTCTCCTTAACAGGGTAGCTTTTAAAAGGTCCCAGGAAGGTTTATAACTATTTTGGGGGAGGGTTTTATTATCCTCCCAAGAGAAATCACAAAAAAATCGAGAAAAAAGATTAGATACACTGAGTGTAATTATTAATGGATATATTTTAAATTTTAGTTATAGAGAAGCTTTGCTACTAAGCAGAACTTGGCCTGTGTACTATCTTTTATGCTTAGGTAAGCAGTAAAATTATTCATTTTCATAAGTAGCGCAGCTACTTGTTAAATAGGTTATGTTTGTCCTTTCCTCTAAATTCAACCCCTCCCCCCCAATTTAATAGTTGAATTTCTAAAACTGACAACAAATAATATTGAAGAATTCAAAATTCTTACCAAGGCTCATACAAAAAAAAAAACCAAATTAGATTAGATACTTAAGATGTAATTATTAATAGACGGATCTTTTGTTTAGTTATAGAGAAGCCTATCATTATAGAATTAATTGTGGCCTTGGTGTTATCTTCTGTGTAGTGAAGGTAACAATAGTTATTTCTCGCATCGTATTATAAACGGATAAACGCGGATATAGAATGTACAATTAAAAGATTAAAACTAGTTTTTTTAGCCCCGTGGTGCCGAAGGCACCGGCTAAAAAAACTGGTTTTAATCTTTTGATTGTACATTTTTATATTCGTAGAAAGCTGGATATAATACGGTGCTAGACATAGTTTTTTCGTATGGTTGAGAACCGGTTCTTATCCACCAGATTCGAATGAATACAAGAATAGTTATTTCTTGTATCGTATTATAAACGGCTTTCCACGGATATAGATATATCCCGTGGTGCTGAAGGCACCGGCTAAAAAAAATAGTTTTAATCTTATGATTGTACATTTCTATATTCGTAGAAAACTGGATATAATACGATGCTAGACATAGTTTTTCGTATTCATGAGAACCGGTTCCTATCCACCGGATTCAAATGCATACGAGAAATAAAATTATAAAACTCAGCTACTATGTATGTCGGGGATTATAACCGGTTTTTAGCCATACTAAAAAATCATATATAGCATTGTATTACAAACAATTTTCAACCAATATTAAAATGAAATCCAAAAATTAATACCAGTTTTATTAGACCGGGCCTTTGTCTGGTCGCGCCTAACAAAACTGGTTTTATTCTAATATCTGCCGAAAGCTGTTTGTAATACGATGCGATAAATAACGAGTAAATCAAATATTTCAAAAGTATATTGGTGCTTTCACATAAAGTGCATTTTTAGCACATATAACCCCCTCCCCCTTTGTTTAAATAAATTCAATATATAGGAGTGGGTTTCCATTGAAGAGCCCTATCCATTCGAGTACCCAGTTCCCAATATAACCCATCCTAACCTAACCTAACCTGAACTAAAGTAACAAGCAAACAAATGCAGCTTATAACAAGAACAAAATTAATATGAAAAAAAAATTACGAAACCTATACGTTGAGGGGGGGGGGGGCAACACTTAGTAGAGTCAGTATATTTATTAATAGATTTATTTATCAATTTAGTTATAGAGAAGCTTTGCTCCCAAAGAATAACTTGGCCTTGGTGTTATCTTCTGCTTGGTGAATGTAAGTTTTAACATTTCATAATTAATAGTGGCTCAGCTACTCTATATCTAATGTATATCTGTCAGTTATAAGCAAAGCAACTCTATAATCGTTACCAGAAAGTCAGTACACACTTTAAAAATGTTACATTTAAACCTTTTTAACAACAATTTCTAATGTGTTATGATTATCATCTTATTTTTGAAATATAGTTTCATCATGGTTTTATATGGAAAAAAAAACTTTGAAATATAAGGCATTTTTTGATTCAATATCATCGAATGTTTTGTTGAGTTCAAATGACAAAATAAAAAAACACGGCATAAAGCACCAAATGCTGTAAATTGCAAAAGTACAAGAATTAAACTGCTTACAATATTACCAACCCTTCTTTTAATATACATTTTTTATTGAAATAATATACTTTTGTGTCAAAGCTTTTGAAAGAACAGTTTGAACTCAACAAAACATTTGATGATATTGCATGAAAAAAGCTTAACATTTCAAAGTTTTTTTCATATAAAACCATGGTAAAACCTATCTTTTTAGTTGATATACGAAAAATTAAACATAAACCCAGTATATTTTCACTAAAAAATATTATGGATCAATGCTGGAAGGTGCTTAGAATAACTTGGTCTCGTTCATTCATAGCCCCCTTTCAAATATGGGGTAGGGTTGCTTTTTTGTTATGCCATCCCTGCAGAGGTCCTAAGTCTGTTCGACTAGGCAGTTTGATGGAAACATCTAGAAAATAAATGATGAAATTATATTAACTTTGTTTGAGACAAACCCTTTTTTTCCATAGAAAAATTGGTCAGGTTAATTTCTTGAATTTGGAATGGTTCGTTTAACACTGAAAATAGATAGATAGATTGAAATATAAGATTGATGTGAAAATCCTATTTGGAAGGGTACATTTGAGAACAATAAAAATTCAAACTTCAATAACTTTTTTTGCTTTTGATACGTTATTTCAGGTTAGGTTAGGTGATTGCCCCGCAGGGTTAGGCAATTGGCCCCACAGGGTTAGAGCCCCACGCAGGGGCTAGAAATAGGAGAAAAGCTACGGGGAAAATACGAAGAAACGCTCCTTAAGGGGCGTTGCCACAAAAGGGATTATACTCGATTCTTTTACTGCAAATGCATTACATTCAAGAAAATGATAAAAATAGCAATTTGCAGTTTCTTAAAAATGCTTTTCTGGAAAGCTGAATAGCAATTCATCTTTTAAACTTATTAAAATACTAATTTTCTTTGATCTTTGTCTAAATTAATATCGAAATTATAAGATTTTTTTTACAAAATAGAAGAGTTTTCTTTATTTTTTTTGCACAACATTTTTCACATAAAGAATTTTTTTAAACTATATACCTATCATATAAGCCGCATTTTTAGAGATAATGAAAAACACCTTTTACAAATTTAATGTACTTTTTACATAGAACAAGGACATATAATTATTTTTTTTTCTGTATTCCCTCTGTTTTTTTTTCTGAAAATCTGAAAACTCTTTTTATTTTGAATCACTCTGTATATACAGATAACTAACTCCCCTTTTTTCAATTACATGTATTTTTTACACTGTATTTTTTTATATTCTTTTCGTAAACACTTTTCCCCTGTGATAGTTATATATCCATAATAATTTTCTATTGCTATTTTCATTATAACCTTTTGTAATGCTGATTCACATGACAATAAAGCACATTAATGCGAGCAATTCACACATATCATTTAAGCTCTGAAATTGAAGGATAAACAAACATTAACACTATAATACTAAATATGCAGAATATTCATGCTTAAGTCTATAAAGAGTTGTAAATTAGATATCCTCAAACTTATAAATGAATTCATGCATGTATTTACACACTTATTGTACCTTGATCATAATCACTTTAAACAAGGATGACAAAATCATACAAAGCTTAGAAGAGCATATTTGCATATAAAAGACTTGAAAAACTTAATGAGATGCTTTGCTTCAAAATTATTCTTCTCGGGATCTTTTATCAAAATTGAGATAATTATATGTAAAAACTTTCGGATCAAGTCAAGCTGAGTATGCCAATAGCCTGTTTTGGCACACGCTACTTGACTTGGGGAATATTGGCATACTCTACTTGACTAAGGTGGAAATTGGCACACGCTGCTTTACTTGACGTAATATTGGCATTCTCTGCTTTACTTGTCAAGATATGCTTTTTCTTAAATTTTAATATATGTATATATACTAGCGGCTCCCGCCCCGCCCCCCCCCCCTCAATGTCTGTAGGGGCATTTGAGGGAAGGAGAGAGCTGAAAATCTCCTTTATATTTAGGTTTTAAAAAGAAAAACTAGTGTAACAAAATCATGGTATTTTAAAGAACCAACAAGAAGCTTCATTGAAAGAAGAACCATATCAGTCCATCGATTATTTTGAAATTTAAATGGTTTTAAGCTAATTTTCGTAACTTTTCTACTACTTTGAATAAAGAGCTCCTAGATGCTAGGGACGCACTGCTAGTTTTTATATTTTACGTACATAAAGTAGTAAATTTGTAGGTTGAATTATTAAAATATAAATCGGAAAATATGTTAAATTCATCTTTTCAAAAGCGAAGCTTTTCTATACTTAGGGTAGGTCCGTCCGTACGTCCGAACGTCCGTCCGTAACGGATAGCTTTTTTCGTTAATTTAGGCATGTTAGAATTGTCCTATCGATTTCAAATTTTTATACAGACATTTTGGTAACTAAAATAGATTTTCTACGTTATTTATAATGTGCTTTACAGGAATCATAAATGCCAGGTTTAAAATCGATAAGACAATTCCAAAATGCCTAACTATATGAAAAATTGTTAAAAAGAAACATGTTCAAAATGGACTTATGGACTTTATGGTAACTAATATAAAGTTGCTACGCTTCCTAAATCATACCTTTTGGATATAGGACAATTCTAACATGTCTAAGTTAACAAAAAAGTTAACCATTCCAGACGGACCAACTCTAAATTATAGAAGAGCTGCACTTTTAAAAAGATTTAAGTAATGTTTCCGTGAAATTCCATTCCCCTTTATTAAATTATTTCACGCTTATTGTATAAAATGCCCCATCCACATTATAATTAAATTATAGGTACAGCTTCTATTCCATGCATGTCCGTTCGTCTTTATGACTAGTGATCGTAAAGGGTGTGCAAAAAAATGTGTAGATTTTTAAATTCAATTTGCGCGGTTTGTGTTGATAGTAGAAAAATGTTACGAATACCGTTGAACAGCGAACCTCGTAAAAGTGTCTGACTATGACGTCAGAAAAAATTAACAATTAACCAATGAGAGACCGCTGTATATTTTACCATTAGTCAATTACAGTGAATAATGGCTTCTCATTGGTTAATTGTTAAATCTTTCTGACGTCATAGTCAGACACTTTTAGGAGGTTCTAGAACAGCGTCTATTTTTTGGAAATATAAGAATGAATCCTCTGCTACGTATAGTTAGGGAGCTACGTGTTAAAATGTCCCAACTGACGTAAAACTTGACTTGCGAGTAAATTTTAGAATATAACTAAAAATTAAAGAAGATAATTTGTAAAAAGAGATGCCTACATTTTAAATTTCAAATTGAGCGGCTTGTGTTAATAGTAGAAAAATGTTACGCATACCGTTGTATTTTTTGGAATTATAAGAGTGGTTCCTGTGCTACAAATAATCTAGGAGCTAGGTGGTAAAATGTCCCACAATTTTCTAGCAAGTAAAGTTTTCATTCAGTTGGGACATTTTAACACGTAGCTCCTAAACTAAGCGTAGCAAAGAAATCGTGTTTATATTTCCTAAAAATAGACTTCTTAAAGGTTTTAACGGTATGCGTAACATTTTTCTACTATTATTAACACAAGCCCTCCAATTTGAATTTTAAAAATCTACGCATTTTTTTTGCACACCCTTTAACTCAGTTTTGTTCATATTTAAAAATAAATTATTTAAAGAAATATCCATATATTTTCCCAAATGTAGCTGAGTATCCAAAAATGAACCTAATTGTAGCTGAATATCCACGTGGATACTCAGCTACTATTGAGCTATGTAATGAATCTTTTTATAAAGGAGCATTTAGTATGTCATCTAATAAGTCCTTGGTTTATCAGTAATGCTCTGATGAAATTTTCTTTAAGAAAATTTATTATAATTGGCTGCTATAATAAATTATTTTTTTTTACATCTATTTTAATGCCAGAGGTAAAGACTGAATAGTCTGTATTACTTTTAGCACTTTTATAATATCTTTTATATCAAATGCTTTTTTTATGTCAAACCTGAAAAAGATTCTTTTGTTGTTTTTTTCCTGTTAAATGAGAAGATGGATGCAAAAAGTCCTTATAAATTGCTAATTATTTTTGATGAACAACCTTTTAGAGCTTTGAAATTTTAATTTCAGCCCTTTGAAAAGGATTTTTTCATCAGTTGAAAATAAAAGTTAAAAACTATTTAGTTTTCCTCTAAAATTTTTACAAAAAATGGTAACTCCTGCAAATACGGCTGCTTTTTTGTTATCTTTGTGTACACTATATTATGCATTGGGATTTCTAAGTACGTTTTACAAGAGATTAATATTATTTACAAATAAAGTGATCACATTAAAGTTCAGGTTTTAGACACATTGCTTTTTCTGTTATCTTTACGTTTACATAACCTTGGTTATAATGTGGTAAACGGCAGCAGACGGACGGGTAGTTTACAGAGTTGCTACGCAGTGGCTTATCACGTCAAGCCTTCTGCACTAATCCTATTATATCACCATTCACCTCATGACCGCAGATGACCCTGTTGCGCAGCGGTCAGATTGGATTGGCTAAATAGGGGAGGGGCACGGACACTTAGCAACCCCACACCCCTCAGGCAACTATACAACCGGGAGATGGTGCCTTCCCTTTTACTACAGCTTACCCCACAGAATGTCTACCGCCGCGGGCTACGCCCTTGTCTTCCACACCCCCTTCAAACCTAACCTATTGTTATAATCTATTTTGTATATATATAGTAACCACCCATTGTAAATGTATTCAGTTAAATATAATTTCTGTATGAGTAAATCCTGCTAGTTTGTTTTGGTAGAATACTTCAAGGCTAGGGGCTCGTTGGATTCGAACTCGCAACCGGTGAGCTAAAACGCTTCGGCTTACCACATCTTGGTGTCAGCGTGTTTCAATCGAGCCCTACAGAAACTAGCCAATTCTACCTCTGATTGGACCCTTTTGCAAGTAAGGGGACAGTCAGCTGCCAACTGAGAAGCCAACTGACCCGCGAGACGGCCTTTTTAGGTCAATTTTCCATCATTTTGAACGCATTATGTAGGCCTCTGGCCTACGGCAAGCAGATTTAGCCTGCTAAAAGCGCCAGTTTACGGCGTTTTTCCGTACCATGTGGGAGTAGCGCTAGGTGCGCAGCCACGGTAATCGGATAATTTAGCTCAGACGGCTACAGAACTGAGTCTAGATTGGCAAGTGTAGCTGGGACAAGCCCCAGGACACCCAGGCCAAACCTACGAGACGGACAGCTAAGTGCTGGTCTCCCTGAGAAGGCAATGTGTGGCTGCGAAGCTTCAACACACAAGTAAGGCCTACCACTGCGACGGTTAGCAGAATTTGAGCCAAAGGCACGGCAGGACGGGATATTCCCTGCCGTTGCCTCCCAGGATTCGAACCCGAGGCGTTGCAGGAAGGGCCATTCCCTGCCGCCATCTTTCGGGATTCGAACCAGCGGCGCTGCAGGACGGGACATTCCCTGCCGCCGCCATCCATCGACCCTTGCAGGACGGACATTCCCTGCTGCCATTGCTTACAGAATCACACCTAGAGCTCCTAGTGATAACTACACATAAGTGTTTATAAATGTCAACCAAGTGATAAAAAGAAATATAAAATTGTTGACCCAGTGATAATTGATAAGCTCTAGTGATTCGAAGCTACAGTATAAGCCACCACCAGCGGTCTACACACACCATGGTAAGCGATACTACCATAGCTGCGGTTCGGCCACCGCCGAAGTTTCTGCCGACCCCAGCCGAGCGGGAGGCCCCCTTGTCTCAAGGGCAGGACCTCCACTTCCCCTGCCACATCAGGGTGAGGTTCCCTACTCCTGACCCTGCCCAGCACGTACAGGTCGATGCCATGGTAGATTCTGGCAACCGTGTACCAGGGTCTGCCGTCATTTCTGAACACCTCATGCACGCAATGGGCGTGCAGCGGATGTTGGTTCCAGACAACACCCAAATCCTGACTGCTAATGAGGAAGGGCAACCCCTTCAGGTAATTGGAAAATTATATGAATTATATATGGCAGTCTCACACACTCTTATACTCCATCTGTACCACGTGACTGTGGTACGGAATCTCTCACACCCTCTGAACCTAGGAGGGTACTTTCTCAAGGAGTTCGGAACTAGGCTCTGTTTCGACATGCAACCCCCCTGCTTGTGGGTGCGTGGGGAGTTTATCCCACTCCGTGGCGTCCCCATAGACCGGGAGACAGCCGAGAGAGAGTTGAGTTACGAGGGGCCTCTGCCAGGCCCACTGCCAGAGCAGCCGCGTGTAGTCGAGAAAGGCACGCACTGGGTGGATGCTGCGCTGAACGCCCACAGGGGGACCAACCTGCTAGCCATGGGATTGCCCCCAGTACCCAAGGTGCCTCTGGAGAGCCTGCCAACGACGTTTCCCGAGATTTCCAGCCCTCCAGAGCCTATCTTCTCCGCCGACACCTTTATCAACGGCCAGCCGTGTCCACCTGGCCCCCTCTACCTGGGGCCCCAGCAATCCAACCGGCCAAGTCCGAGCCCAGGCCCGTCAAGTCGCGGTCTGATGCACTCGGAGCCATGCCCAGCCCCCAGGAATCAGCCTCTCCCGGCGCCGTGCCCGTCAAGTCGTGGCCGGACGCCCTCGGAGCCACGCATGGCTCCGATGCCTCAGCCTCTCCCGGCGCCGAGCCCGTCAAGTCGCGGCCGAACGCCCACGGAGCCAAGGCTGGCCCCGGCAACCCGGCCTCTCCTAGCGCCGAGCCCGTCAAATCGTGGCCGAGCGCCCTCGGAGCCATGCATGGCTCCGACACCTCAGCCCCTCCCGGCGCCGAGCCCGTCAAATCGCGGCCGGTGGCTCCTGGAGCTGAAGCTGACCCCGTGCCAGCCACTTACAGGCTAAGTGCTGTCACTCCAACCGATGGCCAACCACCCCAACTCCGTACGGCCAAGAGGGTGGTCTTGCCTGGCCGCGGTGTCATGGCTGTCCCTGTTGAGCTAGTGGGACACCGTACCAAGGATGCCATCCAACTGTGTGCCCCAGAACAGAGGTTTGGGGAGTATCTTGTCATCCCAGAAGGCCTGTATGCGCACAGGCCTGGCTCCGCCAGCGTGTTCCGAGTGCTGGTGGTAAATGAGGGGGAGCTGGTAAAGCCCGACATTCTGGAAGTCTCCGACAAGCCTCCCCCTCGCATCCATTCGTTCCAAGAGCCTGTTGAGCCCCCAGATATGCCCTTGAGATGGAGGAGAACGAATTTCTGCGCAAGGACCCCCTGCTCAAGAAGGAGGTCTGGACCCTGTTGTCAGAGTACAGGGATGTCTTCTCAAACTCTACCCCCGGCTGCACTGATGTAGTAGAGTTAGAGCTGCGCCTCAAGCCAGGGACCCAGCCGATCCGCCAGAGATTTCGGGATCTGAACCCGCGGCAGGAGGCTGAGCTGGAAAAACAACTGGACACCTGGTTGCAAGAAGGAGTCATAGAGCCTTCGGACTCAGCCTGGAGCAGCCCCCTGGTGCCTATCAAGAAGAAGGACGGGAGCACCCGCTGGGCCGTCGACTACAGGGCCCTCAACAAGTGTCTTGAGCTGGACAGCTACCCCTTGCCCAGGATCCAGCAGCTGGTAGAACGAGCTGGGGGACACCGCGTCTACAGTGCCTTAGACGCGGTGGCTGCGTACTACACCATCCGAGTGTCCGAGGACAGCCGGCCCTGCACCGCCTTCACCACCCCCAGAGGCTTGTACCAATGGAAAAGGATGCCCTTTGGCCTAGCTACCGCACCATCTGTCTACTCCAGATTTATTGCAGGGGTCCTGAACCCATTGGGCACAGCCAACCTCCAGTCATATCTTGATGACGTCCTGACCTTTCACCAAGACACCTGGGCCCACCTGGCTAGGCTCCGGGAAGTCTTGGAAGCCCACCGCAGGGGAGGAATCCGCCTCAAGCCAGCCAAGACCAAGCTGTTCCGAGCCAAAGTAGACTATCTGGGCCACACCCTCAGCCGTGAGGGGATAGCCATGCAAGAGGATTATATTGACCGCATCCTTGACTGGCCGGCCCCCATCACCCCTAAGGACCTGCTGGCGCTCCTGGGGTTCTTTGGCTACTACCGCTTGTTCATTTCCGAGTATGCCGACCTCACCTACGAGATGAATCGGCAGAAAACGGCCAAGACACTGACCTGGACAGCCGAGATGGAAGCCCAGCTGGTACAGCTCAAGGACAAGTTTCGCCAAGCCCCCATCCGAGCGCCACCCAGGTTTGACTTACCAGCCGTGTTCCAGCTCACCACAGACTTCAGCAGCCGCGCCATCTCTGCCATACTCAGCCAATGCCAGGACGGCAAGGAGAGGCTCATTGCCGCCGTGGGGCGCAAGACAACCGACCCCGAAACTTGCTACCCGTCCTGGAAGGGAGAGATGGCCGCCATCATGTATGGAATTCGAAAATTTCACGGCATCTTGTCCTACCGTAGTTTCCAGATCAACACTGATTCCTCAGCCTTGCTACAGATGAAGTCACTGAACACATCCACAGGGATGGTGGCCCGCTGGCAGGAGGAGCTAGCGGCCCTAGATTTCACTGTCTGCCATCGTCCTGGCACCCAGAACACCAATGCTGACGCCCTCAGCCGCCGGGAGGATGATAATATGCCGACAGCCACCGCCGAAGAATTAGCAGAACAGGCTGAATACCTCCACACCCTTTGCCAGCTAGGGGAGCCCGCAGCTGGCAGACCCTCCGCAGCACGGCTGGATCCGGCCCGAGTCTTAGAAGCACAGACCCAGGATCCCCTCCTGCTCCGTGTCCGCCAGTGGGTGGCCGACGGAAAGGTTTTTCCTGGCCCATGGAGCCCCCATGGCTGGGCACTTTGGGATGGACGCCACTATTGCCCGTGTCGCCATGCATTTATGGTGGCCCAACCTGTCCCGTGACGTCCGCCTGATGGTTCAGACTTGCCCTGAGTGTGTACAGAAGGTCACCAAGGAGAGGCTGAAGTTAGGAATACACGTGCCCTCCCGACAGGGGTATCCACAGCAAGTCCTGTTTATTGACCTGGTGGGGCCCCTACCAGAGACGCCAGCCGGGAACTGCTACATCCTCACCTGTCAGGATGGGTTCAGCCGGTTTGTCAGCCTCTACGCCATCCCCAACAAGCGCACTCTCACGGTGGCTGAAACCCTACTGCACCGCCACCTGGCCACGTTCAGATGTCCCCTGAAGATCCACTCCGACAATGGGATGGAGTTCACTGGCCAGGTATTCAAGGAACTGGCCTCCAAGCTTGAGATTAGCCTGACACATCCACCGCCCTACAACCCGCAGTCCAACCGGGTGGAGAGGTTCCATCGGACGCTCAACACAGGCATGCGGCTGTTCCTGGATAGAGATGACAACAACTGGGAGCCACACTTGCCTGCCATTGCCTTCGCCTACAATACCAAAGCCTGCAGATCCACGGGCGTGACCCCTTTCCTGGCCTACTTTGGGAGAGAGGCCAAGCTTCCGGTGGACTTGGTACTCCGGCTGCCAGACACTGAATATGCCTCAGTCCAAGCCCTCCTGCAACGATACCATGCCGTGTACGACGCAATCCAGCAGCGAGAGGAGGGAACCATCCAAAGGAGCGCGGCCGCTTACGAAGGCACGGCCAAGTACGAAGTTGGAGACCTGGTCTGGTATCTGGCCCCCCACCTGGTGCCAGGGAAGTCAGCCAAGATTACCAAGAGGTGGACTGGCCCTTGGAAGGTAGTGAGACGAGCCACGGACGTCCATTACGTCATCAAACCTGCCTCTCCAACAGCCAAGATCTCGGAAATCACCGCGCATGTCGGCCGACTGCGCAAATACACCGGAGATGTCACTGCCCAGCAGATTCCAACAGACATCCAAGGCGACCTGGACGGCAACGAGGACGCCACTGAGCTGCCAGCCGGAGCTGCGGCGCTGCCAGCTAGTGAACCAGGACAGTTTCCAGTGTACCAGCCGGCAGCCGCCGCCCCACAGCCTAGCGGCCAGGATCGTGACCCGGTAGAAGAGAACCTGCAGCACCAACCCAACGAACCACCGCTGCCGCCGCCAGCCCCAGAACCGCCTAGGGAAGCAGTCTGGAACCCTGATGCTGACATGGAGCCCCTACCTGCCAGCAGCGAGACTACAGGAGAAGAAGCGGCCACTGAGATGGAAGTGGCGGCCCCAGAGGGTGAAGCTGAAGCGATGTGTCCCCTACAGATGACAGCCGTCCCCATCCGAGTGGGAGCTAAGAGGCCGAGCAACCTGGACAAGGCAGGTGCCCCCATGGAATTCTACGCGCCTTCTTCCATCGTTGTCCCCCCCTTGGGAGCCTCTAGAGTGAGCCTAGGCCTCCGTGTTCAGTTACCAGCCGAGACAGAGCTAGTCCTGCAAACAAGGCCAAACTTCCAACGACGGGGCCTGGCTGTCGCCAACCCGCAGCTGGAAGCCAACCGGGAGTTGACAATGCTGATATCCAACCACAGTCAGACCGAGCAGCGAGTGTCCCGCGGAGCCTGTATAGCCAGGGCTGTCCTGCACCGAGCTGTGCCCCAGGAAGATGTTGTCGTTCGCAGACAGAGGCTGCCGTATCCTCAGGTTCAAGGCCTGGTGGCTCGGGAGCCCCGCAGCCCTTGAAGGGGAGGTTGTGGTAATACGGCAGCAGACGGACGGGTAGTTTACAGAGTTGCTACGCAGTGGCTTATCACGTCAAGCCTTCTGCACTAATCCTATTATATCACCATTCACCTAATGACTGCAGATGACCCCGTTGCGCAGCGGTCAGATTGGACTGGCTAAATAGTGGAGGGGCACGGATACTTAGCAACCCCGCGCCCCTCAGGCAACTATACAACCGGGAGATGGTGCCTTCCCTTTTACTACAGCTTACCCCACAGAATGTCTACCGCCGCGGGCTACGCCCTTGTCTCCCACACCCCCTTCAAACCTAACCTATTGTTATAATCTATTTTGTATATATATATAGTAACCACCCATTGTAAATGTATTCAGTTAAATATAATTTCTGTATGAGTAAATCCTGCTAGTTTGTTTTGGTAGAATACTTCAAGGCTAGGGGCTCGTTGGATTTGAACTCGCAACCGGTGAGCTGAAACGCTTCGGCTTACCACAATAAATTGGAATTTCTAATTACGTTTTATTAACTAAATATTTATTGTACAAAACACAGAGATTTGACATCAAAATAATAATTCTACTTTTAGAGTGTATGTCCAGTGAAGTCTTGTAAACTGCTAGATCAATGACTCCATGCTGTTTTGGGAATTATGGGTAAGGTCATTAGCAGGTTTTAGGCTATCTGGTTTGTGACTTGGGAATGGAGTTTACGTTGATATCTTTATAAAAGTATTAGGGTGACTTTTTGTTTGTCTGCATTGAAAACTTCTATTCTGATATGGCTCTGTTTTACAATGAAGCTTCTTATAGATCCCAGGATGGTTTTTAACTATTTTTGGGGAGGATACCTTCAATTCATGAGAGTAATATAAGAAAAATACCAACCTCCAGAAAAAAATATCTACTTGAAAGCAAGGGAATCAATATTGATATTAGAGTAAAACATTGGAGAGGGAAAGGGTAAAATAACTATTTCACTATTGCATTGACCTTGTGTCAACTCTCAATTGAGTCTTCTAAAATCAACCAATGGTAATGAGAATATCAACACAGCCAATAAACAGAAAGATCTTTTATCTCAACTTACCCACCCCCCTCCCCATACTCTTTTTAAAGTGTTCCTAGAGGCCTATACGGGCGAAGCCTCTTGTGTTGAGGAGAAAAACAAAACATTGATAAAAATTATGCATCCGGCAAAAAAACGTGAATACTATCAATGATATTCAATTGAAATTTCAGAAAAAAATTATTCATAATAGCTTAGTTTTAAAATACAAAGATAAGAAAAAATTTAAAAAATATTGTACATTAAAACAGACAGGGAAGGTCATTTAATGTTCAAACAAGGATGTCAACACTCAACATGACCCTTGAAAGGACCCCTCTTTTAAAAAACTTAATTGGAAAAAGAAGGGGACTTACAACCCCCAACTTCCCCCTCCCCTTACCTCAAATGTCCCTAGAAATGTCTTGGGGCGTAGCCGCTAGTATCTTAAATAGAAGCTGAGAAAATCACATTTCCTCCATACAACTCAGACACACGGATGGACGGACAAAGAGAGATAAAGAGTAACTTTGCAAATAAAATCCAATCCAATGGAAATTTCCAGAATATGAATCTTTGTTATCTTTAAATAAACCTGGCTTTTGTTTTGGAATTTCTAATTACGAATTCTTTTTAAAAACAAAGCTTTTCTATAATTAGGGTCGGTCCGTCCGTCTGGAACGGAAAGCTTTTTACGTTGGTTTAGGTATGTTAAAATTGTCCTATTGATTTAAATCTTTGCATGGTGTTTCCTGTTGTAGTTAGGTACGATTTAGAAAGCATATCAACCTATAATCGTAACCAGAATGTCCGTACGCCTATTTTAAACAAATTTTTATGTCATAAGAAATCCGATTGATCTGATTTTTTCAATACTGATTTCTATGATAACAAAGTAAATGTTATAAACGAAGCATTGCTATAATCAAGTACTAAACATATAAATATGTCCTTCTGCTATTCAAAACTAACTCAGCTAGTTAGCGGGGCATTGATGCGCTAGTACCCAAAGTCAGCCAGAACCTGCTGAATTCGTGCACATTCCCTTTAAGCCAGTACCCAAAGTCTGAGACTCTTTAAAATTGAATATTCGAACCATTGTCCCCTCTTTACTCCCTGAAAATTACCCCTTTTGTTTATTACTATCAGTAGTTGAAACGCTAGGACACTCAACTTTATGAATCAAAATTAATTAAAAGTCCCCAAGGTTGTTAATGCAACGAATAATAAAATGTTATTATATAACTTTGGGGACTAGTATAATAAACAGCCAAATGTCCCCTATATATCGATTAACAAAAGTAATGGATATAGGTTATAAATGGACATATTGACAGGGAAAAATTTGTAGTCAATTCATGAAAATCTGGTGCAACATCCAAGTAATGATATATCCATTAATCAAAAGTTTATTATAAATTATCCACGTCATATTATAATCCTTATAATAAAGTAACAGTATGTCTGTCTGTTTGTCAGTGTTTTTGTGTGTATGTTTGTACCGCTAACCGCTGAACCGATCAGGTTCTCCTTTTCAGGGTAGCTTCTCATAGGTCCTGGGTAGGTTTATAACCATTTTGGGGGAGGGTACCACCACCCTTTCAAGAGAAATATCCTCTACAAATCCCCCCCCCCCCAAAGGAAAAAATTAAACTTTTTTTAAAGTCTAAAATTACAATTATTAATTTTCCCCCTTCTAAAGTGTCCCTAGAGGCCTCTAGGTGCGTTGCTGTTAGTATATGTATAAATTTCAAGAACAAACATAAAAGGTTTTATAACTGCTTTGCCTTATCTCTATCTTGCCAATGGATCTAATATTACTTGGATCTTACACCAGATTTTCATTCCCTCTAATAAAATGAAACTTGTAGCTTTACCTTTACCCCATCCCCTCCCCTCCTACTGGATAAACGAATAATTGATATCAAATAGTAATTTAAATTGACAACAACTTCTCCCCTGTCATAATATCCATGTATATTCTACATCTATTAGAAAAAAATAATAGTTACTTATTGTATCGTATTATACACAGCTTTCCGCGGATAATGAAATAAAAGGTATAAGGGTAACATTAAGACCATTTTATTAACGAAGGGCCGGGCTAACAAAACTAGTATCAAATTTATGATTTTTATTTTATTATTCCTGGATAGTCGGATGTAATACGATGCTATGCATGATTTTATAGTAGATTTTAAAGTTCTAATCCAGCGGATATTAATCGGTTTCAAAGCCATACTGGAAAAGGATTTCAACTGCATTGTCTTATCTCTTCCTCGCCATATTTAAATATATATAAAGTAAAGACTTATTTTTATTATTTCAGTTAGAGGCGTGCATAGTGATTACAACACAAACGTCACAACACAAGGTAAGAAAATTATTATTTTATTAAACTTCCATTGTAAACTTAAATATGTACCTATGTGTTAACTTAACACTGTTTTTAACACTGTTAAGTATTGCCTTAAAACTGAGTAATATCTGCTGAATTAGAACCAATCATGAGCCATACTGAAAAATCATGAATTGCATCGACAATTTTATCAGGAATAAGTTATGACAATAAATCTAAAATAATATTTGGGGGGGGGGCAGATGTATAGGTCGTCAATTCTAAGATTATAAGCTATAGATATTTGGTTTAATATCCACAGAAAGTGTCTATAATACAATACTATAAACAGCTATCAAAGTGTTCATATACTCTGGATCAGAACCGGTTCTAGGCAATATTGAAAAATCGTGTATTGTGTTTAGACAGTTTTCTTTCTTTCTTTTTCTATGTTATTCTTCTGTTACATTTCTTTTATGGTCTATCTTTGTTTTTCTCTTTATCTACCTTTTTAAATAATAATTTGAAATGTCCGTCTTTCTGTCCGTACAGCTGCAGCCGCAGAAATTTATATTTGATATTTCTTATATAAAATTTACATAAACAAAAACATTTTCTGCAAAAAAATTTTCTTTTAGCTTCACAAATAAGAAAATTACAGCCGTTTGAAATCATTAAGTAAAAAAAGACCTAAAAATAAAGGTTGTTAAATAAAAGGGTTAAGGAAGCGAAAATTGACTTTGACTTACTTAAGGTTGAAAATTCATTATCAAGCAGGAGACTTGCACAAAAAATAGCCCTCTAGCTGTAATAGGAACTGAGATAATAGGGGGTGGGGGGTAGAAAGCTCCTCCCCCTGACCGATTAAGGTGCGGCATGGGGCCCGACTGTTAAGGGTTAAAAGATAGAAAGAGCTTCTTGTAAACACTTCCATCAAAATAGAGCATAATTAAGTATAAAACATCCATGGCAGTTGGACTACTTTAAGACAGGGTTTTAGCTACTTTTTTATTTTTCACATATAATATGTAGAATGTAAATTTAAGCAATCCCTGAAAATTTCAGCCCATTATCATTAGAAGGAGTTGTTAGGAGTTGAGAAAATGTAGGAATCGATCTAGCACCCCAAATAACAGACGGATGGACAAAACAATGTAAAGATTAGATGGGCATATGATGTAAGAATCTTATCTAAAAATTTCAGCTGTCTATCTTTTATAGGAGCCGAGAAAATCACGTTTCTCCCACTCTGTCTCAGACGGACGGACGGACATTTCGAATTATAGAGTAGCTTCGCTACTAAAAATAAGGAAGATATAGTGTTGGGTAGGTACACACATATGAGTTGGAATTACCAATAAAGTTGTTTATTAATTTAGTCGTGAAGAAGCTTTGCTCCTATGAATATCTTGGTCTTTGTTTTATCATCTGTAGTTAGGTATGTAATAAAATTATATATTTTCATAAGTGGCGCAGCTACTCCATATTAGGGTTATGTAGGAAATGTCAATAAATAACTATAAAACACAAGGATGACAACATCCATAAAAGCGAAGCTCTGAAATGGTTGGAAAAACGAACATTAACACTTGTAGAGCGTCAGAACTATATAAGCAGAATAAAATATATACGCTTAAATAAATTTTAAGTAAATGTAATGCAAAACTACTTAAGGGCAGGATACTGTTCAAGGACATACTTTTAAGACTTGATTACAGAGATGCTTCCCTTATAACATTGCACTATGTTGTCCTAGGAATTAGTATTATGAAGAACAGATGAATAGAATAGAAATATCACATCGACATGTTCTAAATGGACGTTCGGACTTTATGGTAATAGTTATAGAGTTGCTACACTTTCTAGATTGTTCTTAACTGTTGAATTTGATAGGACAATTCTAACATGTCTATATCAACAAAAAGCTAACCGTTACGGATGGAAGGGACAACTCTAATTATAGAAAAGTTTTGCTATTAATGGATGTATTTATTATTTTAGTTATAGAGAAGCTTTGCGGTCAATCCTTGCAGTTATCTTTCATGATTAGGTAAGGAGTAATATTTCATAATTGTTTAATAGCACATCTACTTTATAACTAGAGTATGTCTGTCAGATTTATTTTCTATATTATTTTTCTAGTATTCTCTATATAACATATTGACGGCTACGCCACTAGCAGCCTCTAGAATGTTTTCTATTCAATCTTGGCTAAAATCAGCAGTTTATTTATGTTAGTTATGCTTTTTTTGTTTTAGCTGTTTAACAAAAATATAAAAATATCCTCTAATTGGCGTTTTAATTTTGTTTTAAATTTTGGTGATTTCTCTTGGGAGGGTGGTTGCACCAATGCACACCCTCTTTCAATATTTAAAAACTTTTCTCGTATTCATTCGAATCCGGTGGATAGGAATCGGTTCTCATCCATACGAAAAAACTATGTCTAGCATCGTATTATATCCAGTTTTCTACGAATATACAAGAAATGCACAATCATAAGATTAAAACTAGTTTTTTTAGCCGATGCCTTCGGCACCACGGGGCTAAAAAAACTAGTTTTAATCTTATAATTGTACATTCTATATCCGCGGAAAGCCGTTTATAATACGATACGAGAAATAACTGTTCTTGTCTTTGAATTGCGAAATCTGACATCCTTATAATAAAGTAACAGGATGTTTGTCTTTGTGTTTTTGTATGTTTGTCCCGAAGGATCTCGCTAACCCCTGAACCGATCGGATTCTCCTTAACAGAGTAGCTTCTAAAAGGTCCCAGGAAGGTTTACAACTATTTTGGGGGAGGGTTCCACAACCCCCCCAAGAGAAATCACACAAAATCGAGAAAAATTTTTAACATAGAGACTTGAACGCAACATAGAAAATTTTTACATATTTGAAATAAAAAAACAAACATTTAAAGTACTACTTGAGGACTCTAGGGGCGTAAGTGCTAGTTAAATAATATAGGAAAAGTCTTAAACCAAGGCACATACAAAAATAAAGAAGATTAGATTATTTGTAACTATTAATAGATGTTTTTGTTATCTTAGTTACAGAGAAGCTTTGCTTTCAAGAACTTTGCCTTTGAATTATCGTTGCAGTTTAGGTAAGAAGGAGTAGAATTATTCTTTTTCATAAGTAGCGAAGGTACTCTTTTATAACTAGGTTATTACCTGTGACGTCAAAAAATGAGTGAGATGAGATGAGAAGTGGGAAAGAAAACCCCTAAAAATGAGATTGATAATCCCTCATTTTTATGACGTCACAGGAATCAAAAGTAGGACAGATTGGGCTTTGTCCAAATAAGGAATAAAATTGAAAACAAAGATATAACATAGGGAATACATTACATATACACAGTAGAAATCTTAATTTACGTATTTTATTTTAGTTATAGAGAAGCTTTACTCTTATAAATTACTCGTCTTTGGTGTCTTTTATGCTTAGGTAAGGGTTAAAATTAGTCATTTTTATAAGTAGTGCAGCTACTCTATAAGATATGTATGCCTTTCCATTCCACTAAATATGCCTGTTCTTTCCCTTAATTAGCTGTTTAAATGATTTTAAACTTTTTTATTGGGCCTTGAATTACAAAATTTAACAACAAATAATATAGGAAAAGTCACAAAACCAAGGCTCTTAAAAAAATAAGAAGCTTAGATACAAATAGTATAAATAGTATAAATGCATAGACGTCCAAGGGGGGGGGGGTAAAATGGGGATTATCCCCCCAAACGATTTTGGGTGTGCCGTAGGCACCCCCAAAATTTTTTTTTCATTTTATCCCCCCCCCCATTTAAAATTTACCCCTACCCTGGGAGTGCCGTAGGCGGCACCCCCAACCATTTAGGGGGGGGGGGGGTAATTACCCACCCCCAAACAATTTTTGAGGGGTAAATACCCCCCCCCAAAATAAAAAATATCTAACAAAAAATTTTTGCGCGCTTCGCCCGCATTTTTAATACTAAATATTTAATAAAATTTAAATTACCAACCCAAAAAAAACTTTTCCCCGGGGGTAAACAAAATTTACCCCTGCCAACAGATTTCAAGGGGGGTAATTAACCCCCCCCCCAAGCAAATTTTACCCCCGCACATAGGGGCAAATCCAGAAACAAGGGGATTTAATTATTTAGAGCCCGAATTTCGTGTTCAAAATGTCATATTAGGGGTTTTTGAGGACAGGGAATGCATTTCTAAACTTATCAGAGAAATTTGAGAATTTTTCAGTAGCGCAGCTACTCTATAACTAGCTTTATGGGCCCTTTAAAGTGTATCTATGTCAATTGTAGTCCGATTTTAGTGTTCAAAGTGTCAAATTAGGGTTGTTGGGGTCTGGAAATTCATTTTAGTATGAGGGGAGGGGATGGTGTAAAGGGGGTGGATGGGGAATCCTTATTTTAGCTAGCTACAAGTTTCACTTTAAGTAAAAATAAATTCATTATAAATGTGGGCATGGTTGACATCAATTTTTATAAACTTATATCTATATTTATAAT
This sequence comes from Acartia tonsa, assembly GCF_053477335.1. Taxonomy (NCBI): domain Eukaryota; kingdom Metazoa; phylum Arthropoda; class Copepoda; order Calanoida; family Acartiidae; genus Acartia; species Acartia tonsa. Next base: position 46,434,165 of record NC_137272.1, read on the forward strand.
GATATAAAAATTCTTGTTTACCGTTTATATGTATATTAGCGGCTTTGCCCCTAGCCTCTAGGGGCTTTGCCCTAAGAGGTATTAAAAAAAATCAAGTATCTCTGGTGTTGCAACCACTACATTAAAAAAAAAATATGGGGGAATTTTTGTTTTTGGCTAGGTTGTGGGTGTCCAACCACCCAAGAAAATAGCATAAAACCAACACAGGACCAGTAGGTATATTCCCTGAAAAGTAAAATCCAATCGGTTCAGTGGTTACCAAGATCTTAAGGGACAGACAGACATTAAGCTACTTTGTATTATAGACTAGCAGCTTCGCCCCTAGCCTCTATGGGCTTTGCCCCAAGAGGTAATTAAAAAAATAATACCTCTGGTGCTGTAACCATTACATTTTAAATTAACTGCATAAAAAAATTGAGAGGGATTTTTTTTTTTTTAAAGGGTTGAGGGTGTCCCACGCCCCAAGAAAATAGCTTGAAACCACCGCAGGACCAGTAGATATATTCCCTAAAGATTAGAATCCAATCGGTTCAGTGGTTACTAAGATCGTAAGGGACAGACAGACGGACATACATCAAGCTACTTTGTATTATAGATTAAAACCCAGGGATCTAAGGGACAAAACAATGACTGATTAATGTATGTAATATTGATGCAGCAAATTATATTACAAAAAAAATAATTGTCTGTAGATGAAAATTAGTGGTTGAAACGTTTCAACACTCAACTTAATGAACCAACCAATAAAAAATCAAACAAAATTCATAACGTCGCATTGTTAAGCCAACCAATATAAAAAAGTTATTATAAAACTTTGGGGACTAGTGTAATAAATAGCACAATGTCCCCTCCCTACCTAAATAAAACTGCAAACATTAAACATGAAGACCATGTGACTACATAATATGAAAACAAAGCATTACCAATAGACAGACGGATAGGCTAAAATAATTGACGGGGATTTTTTGTTTTTTGGGAGGGTTGAGGGTGTCCTACACACCAAGAAAATAGCTTAAACTCAACACAGGACCAGTAGATATATTCCCTGAAGATTAGAATCCAATCGGTTCAGTGGTTACTTTAATCTTAAGGGACAGACAGACGGACATACATCAATCTACTTTGTATTATAGATTAAAACCCAGGGATCTAAGGGACAAAACGATGACTGATTAATGTATGTAAATCCCAAATATTGATACACCAAGTTTTATTACAAAATTAATTTTCTGATGATGACAATTAGTGGTTGAAACGTTTTGACACTGGACGTAATGAACCAACCAATAAAAAAAATTCCTTAAGTTGTTAAGCCAACGAATATAAAAATATTGTTAAAAAACTTTGGGGACTAGTGTAATAAACAGCCCAATGTCCTTCCTCAATAAAACTACAGACATTAAACATAAAGACCATGTAAAGGCATAATTTTAAAACAAAGCATTACCAAATGACAGACGGATAGGCTACTTGCTAATTCCAATTTAGAATGATTATTAGAACACCAAGTTTTTTGCATATTAACTTTACCTTTTCGCAGTGAGGAGGGGACATTGGGCTGTTTATAACATGTTTTAACTGCTAATTTTAATCTACAAAAGGGGTAATTTTGTATATTATCATTGGGGATGTATATCAATTTATCAAACTTTATCTTATCCCTTTAGATCCCTGATATTTGTTAGAATCTATAGAAACGATTATTTAGTTACAAAATCTCGAACATAAAGAGGTTTATATTTAGGCTTACCCCCCCCCCTTCATCATTTGAAAATATTTATTACTAACTTTAATTCAAAGTCTGAATAAATATTTCTTATATTTTGCGTCTTTTATTTATATGTATTACATCTCACATTTTGACTTTAAAAGCGCGTTTAAAAGATTTTCCTAACTAACTTTTCGTGCACCCACCCTCAGAAAACGCACTAAAAACCCCTACGGGGGCGCGGAGGGGTAAATGAAACCAGTACAGGCGATTATAATATGTCTTTGGGTAATCAAATATCGTATTTTTAGCCCGTGGCAACCGGTGAAAACATGTTTCCTCTTACTGTTTAATTAAATGTTGATTATAAAACAAACAAAAAAAAACTAAAATCTTAACTTCAACTAGAATTATTAAGGACTTATTTCTTTAATTTGTGTTTTTTTCTTTTATATTGTCAAAATACATGTAGTTCATGACTCACCTGAAGTTATTTTGTCTAATTACGTTAATTCTAAGAGATTTTATAATACTTTTAAAATTGTTGGTGAAACACAAAAAGTATGCCTTTTTCTGTAAGAATAATTTTTTGCATTTCTTGACTTTCAGGCATTAGAAAGCGTACTTAAAAAGCGTATTTTTATGATTCCTTTGAAACCTGATGTACATTGGGTATGATAATACTCATAGGATGATTAAAACTTGATTTGGGGGTGGTGAATTGAATCCCCTTGTTGCCCCTATGTGCCCCGGGATAAAAATTTTGGGGGGGGGGGTAAAAAAAATTGCGGCGAGCTTCGTGCGCCATTTTAACCCCCCCCCCAAAACTTGGACGTCCCTGTATTAATGTGTATATTTTTCATATAGTCATAGAGAAGCTTTGCTCCTAGGAATAACTTGGCCTTGGTGTTATCTTGTGTGCTTAGGTAAGTGTTAAATTATTCATTTTCATTAGTAATGCAGCCACTCTTTATCTAGGGTGTGTCCCTCCCCCCTTATCATTATTCACTTTTTACACTTCCTTGTCAATAAAACAAGGATCATCATTAATCATTGATAACCCCATCCCCTTAATTTTGTAGATAAATTGAATATAAATGGGTTGTTTGTATGCCTAAACCCAAAGGGAAGCCAAGTAAAGAACTCGATATAACCCAACCTACAGAAATGATCAAATGAAAATATACCCTACAATGTTTAAATATATTTATTAACTAACAGCTACGTCTCTAGAGGCCTTTAGGGTTACTTTAAGTGATGGGGGTTGAATTCGACCCCCCTTTTTTATTGTAGAAAAAGAAAATAAGGGGGGGGGGGAGGGTTACAGTTAAAAAAAAAACATTTTAAACCTTCCCAGTACCTAAGCAAAGCTATACTGTTAAAGAGAATAGACAGATACAGACAGACACAGATCTTGTTATTTTTATAAAAAGATAAATGTATTTATTGTTTAGGTACAGAGAGACTTTACTCTTATGAATATAAGCTCGGCCAGGATGAGGATGTACTTAAATTTATCAGCCCTGGATCCCTTCTATCATTAAAAAATGAATGTAAATTATCAATTTTTATTTTGCAGGTACTGAGTAGCTTTGCTCCTAACAAGTACTTTATCCTTTGTGTAGAGGTAAAAGGTAAATAATGATTATTTCCTTTTTATACAGCAGCTACATCATAAGTAGGGTGTGTCTGTTCATCCCTCTTTTTCTTTCTTTCTTTTGTTTTTTATCTTTTTCCTTTCTTCTTTTACTCTTTTCTTTCCTTTCATATTTAATATTTTTTGGTATTAATGATTTGCTGTTTATTGATAGAATTAACCATGTTAATATAAGAGTAGTATATCTATGATTTGATTAGATATTGCATATTAAATGACTGAAAATGTAAAGATTTCTAAAAGGCATCTACTCTACAACTTCTTTTGTCTGTATAACTTGTTCTCTGTGTCCATCCATAATGATCTGGAGTAATTACTAAGAATGTTGAAAAGACTATGAAATTAAACTGAACTGCCAAATAAAATGGAATCATGTAATTTCTACTATTGTGTTTCTAACTTTTTACAAATTCAACTTAATAAGTTTTTGGCATAAGACTCTGCTATGGATTTTTACATTTTCTAATTTGTTTTATCTTTATCCTGATAAATATAAACATGATTATAATGTAACACATAAATATTTTTCATAGACAACAAGACAAAACAAACCTTACTGCTTTACATAATTGGATAAAAATATTGTAGTAAAACTCTTCAATTTTAGGCAGTTCTGCTGACAAAACTGATGACAGTTCATCAAGTATATAAACTAGAAGTACAGATACTTTAGCTTCACTGGCTACCATAGCAACAGCTGGGAGTGCTGTTACTACTCCTTCAAATCCTTCCATAATAAACATGTTCACAATTAGATAGATGTATATTTAGTTCAGGTAAGTCTTTTCAAAGAATTACAACATAACCTTTTCCCAAAGAGAACTTATCTATGTCTGACTTCAACAAAAGGTTTCACTATCAGCTACAATTCAATTCTTCTTTACAGGGAAGATTCTTATACTTCTTAGGAAAAACTATCTACAAAAACTATCTACAAATAAGGAGAGCAAGAAAATTTAGAAAAAGTTATAGAAATATTAAAAAAACATAGTTTGCAAGAGGAATCAAAGATTTTGAAATAGTTTTATTGAACATTACAGTGTTAATGATAGAGAAAGGTAATAGATTCCTTTTTAAAAAAAATCATCTTACAAATTATTATTTAGAAATGGAGGAATTAGGCAGTGGAACTGAAATGAATGAAAACACAGGTTGTACAGGTCCTGGTAGTGATACTAAAAAGGTATGTATTCTGTAATTTTATAGTGCCTAAAACTTGGTATTAGTATTGAAAATTATACAAAAGAAATATTTCAGTCACTCTAACAAAATATTCAAAGTTGTAAGAAAACAAACATATCCTAAAATACCAATACCTAGTAAAAGATATTCTAAAGCATAGATGCATATTACAATTTTAAAATCCATGTATGATCTTGCAGGCCTATATCCTCATTGTCTACAGGAAACTTTGTATGTCTCTCCTATCCACAATTTTTCATTTCAAACTTAAATATATCTTACATAGTTCAATTTTATGAAAATCTTATACCATTTCCATGATGTTACATGCATTAAAGATTCTTTTACTAGGAAAGAACCTAAAGATCATGACTTAATACATGATATTTTCAGAATGAAGATGAAATGGGGTCTACAAAACCTTCTGTGTGTACATGTGGACTTCAATTTGGAGTTTCCCATCTTACATCTCAAGATTCAAAATCTTCAAATTTGCCCAAAGAACTTGGTAATATGAGTATAAATTTCCAAGGTCCTGCAGGAGAAACTCAAAGAATGCTAGCCAAAGAAAAGATTAAAGAGATCAAAGAGAAAGTTGCTGATTATTACTATGATTCAGACTGTAAAGTTATAGGTATTCCAAATCATTATGTAGTACCTAAGAAACCAATTGTGTTAGGTAAAGAGGATAGAAAGAATCAAGATGATCAAATTTTAGATAAACATTGTGAAGAAACCTTACATAATCACATTGTTAATGCTGCTAGAAAATCGAAGTCTGAATATTTTGTGATGTTAGGATTTCAATCTGGAGATTGCATTCAACAATTAGTTAATATGGGAAAACACACCAGAGGAAAAGATCAAACTGCAGATTTTAATGAGCATGAAAAAAGAATAAAGGCATTGTTGGACATTGAAGATATTCACAAGGAAGAACTAGATTTATGCATAGAGGAACATTTACAATGGAAAGAAAACAAGCTTGAATTAAATGATTCAAAGAGCATCTTGTTTAAAAAGGAATGTTTTATAAATAATCAAGTTTATCTGAAGTTGGAGATTGATAGTATTTAACTTTCATAAATAAACATCTTTAGTTTTGATATATTTTTCTAATTATAAAACATTTAATATTACAGGTACTTAAACAGCAAGGGGGAAATAAGAAAATCAAAATTGAAAACACACTCTTGTACAAGTGTCCTACTAGCAATCTAGAGAAATTTTATACCTATCAACACTTTGTCTACAGACTTCAAGAAACAAAAACAGAATGGGATTCTCTAATCATTATCCCAGAACACAATGCTATTATAAATATAGAGGTAAAACTTGGACCTAAAGATAAAGGAGATAAAACCAAACTACTGAAAAATGCTTCAGATCAAACTAAACAGCACTTTTCATTCATGCAGAAATTATTTGGAGGAATGCTTTCTAAAGATTGGATTTTTGTCAAGGCTGCATGTGTTCCTTATTTAGAGATTGTTGAAGGTGCAGAAATACCTTGTGTCAACTGTCAGCAATTCATTCTACAAGATGTTAATGATGTAACACCTTGGTTGAATCAGATATTTGAACACAAACTTGTTACATCAGATAATCATGATCTGACAGTATATGAAAATCTTGTTGCTGAACTGATATATCACTTATCAATTAAAGAGTCAAGTAGATTTAATCAATTGATATCTGATCCAATAACCATTAGCAAAGAAGTTGAGAAAGCATTAACAGGAAAGTCTGATGGAATATCAATTGATAGTAATGTTTCTGTTTACATGCTCAACAATGAACAGCTGCAAGCAGTTAACTCAACATCCAAGTTCCTTATCATAGATGGTGACTATGGTACGGGGAAAACATATGTTTTAAAACAAAGAGCCAAAAAGTGTGCCACTGACAATCTTAAAGATAAAATATTTTACATTGATTTAACAGCAATAACAAATTTTAGTAAAGAATTATATTATACATCCTCAACATCAATTATGGATGAAACAGCTAAGATGGAGTTTGAATCTTATCCAACTGTAAGAGTTATTACTATTAGAGATCTAATTGATGAATTAGATACAGACAAAAAAACTGCAGAAATAATGTATTCAATAAATCAATTCTTTAGAGATAATCTTTGTGATCACCTATTCATTGATGAAATGATAATTGGAAGTTGTGAATTTCCTTACTCTGTGAAAACAATTTGCATGACTATGAAAGTAGATAATGGCTATATGAAAGGTAGATCAGTGTGGATAGAAACTATGATAAAGAATCACAATGCTCTATGTTTTAATTTAACAAAGAACTTACGAAACAGCCAACTAATACACAAGTTTTCTGAAGCTTTCAATTCAAAAATATCTTCAAAACTTCCTGACAATAATGTCATTGGTAGCCATATTTATTACTATCATAATATTCATAATATATCACCTGGCTTATTAGCCATTGCTGCAGTAGAAAAATATTTCTCACTTAAACCACAAGAAGGTGTAGTTGTATTAACATATTTTTCTAACAACTCAATGTTTGATGATTTGTTAAAGAAACACTTTTCCTCAACTAGACCAGTTGTGTCAGACTTCAAAGCATATATGAACAAACCTGAAGGAATATTAGTAACAAATTTCTTTGAATTCCAGGGTGCTCAAGCTAGAAATGTTATCATAATTGATGATAATTCAGAGGAAGGATATGCTAATGTCTGGATACGAAATATGATACTTAGAGCAATGTCATTTGCAATTGTTATTTCCAAACAGAAAGTTCCTGAAGGAAACAAATTTGGAGCAATTGAAGATGAAAATTTACATGAATATATTTATGCTGTAAGGAGAGCTATAGATTGTCATCACTATCACAACAAAGATAAACATGATATTAGTGCCATTACTATGGCAATATTAGATAAATACAAACTATTGGACCAGGATGAAAGTATTGTGATTGTAACTTACACAAGAATTTCCAAGAATATTATGAAAGAAGCAAATACAAAGAAGTTTTTTAGTTTAACTGTAGAAGAAAGAAAGAAACAAGTTAGGGAGAAAATTAAATTAGAAAACAAAGAGCTTTATGAAGAAATGAAGAGAAATATTTCCAGAAAATATGATGAAATATCTTGGAGCTACTATGATGCGTATGCAATTGAAGATCTAGTTAACAAGCCAAGACATATTAATTATATCAATATCAATTATTACTCAGAATTTTATTTCAATGAAGCAAGGAATATGATTGTATTTGCTGATGAGAATATAGATCATAGACATGATTTTGCAGCTTGGGGAGACGAGACAGATTTAGATTATTTAGATAATGAGACAAGGATATATGTTAATATGAGTAAGATAAACAGAAATAGATGTGAAGCACGTAGCAGAGATATAATCTGGGAAGCACAACCAAAGTTTGCAATAATTGTTCATGATGGGAAAATGGATGCATTTAGTCAACCTAAAGAAGCTCTCAATCTAATAGAGGATGATAACCTACATGAATATATAACTAAAGAAAACACAAACCTATTGACGGAGGAAGAACATACAACTAAAGAAGTAGAACAAGTCAACAACCTTCCAAATCAATAAGAAAACACAAGAACTGTATTGTTTTTTTTAATACCAACTCTACTTATATTCCAGAAAAATTTGTATATACTTTAATTTTTTAATGATAATGTATAATATAATATGTATATTAGGAAAAATAAGAGTCTAAAAAATATCTTTTATTTCTATATTTATGACTTCCACTACTCTATAATTTATTTTGTTTACAAGTGATTATTAAAGATTTTAGGGATTGTAGTTCTATAAATTGTTTTCATTTAATAGCATGTCTTAAACAGAATGGCTTTTATTTCTACTTTATATACATTAAATTTTATATTTAGTGGGTTAGAAGTTGCATGATTTGAATAAAAGGTTGCGCGTTTTTTTACATGTATATTTGGCATACTTAATATTACCACTGACAATCTTGTCCATAGGTAGCTGCTATATTTAGATCTTCAGCTTCAGATAAAAAATCTTATTTATTTATATTATATTTAGTAGCGGCTACGCCACTAGAGGCTACTAGGGGCACTTGAGAAGGGGGGGAAGTTGAATTAGATAACTCAATTTTTTATTTATTTTTTGAAAAATTGAGAGGGTGTTGATATCCCCAAAATAGTAATAAACCTTCCCAGTATTTAATAGAGGAATTATATTTTTTTTTCTGTCCAAACACCTGGGATAAAAGATTAAGTAACACCCAACAAACAACCAACATTTTGATTGCAAAACCCTTGTCTGGAAGTCCTAAATGTGCATGTTGATGAGTTGCACCTGTTTTTGGCAAGGGATTTCCCTAATCTGAATATTAATGTCATAATAAATCTAGCAAAGCAGCAGCAGGAACAGTTTTTTTAACATCTTTAGTTATGACGTGGTGTTAAGACGAGATACAACTCTGATTACGAGCTGACATGCTACATGACAAGCCATGGTCGTGGGTATAATTATAGTTATAAACACAGATATATTTAAATCCTGTATTTTATTATAGCATATATCTATGCCTTGAAAACTTGTGTTTTTCCAAAGTATATGATATTTTTAGATATGAATTAGACAAATTTACAAGGTTATTGTTCTGACAAAATAACTTTAAAAATTGTCTTCTCTTCTTGTGGTGTCCTAAAATGCTGAAGTTATTCTTTATAGCGATAAAGGTCTTTTCACGCTATCTACCTGTTGAGCACGGATAACCCCAATTTTTATTTCCTAAATGAATTAGTAGTTTTGTTTACTATGCCTGACCACTACAGGGCCTATATCTGCAGTGATCCAATATTGCGGGGCTACCCAGTACAGAAAATATAACCTAACCTGACCATAAACAAGCAAACGAATAACTATCCTTCCTTTCCCAACCCATCCTAAATTTTATATTTTTTAATCAGAGCTGGGAGGAAGGGGGGTATCAATGTTCAACAAGGTACTTTGTGTGAACGCGCCTGAATATATGGCAAGTGAATATTAAAAGATTAATCACCTTCAAAATTTCCCTGATTTCTATCATAAAATGTTTTGAATCCATTCTCATAAATCTTTCATCTTTCTCAATATTCATTTCTTTATCTAAAATAAAAAAATAAAATCATTATTGAGAAAAGCACATGAATGATTTTACTGCTCAATGGCACCGATGTCTGTTCGCACATCTATAGTACTGGAATTTGATAGGTTTAATGGAAAACTGGTAAAATCAATTACTAAAAATACGCGGGAATTGAATATGCAAAAATGCACAAAAAGATGAAATAACAACTTCTCCAGTATTTAGAGAATCACGCAATTATATTATCAAAGGGTAAAGTAGTAAGTTTTTTTTTGTTTGTAGCTAAAGATCTTGTAAATTGCTGGTTTGAATAGGGTGTGCTTATCAAGGAAGCTTTTTAAGTGTCTTGATATGGATTTATTGGATTTCTGACCTTTCCTGCCCTCCCCTAGGGGCTATGGGCGAGGCTTCAAGTATTATATTTATAGTATTATTGAAAGATTAAACCTGGACAACGACATTTTTAGTAAAGTTAAAATCAAAATTAATATGAAATTAGGTATAGGATACTTTTTAGTAGCGAAGCTACTTTATAATTTGAAATGTCGGTATGTCCGTTTGAACCGTTAAGGTCGAAACATGATTTTTTCGGCTTCTTTTCAATTTTTAGGGATTAATTATTCACATTTTTACATATTTTCACAAAGTTTCATTAATATCTCCTAAATTTTCACTTTTTTATGATTTGTGATTTAGTTTAATGTTTATTTATTTTAACATTGCTCTATATTTCATTTTTTCTGGATGTCCCTCGATAATAAGCTTTACTACTTATGGATGTTGTCATCCTTGTTTATTCAGAAATGTTATTGGTAAAATTAAGACAACATATATGTTATTGTACAAGGATAACAACATCAATAAAAGCGAAGCTCAAAATTGTTTGGACAAACTAAGGTTTTTTTTATAGTGATGCTTTGCTCATTATACTGTACTTTGTTGTCCTAGGAATTATACCTATTTATTATTATACATCTATCATTTTGAGTTACAAAAGTGAAAATATTTACTTGACATAAGATTCCCATTCCAATAAAGACAACATCAAAATTGAGAAATGTTAGAACCAGAGTATTGAAGACTTTGCACTTGTTTGTCAAATATGTATGTTGTCACTAACCCTGCAGGGTCTTGCAACAATGCTGTGCATAAGTAACCTAACCTAAATTTTGTATGATTTGCCTATTAAAATTCTGTGAAAAACTGGTTTTTGGTTATAACCCATGACAACATTTCAACTTAGATTAAAACTATTGGTTGAAACGTTTGGAAATAACTTAACTTAAGCAAAAAGAACCAAAAGTTGTTTAGCCAATGTACATATAAGATAACGTGGTTATAAAACTTTGAGTGTCTGTTTTATTTACAGTCCACTGTCCCCTCCCTCTTTCTAAAGAACTTTTAAATAAAGAATTTGACCAATGTTTTGTTAAAATATTAATGACAACAAGGATGACAACATCCATAAAAGCGAAGCAATGAAACGTTAGGACAAACGAAAATTAACTCTTTATAGTGTGAGAACTGAATAATCAGAATATAAATGTTTAAAAGTCAAAGGAAACAAAATTGTAAGTAAATCTGATGAAAATCTGCTTAAATACAGGATATTGTTTAAGGACATACTTACATTTTTAGGACTTGATTATAGAGTTGCTTCGCTTATAATATTTTTCTTTGTTGTCCCAGGAATCAATATACCAAAAATCAGATCAAACGGTTAATTAGATCACATAAAAATTTGTTGTTGAAAAAGTAGAAAAATCAACATGTTTAAAATGGTCGTACGGACATTTTGGTAATGATTATAGAGTTGCTACGCTTTCTAAATGGTACCTAACTACTACAGGAATCACTATGCAAAGTTTGAAATCGATAGAACAATTCTAACATGCATAAATTGACTAATAAAAGCTATCTATCTCGGACGGACGTACGGACGGACGGACCGACCCTAATTATAGAAAAGCTTCGCTTTAAAAAAACTTGTAATTTGTACTACAAATTACAAGTTTTAAAACGACATTTTCTTATATGTGTTAGCTCAAAAACTTTGGGTGCTCTTATCAAATTTTAATTGGTTGATTCCAATCTGATAGTGTCTAGACTTTTCAACCATTGCTCTTCATTATTGGTGATTTACATCAGTTTATCATCCATGTCTTATCCCTTTAGCCATAATGAAAACTCATGTATAGAATCGGATTACAAACATTTTCCACGAACATTAAAATAGAATCAATACCAGCTTTATTAGCCTTGGTCTTTGGCTCCTTTCATCTGACACAACTGGTTTTCATTGGAAAGCTGTCAATAATACGATGCGATAAATAACTATGTATTATCTATTATTAAAAAATAATTGCTCTTGGTAATTTTTTTTTTATTACAAGAGATCTAAAGAGAAAAGAATGATCTATAAATTGATGCAATAAAATATTGTAATAAAAATTAACCCCTTCTATAAATTACAATTAGTGGTTGACACGAGCATGCAGACACTCAACTTAATAAATCAACCAACAAAATTCAATAAAAGTTCCCAAAATTGTTCAGCAAAAAAAAAATAATAAGACATTATTATAAGACTTTGGGGACTGATGTAAATATAAAGACCAATGACCCCTCCCTCCCTGTGTTTATGAATATTCAATTACTGAAATAGAATTTGTGACGGGGTATTTTTTCTCGTCAATTTAGTGTGCTTATGTAGTTCTCAGATATATTATTGGTCATTTTTAATTCCTCAAAGAAATATGGTCCTAAATGTTCTTGATATAATAGACAATCCTAATTTTTCAAATAAATGATTTATAGAACAAGGAAGACAACATCCATAAAATATTAAATATCACAATATAACTTGTGTCAGAACTTAGTAAGCATAATAATAATAATTTGTAAGTCTAAAAAAATGTACATTTTTTTTGCAAAATTACTCAAATACAGGATATTGTTGAGAACACTAATAGTATGAGTAGTATAGGTAGTAATTATAAGTTATAACATATAAATATGCTTTTCAATATAATTTGAAACTTTCCAAAGTGGTTATTTTACATGGAACATTTTATATTAATGGGATTATACCAACCAACTATGTTTTATAAGCAGAGATATTACATGTACATTCTGAATACATACAGGGATGCAAGAATATGTCTAATAAAATAAAAAGAAAGATCTGCCTATCTGAAATCTTGGACATTTTTGCCTAATTATGTTGTAAAATAGGGAAGGGAAATATTTTATTTTATTTGTCATTGTCCTTACCTCCCTGGAGTAACTGAACCATACAAATATTTTTCCGGTGTTTCACATTTTAATTTTTTAGTTGTTTCCTAAAGATTCATATTCACACACCTTTTCGTTAGTATTAGACATAAAATCTACTGTGATTTCAACTGAATAAGACTTTAGACCCATGATTAATAAATCTAGTCTGTCTGGGCCCGGGGCAAAAGAGAGAGTTGAGTTGGCTAGTTCAGTTCTTTGTGTGCTGTGACCATGTTTACTTCTTTAAATAGTTTTAGTAGGGGATAGAACAATAGTGATTAAATTAATCTGCAACTAATTCCTCTCCCTATTTTATCAAAGTTAAGGAAAGACATTTTTTATCTCAAAGATTTTTTGGAGGGGAGTGGGGGGGGGGAGAAACATTGTTTTTGTGTGACATATTTAAATTTTCCTGATTTATAAAAAGCATGGGCTTCAAACAATAGGGTACATGACAAAAAATATTTTTATTCATGAACTTCAACTTCTTTTATTTCAGATAAATGATACCAGAATTATTCAAATTTGTTCCCAGAATAAAGTAAAGGTAAAAATAATTGATTAGATCATTTTTAAGTGAAGCTTTACTGGTTTATGGTTGGTCGGTCAGTCTATAATATATTATAGCTTTTATTATTAATTTGGGCATGCTAGAAGTTCGTGGATTCATACCCAAGAGTTTGGGCTATTTTTTAATTCCTACCCTTTCGAAAAAAGAGCCCCTATATACAGCTAGGGGCACAACCACAAGTAAGATAAAAAATATTAGCTTACTATCTTTGATTGCAGCCGAGTAAAATAGAGACAGAGAGAATGACAAGATAAAATTAAGAGTGGGTGAAGTGGGGGAATTTGAAGCATTTGAATGCAAGGGGGTGTGGTGTAGATTTAAAAGGTTTTTGTTTAGTGAGGAATGTGGGGGGAGGTGGGAGTTGTACTATAAAAAAACTACTTCCATTTCTTAAAAAATTGTTTAAAAAATAATGTTTTGGGGTTCATTGATAGACATTCACTTTATGGGAAAGTACCAGCTTTTCTTTTATGGATGTTGTCATCCTTGTCTATATTGAAGGTAAACGTAAATAATTACATTTTTGTAAGTGAATAATAATCATTGACAGAAAGTCTGTATGTCCATTTTCAATATAATAATTTTGGTTCTTTTAAACAATATCTTGTATTATACTAGCGGCTTTGCCAATAGCCTCTAGGGAAGAAGCCCTAAGGAGTATTGGGAAGTCTCCTCCTATATAAAATCATTTGTTCATAATTTGTAAAAAAAAACAAGGATGACAACATCCATAAGTAGCGAAGCACAAAAAATTTTGGATGGGAATACATAGAAGTAAATTTAAAGTGTATTTATTAAAATCAAGAATAGATTTATTGGAGAAAATAAATAGGAAACCTTGTTTTATTTTGTATGATGAAGACGGTTAAAGTAAATTACATACTAGATGCACATAACAATGGGATAATATTTTGAAACTGTTAATGCAAAAAAGTTTTAAAATTAAACCAAAAATACAGGGAAATATGTCAAACATATAAAAATAGCCAAAAACCTGCTAAAAAGCCGCCATTGTTTCTTTTCTTAAAACGCCAGAAATTTAATTGAAAACTTTTTGAAAATTTGACCATAAACACCAAAGATATGGGTAAAAACATGATAATATAAAAATAGCCAAAAACCTGCAAAAAGACAGTCTGACTGTCATTGTTGTTTTCTTCAAATGACAGGAAATTTAATTTTGATATCTTTAACTGAACAAATTTCGAAAATCGGGCTATAAACACCAAAGATATGGGGAAAAATGTGAAAAATATAAAAATAGCCAAAAACCTGCAAAAAAGCAGTCTGACCGTCATCGTTGTTTTCTTCAAACGATGGAAAATTTAATTTTAATATCTTTAACTGAAAAATTTTTGAAAATCGGACCATAAACACCAAAGATATGGGAAAAATATGGAAAATATAAAAATAGCCTAAAACCTGCTAAAAAGCAGTCCGACCGCCATTGATGTTTTATAGTTAATTGTGCTCCTTAATGATGGGAATGTAGTCAAAGAATTTCAGCTCTCTATCTTTTATAGGAGCCGAGAAAATCACATTTCCCCCAATTCATTAATTAGGGACGGACAGACGGACGGACAGACGACGGACAGGCGGACGGACGGACGGACGGACAGACGGACGGACATTGTGAATTATAGAGTAGCTTTGCTACTAAAAATGAGAGGGTGGGTAATTTTTTTCAAGGGGGCTTCACTCCAGATTTCTGTGGGAGTTAACCCAGTCTGCATATTAATAAAAGAAAAACAAGGATGACAACATCCATAAAAGCGAAGCTCTGAAACGGTAGGACAAACGGACATTAACACTTGTATAATGTCAGAACTGAATAATCAGAATGCGAATGTATAAGAGTCAAAGCAAAATTGTAAGTAAATTTGTTGAAAAACTGCTTGATACAGGTTAATGATTATGGACATACTTACATTTTTAGGACTTGATTATAGAGTTGCTTCGCTTATAATATTGTATTTTGTTGTCCCAGGAATCAGTATACCAAAAATCAGACCAATCGGATAATTAGGTCTCATACAAATTTGTTGTTAAAAATGTAAAAAAAATCAACATGTTTAAAATAGACGTATGGACATTCTGGTAATGATCATAGAGTTGCTACGCTTTTGAACTCGTACATAACTATTACAGGAATCACCATGCAAAATTTGAAATTGATAGGACAATTCTAACATGCCTAATTTAACGAAAAAAGCTATATTAAAAAGTTAAAAAACAACATGTTTAAAATGGACGTACGGACATTTTGGTAATGATCATAGAGTTGCTACGCTTTCTAAATCGTACCTAACTACTAAAGGAATCACCATGCAAAATTTGAAATCGATAGGAAAATTCTAACATGTCTAAATTAATGAAAAAAGCTATCCGTGACGGACGGACGGACGGACGGACCGACCTAATTATAGAAAAGCTTCGCTTTAAAAATCTTTGAGAGGGGGGATTTTTTCTTTCCTTATGGGGTTATGGGTATCCCAGCCCTCAGAAATAGCTTAATACCATCAACTGACCAGAAGGTATACATCTTGAAGAGTGTAGCCTAATCGAGTGATGGGTTACTGAAATCTTAAGCTTCCGACAGACAGACAGACAGACAGACAGTAATGTCAGAGCTGAATAATCAGAATGCGAATGTATAAGAGTCAAAGCAAAATTGTAAGTAAATTTGTTGAAAAACTGCTTGATACAGGGTAATGTTTATGGACATACTTACATTTTTAGGACTTGGTTATAGAGTTGATTCGCTTATAATATTGTACTTTGTTGTCTCAGGAATCAACATACCAAAAATCAGATCAAACGGATAATTAAATCACATAAAAATTTGTTGTTAAAAAGTAGAAAAATCGATAGGACAATTCTAACATGCCTAAATTAACGAATAAAAGCTATATATCTCGTACGGACGGACGTACGGACAGACCCTAATTATAGAAAAGCTTCGCTTTTAACAAATTTGAATGATATTGATTTGATGGTTAGTCTTATTAAAGGAATTGGATTAATTATGATAAAAAAAAACAATAAAGGTCGCAGGGAGGGAGGAGTTTTGTTACCCCTCTCCCCCTCACTCTAGCAAGGTCTTGCTAAGGTGCTTAATCTTCTGTGGTTAAATATTAAATATTTTTTTTCTGTTCTATAGGATTCAGATAAGAAACTATGATAGAGTGCAGAGACAAGAGACAAGGATTCTGACAAACAATTGTAATTGAAGAATTCCATTGTAGCCACCTCCTTTAACTCTATCCTTTATACTAAAAGTTGGTCAGTTACACAATCATGGATTGTATTTCATAAAGGTAATAATTTGTATTATAAACATGGTTGACAACTTCCATAAGTAGCATAGATAAAAAATCATGAATAAAAATACAAACAATAAGATTTAAAGAGCATTTGTTAAAGTTAAGAATAAATTTATAAATGAAAAAAAATATGAAACCTTTCTTAAGAATTTTTATATTTTGTATGAGGACTGACAGACTGACGGCCAAAGTAAAACAAAGTTCAATAATTATTTTTTAAAATTATTACTTTTTCTTAAATTTCCTATTAAAAAAATGTATTATTTATTGGTGTTAATCCTTACAGATTGGGGGGGGGGTCATGGTCATATTGACCCCCCCTCTAGTTTTTTCAATGTCATTTTTTTTGTAGGTAAGATAGAGAGTTGTGACTTCATGACTTTTTAAGTTTAGTAATTTTACGTCTGCAAGAGTTGATATAAGGATATCTGGTCTGTGTCGGTCGTGGCGTCCGGTCAAAGTCGGTTAGGTGGCACCAAATTTAGAAAAAATTCTAAATAAATCTTAATTTCTTCATTGTGTATAAGATAGAGACCTAATTTTTTTTCTGGTGAATACTGGGATATCAATGAACATCTGAGAATAGTGGTGTTATGACTGTTTGACCGCTTCCTGACCGATTTTATGACTGATTTTATATCCTGTTTTTAATATGGACTTATATCATGTATATTGTGGCTTCTATTACAGCAAGGGACCTAAAAATTTTTGTGGTACATCCTTGAGCAATAAAAAACTTCCGTGAGTAGTAAGGTCATGACCGTTTGACCACTCCTTGACCGATTTTTGAACGATTTTCTATTTCCTACCTGTAATTTTGCCGTTTGTAAGCTGCCAGCAGCTGAATTTCAAAACAGCTCTAGACCAACCAAATTTTTTATATAGTCTATTATTGTGATCAGAAAAAGATAAAAATATTAATAGGCGCCGCTAACCGCCGTAACCGCCGAAAATGGCGGTTATGGTCAGAAAAAGTTTTTGTTATAAAAAATGAAAGTTCCACCTAAAATTTGGTGATCCTAGCTTTAAAATTTGCCACTCTACAGCTGTTTTAATATTTAGCTGCTGGCTGCTAAAAAGCGGCTAAGGAGCGGTCTGACCACTATGACTAGAAAAGGTAATTTTCTCTAAATATGCACATTAACCACATTTTTAACTGTAATAGGAGCCGAGATAGAGATATGACCCCCCCCCCCCCCAAATCTATTAAGGTGGGAATTGGGGCCTGATCTGTAAGGGTTAAAATAAAAAAAAGCACAATTGAACATCACAAATAGCCATTGAGTTCAACTGAGGAAACTATTTTAATTGAACTTCTGACAATATGCACATAATTTACTAGAAAACTTTCTGAGAAATTCATTGATACTAGATAAGGAACTTTAATTATCATTTTTTAAACAAGAAATATACTAATAAGTTTCATATTTTAGGGTTCAAGTGTGAACATTGCATGAAACATCTTATTTCATAGAAATATGTCTTCCACAAAGGTAAATAGATATTTTGTATTTAATTAGAAATCTTTTAAACTCGTTAAACATTTATAAACTTTTATCACCAATCAAAGGATTTTTAAGACATCACCTGACCTTACACATAAAAAAGTTTGTACAAAAGAAATGGTAATCCTTATGTAAAAGTAGCAGGATTTTTTTTTCTTTCTGTACCTAAGGATCTTGCTAAACACTGAACCAATATGGTTCTCCTTGTTAAAGGAACCCTGCAAGAAATACTCCACTTTAATTGCTGAAAGCCTGCCAAGAGTAGACCCAATACCCAAAATTTGAAGCCTTTAGCTTCACTAGCAAAAAAGTTACAGACATATCAAAATGATTATTTTAGTGCAATGAACTCAGTACACTCAATACAACGCAAATTAAACTGAATTTTTAAAAATGATTTTGACTATAAAGAAGTGTTTTTATTGTAAAATATTATCAATTACTAGCATCCTAAACTTCTGCCAAAAATCAGCTTATAAGTTTCTTTCTAGGCGACGTATTTTAATAATGAAAATTCTATTATTAGCAATGAAAAACTTTCAAAATTTTCATTATACTAAATATATGATTTTGAAATGTCTATAACTTTTTTGTTTTGGAAGCTGAAGGCTTCAAATTTTGGGTATTGGGTCTACTTGTGGCAGTCTTTCAGCAGTTAAAGCGGTATATTTCTTGTAAATTCCTTTAAGAAGGTTTATAACTATTTTAGGGGGAAGATATCACAAACTTCCCAAGATAAATCGCCCCTAGAAAAAAATCACCTGCCCACCTAAAAGAAATTTATTTTTTATTTTTAGAACTGAAATAAAAATATGGGGTTGTCGACTCCTCCCTATGCCCAAGTCTCCCTAGAGGCCTTTAGGGGCGTAGCAACTTGTATTGAATTTACAGTATACCATAAAAGTTATTAATATTTGTTTAGGTATTAATATACATGAAGGCATGGAAACACAGGGGTCTTATCTAAGTTATACAAAGATTATTAATAATTCAATGTCCTTGATGGTGAGAGAAAAAAAGAAGTTGCCTATACTACTGAAGATTTTGCCATCACACTTAAAATCTATAAAAAATACATTGGTGTAATTGCAGGTATATGATGTAATTTTATCAAAGATTACAAAAATTAAAAGATATTATGTCAGGAAGGGATATTTAGTGTAACTTTATCAATGATTTAGAATCAGTAGTTAAGGAAGGGGGGGGGGGTATTGTGATAGCATAAAACCAGTTGAATTTTAATCAATCAATTTTCATTTTGGGGGGAATATATGATTTTAAAATGTCTATAACTTTTTTGTTTTGGAAGCTGAAGGCTTCAAATTTTGGGTATTGGGTCTACTCGTGGCAGTCTTTCAGCAGTTAAAGCGGTATATTTCTTGTAAATTCCTTTAAGAAGGTTTATAACTATTTTAGGGGGAAGATATCACAAACTTCCCAGGATAAATCGCCCCTAGAAAAAAATCACCTGCCCACCTAAAAGAAATTTATTTTTTCTTTTTAGAACTGAAATAAAAATATGGGGTGGTCGACTCCTCCCTATGCTCAAGTCTCCCTAGAGGCCTTTTAACTTGTATTGAATTTACAGTATACCATAAAAAATATTATATTTGTTTAGGTATTAATATACATGAGTGCATGGAAACACAGGGGTCTTATCTAAGTAATCCAAAATTATCAATAATTGAATGTCCTTGATGGTGAGAGAAAAAAAAAGTTGACTATACTACTGAAGATTTTGCCATCACACTTAAAATCTATAAAAAATACCTTGGTGTAATTGCAGGTAAATAATGTAATTTTATCAAAGATTACAAAATTAAAACAAATTATGTCAGGAAGGGATATTTAGTGTAACTTTATCAATGATTTAGAATCAGTAGTTAAGGAAGGGGGGGGGGGGGTATTGTGATAGCATAAAACCAGTTGAATTTTAATCAATCAATTTTCATTTTGGGGGGAATATAGATGTTCAAGATAGTTTTGATGATTTAAATATATATTACTTATAAAAATATTGATTTTAGATTGTGAAATGGAAGGAGCTGGCTTAGTACCAACTTGTTCCAGCACTTGTGTCCTTCAATTTGGGGTATATCCCCTATCTTCACAAGATTCTCAAACATTGAATTTGGCTGAAGAATTTAGTAAAATGAGTATAAACTTCCATGGCCCTGCAGGAGACAATAAAAGAATATTAGTCCAAGAAAAAATTGAAGAGATAAAACAGAAAGTAGCTGATTATTATTTTGATCCTGACTGTAAGGTAATAGCTATTCCAAATCATTTTGTAACACCTAAGAAACCAACTGTGTTAGGAAAAGTGGGAAAGAAAAAACAAGATTCTCAGATTTTGGATAAATATCTTGAAGAATGTTTACATCATGAGCTTGTCAATACTGCAAGAAAATCCAATATGAAAGCTCTCATCATAAACAGCTTTCAATCTGGAGATTGTATCCAACAATTAGCCAAAAAAGGGAAAGATACCAGAGGCAAGGATAATTATGCAGATTTTAATCAGTATGAGAAAAAAGTAAAGGAGATCCTTGGCATTGAAGATGTTGAAGAAGAGAAACTAAAGTCTTGTATTGATGAACATTTGAAGTGGAGGGAAAATCCAATGGAATTTCAAGGCCCAGATAACTGGTTGTTCAAACAGGAATGTTCATATTTCATATTATATATTTTGTCCTTTAAACCTAAGATTCATTTCATCATTTAAGGCAGAATTATTGTTTATTTTGATCGAATATATATTCTTAATTTGATATACCTTTTCATACTTTTTGTCAAGTTTGCTAAAAAATTTATTTTTGACTTTTAATTGTTGTTTCTTTTCTATAAAAAAATATCATTTATTATTACAACAAATAAACATTCCATTGCAAAAAACTTGATATTTGGTTTAAGTAAATATTCTTTTGTTTTGCCTTTTTCTAACATTGTGATTTAAATAACGTGGGAAAATTTTTTGATCGCGATATTTGGTTTAAGTAAATATTCTTTTATTTTGCCTTTTTCTAACATTGTGATTTAAATAACGTGGGAAAATTTTTTGATCGCGATATTTGGTTTAAGTAAATATTCTTTTATTTTGCCTTTTTCTAACATTGTGATTTAAATAACGTGGGAAAATTTTTTGATCGTGAGAACCAATTATTTTGATTTAAATGACACATACAATTTTCATTTAATTTCATATTTTGGACTTGTTGGAAAATTTTTTGACCATGAGAACCATTTAATTTTCATTGAATTTCATATTATTTTTATTATAATTTTCGGTATTAAATATCCATTTATGCTAAATTTTGTTTGCTTAAATAACTCATTTCAAAACATGTGAAATATTAGCTTCAATTATATTAGGTGTTTAAAAGTCAGATAGACAGAAAACGTTTCAATAATGAATCCAAGCAAGAGGTAATTGAGAACAATCAATCTGATTTCCAGAAGATTATCACTAACAGCTCTAACCATGATCCTTGTTCTTCAAGTCCAAGTCCTAAAAGAAAAAAGTTGTCTAATACAATTAAAAATGCATTCCTATACAAGATCCCTGATAATAAACTAAGAAACTTTTACAAATATCAGTTTTATAATTTTAGCCTTCAAGAAAAAAAAACTGAATGGGACACTATCATGATAATTCCTAAGCATAATGTTATCATCAATATAGAGGTTAAACTTGGACCTAAAGATCAAGGAGATAAACTCAAACTACTTAAAGATGCTTCAGATCAAACTAAACAGCACTTTTCTTTCATGCAGAATTTATTTGGAGGAATGCTTTCTAAAGATTGGGTGTTTGTCAGGGCTGCATGTGTTCCTTATCTAGAAATTGTTGAAGGTGCAGAAATACCTTGTGTCAACTGTCAGCAATTCATTTTACAAGATGTTGATGATGTTACATCTTGGTTAAAGCAGATAATTAATCACAAACTTGTTACATCTGATAATCATGATCAAACAGTATATGAGGATCTAGTTGCTGAACTGATATATCACATATCCATTAAAGAATCAAGTAGATTTAATCATTTGATATCTGATCCATTAACCATTAGCAAAGAAGTTGAGAAAGCATTGACAGGAAAGTCTGATGGAATATCAATAGATAATAATGTTCCTGTTTACATGCTCAACAATGAACAACTGCAAGCAGTACACTCACCAGCCAAGTTCCTTTTCATAGATGGCGACTATGGTACTGGGAAAACATATGTCTTGAAAGAAAGAGCAAAAAAGTGTGCCACTGTTAATCATCAAGATTTAATATTTTACATTGATTTAACAGCAATAACATATAACTATGAAGATTGTTTAACATGCCTTTCATCTGTTATGGATGAAATGACTAAGGTGGAATTCGAATCTAATCCTAATGTAAGAGTTATTACTATTAGAGATCTAATTGATATATCTAAACCTTTAATAAAAACAACTGAAGAAATAATGTATTCAATAAATAATTTCCTTAGAGAGAATTTTTGTAATCACCTATTCATTGATGAAATGATAAGTGGAAGTTGTGAATTTCCTGGCTCTGTGAAAACAATTTGCATGACTATGAAAGTAAATGATCACTTTGAGAGATCAGAGTGGATGGAAACTATGATAAAGAATCACAATGCTCTATGTTTTAATCTAACAAAGAACTTACGAAACAGCCAACTAATATACAAGTTTTCTGAAGCTTTTAATTCAAAAACACCTCCTAAGCTTCCTGACAATAATGTCATTGGTAGCCATATTTACTACTATCATAATATTCATAGAATATCACCTGGTTTATTAGCCATTGCTGCAGTAAAAAAATATTTCTCACTTCAACCACAAGAAAGTGTAGTTGTATTAACTACTCAATATCACAACGCAATATTTGATTTGTTAAAGAAACACTTTTCCTCAACTAGACCAGTTGTGTCAGACTTCAAAGCATATATTAACATACCTGAAGGAATATTAGTAACAAATTTCTGGAAATTCCAGGGTGCTCAAGCTAGAAACATTATCATAATTGATGATAATTCAGAGGAAGGATATGCTAATTACTGGATACGAAATATGATACTTAGAGCTATGTCATTTGCGATTGTTATTGCAAGAGAGAAAGTTCCTGAAGGAAACAAATTTGAAGTAATTGAAGATGAAAATTTACATGACTTTATTTATGCTGATAGAAAAGCTAAAGATTGTCATCAGTATCACAACAAAGATAAACATGATATTAGTGCCATTACTATGGCAATATTAGATAAGTACAAACTATTGGACCAGGATGAGGGTATTGTGATTGTAACTTACAAAAAAATATCTAAGAATATATTTAGAGAGGCGAATACAAAGAAGTTTCTTAGTTTAACTAGAGAAGAAAGAAAGAAACAAGTTGGGGAGAAAATTGAATTAGAAAACAAAGAGCTTTATGAAGAATTGAAGAGAAATATTTCTAGAAAATATGATGAAATATCTTGGAGCTACTATGATGATGATTATATTGAAGATCTAGTAAACAAGCCAAGACATATTAATCATATCAATATCAATGAATTCTCAGAATTTCATTTCAATGAAGCAATGAATATTATTGTATTTGCTGATGAAAATGTTGATCATAAATGTGAATTTGCAGGTTGGGGATACGAGACTTTAGATTTTTCAGATAATGAGACAAGCATAGATGTTAATTGGAGTAAGATAAACAGAAATAAATGTGAAGCACATAGCAGAGATGCAATCTGGGAAGCACAATCAAAGTTTGCAATAATTGTTCATGATGGTAAAATAGAAACATTTAGTCAACCTAAAGAAGCTCTCAATCTAATAGAGAATGATAACCTACATGAATACATAACTAAACAAAACACAAACCTATTGACGGAGGAAGAACATACAACTAAAGAAGTAGAACAAGTCAACAACCTTCCAAATCAATAAGAAAACATAAGAACAGTATTGTTTTTTTAATACCAAATCTACTTATATTCCAGAAAAATTTGTATATATTTTAATTCTTTAATGATAATGTATTATATAATATGTAAATTAGGTAAAAATAAGAGTTTAAAAATATTTTTTTTTGTTCAAATATTTCTGACTTCCACTACTCTATAATATATTTTGTTTGCAAGTGGTTTTGATTCAAAGAGATTTTTGGGATTACATTTCTACAAATTGTTTTCATTTAATAGCTTTTCTTAGACAGAATGGCTTTTAATTCTACTTTATAACATTAAATTTTATATTTGGTGGGTTAGAAGTTGCATGATTTGAATAAAAGGTTGCGAGTTTTTTACATCACTGACAATCTTGTCCATAGGTAGCTTCTTTATATAGATATTTAGATCTAGATTTAGCCTCTAGGGGCACTTTAGAAAGGGGGAGTTGAATTATATCTTTTATTTTAGATTTAAAATGAATTTTTTTGAGGGGGGGGGGGGACGTGGTTATTGTTCTAAACCTTCCCAGGACATGTAAGAAGCTACCCTGTAAAGGAAAACCATAGTGGTTAGCAAGATCCACTGGAACAAACATTGTTTGTCAAACAGACAGACAAACATCCTGTTACTGTACTACAAAGAGGGGGCGTAGCTACTAGTAACAAATATATAAATAAAGCCCAACAGATTAAATACAGCTTTCGTTGTAGATTGGCCTCTCATTGGTCAGGCGAATCTCAGAAGCCTATCTCTTATAGCAGCCAAGCAATGAGTGTACTTATCCCATTATTCAATGTTTTTTGTCTGAAAATATGAAATGATAATTGGAAGTTGTGAATTTCCTGGCTCTGTGAAAACAATTTGCATGACTATGAAAGTATATGATGGCCGTAAGAAAGATATGAAGAAACCAGAGTGGATACAAACTATGATAAAGAATCACAATGCTCTATGTTTTAATCTAACAAAGAACTTACGAAACAGCCAACTAATACACAAGTTTTCTGAAACTTTCAAATCAAAAACACCTCCTAAGCTTCCTGACAATAATGTCATTGGTAGCCATATTTATTACTATCATAATATTCATAATATATCACCGGGCTTATTAGCCATTGCTGCAGTAGAAAAATATTTCTCGCTTCAACCACAAGAAGGTGTAGTTGTATTAACAAGTTTATATTACAACAAAATGTTTGATTTGTTAAAGAAACACTTTTCCTCAACTAGACCAGTTGTGTCAGACTTCAAAACATATATGAACAAACCTGAAGGAATATTAGTAACAAGTTTCTGGAAATTCCAGGGTGCTCAAGCTAGGAATATTATCATAATTGATGATTTTGCAGTAGAAGGATATGATAATGTCTTGATACGAAATATGATACTTAGAGCAATGTCATTTGCGATTGTTATTTCATATTATATTCCCACAGGAAACAAATTTGGCGCTATTGAAGATGAAAATTTACATAACTTTATTTATGCTGAAAGAGAAGCTATAGATTGTCATCACTATCATAACAAAGAAAAACATGGCATTAGTGCCATTACTATGGCAATATTAGATAAGTACAAACTATTGGACAAGGATGAGGTTATTGTGATTGTAACTTACAATAAAATTTCTAAGAATATTATGGAAATGGCAAATACAAAGAAGTTTCTTAGTTTAACTAAACAGGAAAGAAGGAAACAAGCTGGGGTGAAATTTAAATTAGAAAACAAAGAGCTTTATGAAGAATTGAAGAGAAATATTTCTAGAAAATATGATGAAATATCTTGGAGCTACTATGATGATTATGAAATTAAAGATCTAGTTAACAAGCCAAGACATATTAATTATATCAATAGACAATGGAATTCTGAACTTTATTTCAATGAAGCAAGGAATATTATTGTATTTGCTGATGAAAATGTTGATCATAAACATAAATTTGCAGCTTGGGGAAATGAGAATTTTTTACACTATTCAGATAATGAAACAATTGATGATTACAGTGAGAAGAACAGAAATAGATGTGAAGCACGTAGCAGAGATATAATCTGGGGATCACAACCAAAGTTTGCAATAGTTGTTCATGATGGTAAAATAAATACATTTAGTCAACCTAAAGAAGCTCTCAATCTAATAGAGGATGATAACCTACATGAATACATAACTAAAGAGGTGGAACAACCTAAAGAAGCTCTCAATCTAATTGAAGATGATAACCTACAAACTGATGAGGTGGAAAAAATTTCCAAATCAATAAGAAATAACAAAAAGTGTAATATTCTTTAAGATCATATATATTTTTCAAAATTTGTATATAATGTAATTTTTAATAATAATGTATTATATAATATGTATTTTAGGGAAAAATAAGAGCTTAAAATATCTTTTTTTCTATATTTATGACTTCCACTACTCTATAATTTATTTTGTTTACAAGTGTTTGTGATTATAGTTCTAGTAATTGTTTTCATTTTATGGGTTTTCATAAAAAGGATGGCTTTTAATTCTACATTATAACATTAAATTTATTTTTAATGGGTTAGAAGTTGCGTGATTTAAATAAAAGGTTGCTTTTTTACATGATGTATATTTGACATAATTTATATTACCACTGACAATCTTGTCCATAGGTAGCTTCTTTATATAGATCTTTAGCCTCTAGGGGTACTTTAGAAAGGGGGAGTTGAATTAGATTTTGTAATTTAGATTTAAATGAAATTTTTTCGGGAGGGGGATGACCAACCCCCACCATTCTAATTTAAGTTTAAACATTTTTTTTAGGGGGGGGGGGACGTGGTTATTGTTCTAAACCTTTCCAGAACATATAAGAAGCTACCCTGCCATGGTGGTTAGCTAGATCCTTTGGTACAAACACTGTTTGTCAAACAGACAGACAAACATCCTGTTACTGTACTACAAAGAGGGGGCGTAGCTACTAGTAACGAATCTATAAATAAAGCCCAACAGATTAAATACAGCTTTCGTTGTAGATTGGGATCTCATTGGTCAGGGGAATCTCAGAAGCCTATCTCTTATAGCAGCCAAGCAATGAGCGTACTTATCCCATTATTCAATGTTTTTTGTCTGAAGTTTAATATGTCGGAAAATTGATCCAAATTGGTTGTACCTTTTTGTGTAAGGTTTTCAGCTATTTTCTTACCTCTCCCGCTCTCTCCTACAGGATAGGGGGGAAGCAATTAGTATAATTGTAAAGCAACAGATAGACAGACAAAACAAGTTTTAGAATATATTCGCATTAATCCCAGAGAACTAATCAACAAATTTTGTAGAATAGAGCGGTGTACTTTCAAAGCAAAAACATCAAATTTCTTTAAATTTATTTCAGCACTATAATGTACAGATTTATACAAGATAACATATTATACTACAGGGTGTTTCAAGAGAAATGTTATTTTTAAAAAACTTAATTATGCATAGAAACAAAAAACAATTTTATAAAATGCTTTATATATTTGGAAAACCTGTTCTGGTACATTCATGTTTAAAATATTTAATAGTCATTTCTCGCATCTTATTATGAACAGTTTTCCGCGGATATAAAATTCATAGAAAGCTAGATATAATATGAAGCTAGACATAGTTTTTTCATATGGATGAGAACCGGTTCCTATCCACCGGATTCGATTGAATACGAGAAATATGATTATTTAACAAATTATTGAAAAGTTGGAACATATTACCACGTAGCTCATATAATATATGTAGCACAGGAATGATTCTTATATATCCAAAAACTAGACCTTATTACGACTTTAAAGGTATGCACAACATTTTTGTACTATTAACACAAGCAGCGCAGTTTGATTTTTAAAAATGTGCTCATTTTTAAACAACCTTCAAATCCATACACCATCAAAAATAAGGCCTTTGGAAAAATAGGTTTTTTAAGGCATATTACGTTGAAATAATCATTTTTGAATATTTGAAAAATAAATGCACCAGAAAAGGTTTTCCATTTATATATAAAGCATTTTACATAATTGTTTTTGTTTCTATGCATAATTAAGTTTTTAAAAATAATATTTCTCTTGAAATACCCTGTATATACAGATAAAATAATACAATAATTAAATTTTTATACTTTATTTTAAAATACCTCATAGCCTCTCAAATTATAAGCTTATGTAAATATATCAATAAATAATAGTTATTCATCGTATTATAGACAGCTTTCCGCAGATATTAAAATGAAGATTAATCATAAAATCCTAAGATTAAAACTGGTATTAATCTTAGGATTTTTATTTTTTTTTGTGGAAAATTGTCTGTAATATGATGCTATACATGAGTCTTCAGTATGGCTAAGAACCGGTTCTAATCCAGTGGATAACAATCGGTTTTGAAGCCATACTGGAAAAATCCTGCCCATTATTGTGTGGGTTATTCGGTCAGTCAATAATAGGTATAACCATAAGATATTCGAAAAAGTAATTTTGGTAAGGTTTCGTGATTTCAGCTGTATTTTGGGGACCATTTTTACCTTACAGAAACATAAGTTAATTGTAATAATTTAGCTTATTATTAAAAATATGATGCCGATACAAAGTCATATTTACGGCAGTAATTAAATGTTAAGTTCATGAAAAGAAAACAAATAGCGAGTTTCCTCGTATTTTTCCAGTCACTTTTGATGGTTTTTTTTGGGGGGTATGTAAATGTTGATGATTGCTTCACAGGGTTAGGTAATAGGCCCCGCAGTGTTAGAGCCCCCCGTAGGTGCTAGAAATAGGAGAAAAGCTACAGTTCCTATTCAGGATATGAACGATAGATTGATGAAAATCCCCACTGATGATACACAAAATTACCCCTTCTGTAGATTAAAATTGGTTGTAAAAAGTGAAAACGTATGGACACTCAACAATCAAAACTCAATGAAAGTCCCCCAAAGTTGTTGGGCCAACGAATAAGGAAACGTTATTATAAAACTGTCGGGACCAGTGTGGGGACCTCTCTCTATGTATTATTAATTACTAGTATTTTGAATTCCTAAATAAAAATTTTTCTCTTTGCTTGCAATTAAGACTTTAGAATCACCCACATCCCCCCCACTTAAAAATTTTCCCTATCCCCTCCCCCTGACCATGAGGAAACGTACTGATTAATAAATGGAGTACATATTAGCAATCTATATCCATTTCTTTCAATAATTAAATTCTAAGTTATGATAATCAAATGCTAAAATACAAATGTCTAAATGTTACAACATAATGATTACTAAAATGGATATAGAATACGTGGATATTGTGACAGGGGAATTTTTGTTGCTAATATAGTCCTAAAATATTGATCAATACGTTCCTCCATTGTCAAGGAATGATAGGTTGAAGTAAAGTGATAAGATGGTGGAAGGGGTATTGTTATATTAGCCACTTTGAAGAAACAATATCCATTATCATACTACAGCTTTAAAATATATGATTCTGTATAAACAACGTTTGTCTGTCTGTTTATACTTCTATAGTTCTATTGATGTACATTCCCAATGATGATAAACAAAATTATTCTTCTATAGTTCTATTGTCAAGTAGCACGTCATAATCTTCGGCATCTCTGAACATAATTAAAATTAGTGGTTGTAACGTTTGAACACCTAATAAACCAATCAAAATCACCAAAGTTATTAAGCCAACGAGAATAAGAACACGTTATTATAAAACTGTGGGGACTAGTGCAATAAACAGACCAATGTCCCCTCCCTTCCTGAGAGGGATAAGACAATGGCCGATAAATTGAAGTACAGCCCCAATGATGAGGATGCACAAAATTACAAGTTTTACCAGTAATTGAACAGTTTATCAGTTTTTTTTCTTTACATCTTTTAAAGTGTCCTAGTCGTTTAGTATATCTTAGAGTTCATAACCTCATCAATTATCTCTTATGATTGAGGCTGATGTCCATGACACCCTATATATAACAAGCCCAACAACCAAGGATAACTAAGGGGAATCATATCTCTCCTTTTCTGTCCAAGCACCCGGGATATTGGGTTAAGTAACACCTAACAAACAAACAACTCTTTGATTGCACAAACTTTGTCTGGAGGTCCTAGTGTGACTGGTAATGAGTTGTGCCTGTTTTAGGCCAAGGCATTTACTATAATATATATATTGATGTCACACATCTGACATAGCAGAAGTAGGAACATTTTTTTAGTTATGACGTGGTGTTAAGACCAGATTCATTAGAGTACATACATACAGATATATAGACAGACATCCTGGTATTTTTGAAGGTACAAAGTTTAATTATTTCTCAATAATGGACAAGGAAACTAGATGCTCAGAAAAACGGGAAATCTAATTTTGATATAGAAAACTTTTGTATAGGATATGAGGAAAAATAAGAAAATAGCAAAAAACCTGCTAAAAGGCAGTCTGAAAATCATGTCATCAACATCATCAGGCGCGTCTCTCTATTTGACTATTTGAAGTTAAGAGAATACGGACACCCTGTTCCTGAAAATTATGTATATTTACCCAAACATCGAGAATTTTAAATATGCAAGTTATGTTTTATAGGAGCCAAGAAAATCACACTGTTCCCAAAAAGTTTCAGAATCGAAGGACATACATATAGACAGACATATCAAAATATAGCGTAGCTTTACTACTTAAACACCCACAATTAATTAAAAAGAAATTAAAACTAATTTTTATGAGCGCAGTAACTCTAGAATTTTGCTGATGTATCTGTCCGTCAAATGCACAAATATATGACACAAGATGTTTATAAAACTTTGGGGACAAGTATAATTTACATCCCAATATCTCCACCCAATGAGATGTCTTTACAATTAATAAGTAAGAGGATGTTTATCTGTGTTTCTGTTTGTCTGTGTAAACTAAAATATCACTCTAACCACTGGACCTATATGGATCCTTTACAGTGAAACGTCTTATGGGTCCTGAGAAAATTATTAACTATTTTGGGGGAGGGTACCTCCACTCTCCTTAGAAAAAATTGCCCCTCAAACTCCCCCCACCCGTTTTTTCCTTATCTTCTTAAAACTACAATTCAAATTGGAGAGTTGATTTCCCCACCTTCCCCTAACCTATGACCCTAGAGGCCTGTTGGAACATAGCCGCTATTTGTTAATAAAGAAAAACATTTTTAAATGCTGCACATTTAAGATTAAATTATCTAATGAAAAATTTTGTTTACATTTTTAAGTCAACACTAGCGGCTACAGTAATAAAAATAATGAGAAAAAATTCTTTTTGAGAATGGTGCTACTTTCCACGTCAAATTCAAGACAACTTTATAATAATAACTAAAAAGAAAACAGGGATTAAAACATCCATAAGAAGCGAAACTAAAAAAATATGGATAATTATCGGTAAAAATGAACTATAGAGCAGTTTCATAAAAAAAACATTAAACTAAAAAAATGACAAAACCTAGTAAGATTTATACGTGAAAATCTTGGAATCGATCTAGCACCGAAACCAATAAGTAAATCTTAATGAAACATAGTAGGGATATGTAAATTGTGAACTTATTTACTCCCTAAAATATCAGCTGTCTATCTCAAATAGGAGTAAAGAAAATCATAAAAACTTAAAAATCTAACAATTGAACTAACACCACAACCAATAAGCAAATCTCAATAAAACTTGATAAAAGTTTACAGAATATTAAAGTATACAATCCCTTTATTTCAGCCGTCTATCTCGAATAGGAGTTGAAAAAATCATGAAAACTTAAAAATGTAGAAATCGATCTAGCACCCCAATTAATTAACGAATCATAATGAAACTTGGTGATATGAAGAATAATAACATATTTACTCCCTGAAAATTTCAGCCTTCTATCTTTTAAAGGAGTCAAGAAGATAACATTTCCCTTCTGTCAGACAGACAGACGGACGGACGGACAGATGGATGGACATTTTGAATTATAGAGTAGCTTTGATACTAAAAGATGAAGACTTTATAAATGTACTAGCGGCTTCGCCCCTAGCCTCTAGGGGTTTGCCCCAAGAGGTGATCAGAAATTTTTTTTTGGCGAAATTCGAAAGGACCAAGGAAATCTTCAGCAAAAAAAAATGGGTGGGATTTTTTAGGTGGGAGGGGTGAGGGTGTCCAACCTCCCAAGAAAATAGCCTAAAACCACCACAGGACCAGTAGGTAAATTCCCTGAAGAGTAGAATCCGATCGGTTCAGTGGTTACCAAGATCTTAAGGGACGGACAGACAGACAGACGGACGGACAGACGGACGGACAGACATCTTTCTACTTTGTATTATAGATTATAAAATTTTAGATAATTTATTCTTTATTACTTGTTTACAAGGTTCATGTTTTATATTTCTGTGAACATTCATTTCTCATGGTATACAAGAGAAAGTAACTATAAAAAAATGATTGATAGACACGTACATATAATCTAAAACCACCTCTCTCTGACGTCAAACTTTTAATCCAGTTTTTAAAATTTAGGAAATAAGATATTTATTCTTTTTAAGAGCAGCTCTTTTCCAAAATTAGGGTAGGCTCGCCCGTCCATAACGGATAGCTCTTATCATTAAATTAGGCATGTTAGAATATTTGGAATATGGATTCCTTTTGCAACTAGGTACAATATTATAAGCGAAGCAGTAAAGCCCTAAAACATTACCGTGTAAATAAACATATTTTTCAACAAGTTTTTGTTGTCTCAGTTGTACTGTACAAAACAATTGATGCGTGCACTAACACACACAAACACACACACACACGTTCACACACATACCTCTGGGCTTGGTTATATAAAATATGCCTTAGGCCTGCATGGTATGGCCACAGTTTTTCATAATTTCCTCCTAATCAGGTTCTGAACCCATCTTTTAATATGTTTTTTTACTTTGATAATCTGGGGGGGGGGGGTGTAAAATGGTAAATACACCCTTCATACAAATATAGGGCTGACAAATCACCCCCTAGGTTTAAAAAAAGTACATTACATTTTACTCCCTGTCAGAGAGACATACCTCCAAAGCTTGAAACCCCGCTTCGTGTAATGGTTGAAAGCTATAGATTTATTAAAAATGGGTTTACGCCTACACCTTTAAAAACGTCAGGGGCGGGGGGTAATTACCCCTTGTATTTTTAATTGTAATTTTATCCCAATGGAAAATTTAAAAATCAACCTTGTTTTTCTCCCTTTCCAGATATTTAGCCCCCCCCCCCCCCAAAAAAAAATACACAAATTTACAAATTTATCCATTCAACCTTCTTTAATTAAGGGCGTGCACATGATTTAATCTGAAGGGGATAGAGGGGCTACACATCAAAAATCAAAAGTATAGGAATAAAAGGCCGGCTGTGTGGGGGGGGGGGGGATTAGGGGGCTGGAGTGTAAACCCTCTTAATGTATTGACATGGGTCTGAAAAAAAATAGAATATATTTAGAAATATAAAATGTGTAGAGGGTTATTTTGGTATTCCAAAAATCAGATCACTAGGAAAATTACATCACATAAAAATTTGTTGTTAACAAATTTAAAAACCAAAAAGTTTTGCATGGTAATGATTACTACAGAAATCACCAAGCAAGGTTTGAAATTAATAGGATAGTTCTAACATGCCTAAATTGGAAATACAAGCGGTTGGACTAACCCTAATTATAGTAAAAGCTGTTCTTTTAAAAAGAAAAAATTTAAGAATTTTGATCAATGCAATGTAGTATCAAATCCTTACAATAAAGTAACAGGATGTCTATCTGTGTGTCAGTATCAAAGGATCTCGTTAACCACTGAACCGATCCGGTTCACCTTTACAGGGTAGCTTCTCATGGGTCCCTGGAGGGTTTATAACTATTCTGGGGGAGGGTACCATCACCCTCCCAAGAGAAATCGCCCCTAGAAAAAAATTACCCCCCCCAAAAGATTTTTTAAACTAAAATTAAAAATGAGGGGGGGGGCACCCCCTCCTCCTTTGGAGAAAGTAACCATAAGAAAATGATTGATAGACACATACATATACATATAATTTAATACCACCACTCTCTGACATCAAACTTTCAATCCAGTTCTACAACACTTTTAATACGCGCACACACACACACACACACACCCACACACCCAGCTAAAAACTTGGTTATGTATAAATTTTGCCTGAGGGATGGTGAGAAAGAAAAAAACTCTCTAGATTTTTATAATTTCCTCCATAACTTGTTCTGTACCCAACATTTAATGTTTTTTTTAACTCTGAAGATATTATATTGCTAGCATTGACATCTAAGATGGGGAGGGTAAATTTTAAACACAAAATGTGGGTTCTTCCCAAAACTGAATTTACAGAATGGGGGGGGGGGGTGGATGGGGTAATTACCCGCCAATATGAATTTTACCATAGTAATGATTTTGAAACCACATTCCACAATGTAGGTTTCGTGTCCCCCCCCCCAAAAAAAAGCTTGGACGTCATTGGTTGCTTCTATATTTTAAATCAGGTAGATGAGGAAAAATATACTAATTAAACATACAACCTTCTAGGAGGGTACCCATACAATTTGACGAAGTAAAAGGTTGGGAAAATAGAGAACTGTTGGAGGGGGGGGGGGGGGAAGGGTCCCACTATTATATTGATAAGTAGTATAAATAGAAAGTAATTATAAGATATAACATATAAATATGTTTTTCAATATAATTTGAAATTTTATAAAGTGGTTATTTTACATGGAACATTTTATATTAATGGGATTATACCAACCAACTATGTTTTATAAGGAGAGATATAACATGTACATTCTGAATACATACAGGGATGCAAGAATATGTCTAATAAGATAAAACACGTTCTGCCTATCTGAAATCTTCGACATTTTGGCCTAATTATGTTGTAAAATAGGGAAGGGATATATTTTATTTTATTTGTCATTGTCCTTACCTCCCTGGAGTAACTGAACCATACAAATATTTTTCCGGTGTTTCACATTTTAATTTTTTAGCTGTTTCACACACCTTTTTGTTAGTATTAGACATAAAATCTACTGTGATTTCAACTGAATAAGACTTTAGACCCATGATTAATAAATCTTGTCTGTCTGGAGGCAAAAGAGAGAGTTGAGTTGGCTAGTTCAGTTCTTTGTGTGCTGTGACCATGTTTACTTCTTTAAATAGTTTTAGTAGGGGATAGAACAATAGTGATTAAATTAATCTAGTATGAATTCTTCTCCCAATTTCTTTCTATAAAGAAAATCTTGAAAGGTGGGGAGAAATGAATCATCCATAGTTCTTTCACTGCATTTCTAAGATTATTAGATTTTTAACAAAGTTTATTTGTAGGGATAGAACAGTGGACTTAAAACTATTAATTCACATATTATGATATTAAAAAGAAAAGACTTTTTTGTTTGATTAGATCATTGGTGGAAATGTTAAAAGATTATTATTTTGTATTCTTTCTATCCTTATAATAGAGTAACAGGATGTTTGTCTGTGTGTTTGCTGTATGTTTGTTTGTTTGTCAGTGTGTTTGTATGTTTGTACCAAAGGATCTTGCTAACCACTGAACCGATCAAGGATTGGGTTCTCCTTAACAGATTAGCTTCTCATAGGTCCCGGGAAAAGAGAAATCGCCCATAGAAAGTTTTCTTTTACTTTTTCTTTTAAAATCTGAAATAAGAAATCTGGTTATCAAATTTGACTCTCCCCTCCTCAAGTACCCCTTGAGGCCTCTAGGGGCGTAGCCGCTAGTAATATCTATAGCAAAGACATCCAAGCTTTTTATTTAAAGGGGGATCAAAATCTTTACATTTTTGAGGGGTTCGTGGGAGGGGGGGGGGGGTGAATGCCTAAATTTAAACCTGTTGCAAAATTTACATGAGAGAGTGATTAACCCCCTATAAAAATAAAGACAGGGTGAAGGGGGGGGGGTGGAAACATATGAATGGAGGGGGGGGGGTGTAGATTTAAAAGGTTGTTTTTTAGTGGGGAATGTGGTGGGGGGGATACTAATATAAAAAAATTACTTCTCTTTATAAAAATCTGTTTAAAAAATAGGGGTTGGGGGTTTATTGATAGGCAATCACTTTAAGGGAAAGAACCACCTTTGTTTTATAGATGTTGTCATCCTTGTCTATATATTGAAATATATGATGTATTCTAAAATTTCTTTTATTTCAGATAATAATTAGTAGTATTGTTGAAAGTTTGTTCTAAGAATTGAGATATACACCTGAAGGTAAACATAAATAATTACATTTTTAAAAGTGAAGGTTTGTCAGTCCCTTACATACATATAGCCCTTATTGTTAATTTAGGCATGTTAGAAAGAGTATAATGATTCTCATAACATTTCAAAACTATATTTTTTATTATACTAGCGGCTTTTGTTAATTTAGGCATGCTAGAATTGTCCTATTGATTCCTAACTTTGCATGGTGACTCCTATAACAGTTAAGTACAATCTAGAAAACATATCAATTCCATAACTGTTGCCAGAAAGTCTGTAGGTCCAATTAAAACAAGCTGATTTTTTACTTTTTTACATATTTTTTTGTAAGATATTCATCTGAATTTTGGATTAATGAATCTTAGGACAACAAGGTAAAGTATTATAAGGAAGTTAAAATTTATAATCAAATTCTAAATATTTAAGTATGGACTTTAACTGTATCCTATATCTGCACAATTTTGCACCAAATTTATATACAATTATTTAGATTTAGAAATGAATGTTCTGCTTTTTAAGTTCTGACACTCTACAATAGTTATTGTTTGTTTGTCCTTTGGTATGCACATAAATTTACCATGGGGGTTAAAGCGTCCTGTCCTAGAAAAATTTTGTTAAAAGTTTTTAAAATCTGCAAAAAGACCTCTTTTTAAAGCTTTCGTACCATCTCAATTTTAAAGATTTTTACAAAATTTAAATTCTAGTGTTCCAAAAAGTATCTGGCCCTTTTATATAGGTATGCAATTTTGACTTTGGAAGATTACTTGCTACATCTTTATATGTTACTAGCGGCTACGCCCCTAGAGGCCTCTAGTGGCACTATAAATGTTTTTGTTTGTTAAAGTTAATTTTTTATGTACGATACCACCTTATTTGACGTTGAAGTCTCCCCTAAATTTTGAAAAATTTGGTTTTTTTTTTCATTTCTCTTGGTAGGGTGGTGGTACCCTCCCCCAAAATAGTTATAAACCTTCCCAGGACTTATGAGAAGCTACCCTGTTAAGGAGAACCCGATCGGTTCAGCGGTTAGCGAGATCCTTCGGTACACACAGACAGACAGACACACAGACAGACAAACACACAGACAGACAAACATCCTGTTACTTTAGTATAAGGATTATTGACAAGAATAAAATTTACTACTTACTATAATTGGATTAGAATACTATGAAATATGAAGTACAATAATGCAAGTGTGGTATTCGGCAACCGTGAGCCATGCCTATGGCAACCCTGACCTGGGTTCGGGGAAGGGCCGAGGGCCCTCCCCCGAGTCCTGGGGAAGGGGTCTGCCGACCCCCTCCCTATGCCTAAAATTAATGATAGATTCTGACAGCCTTATTATGGTTAAGCTGTATTGTTAATTCCCCCCCACCCTTTCCAGGGATGGGGGATCATTATTGCCCAAACTGACTATTGTATATGTATTATATTGATTCTGTTTATGATTATTTATTCCTATCTGTGTATTTATTGTTTGTTGTATATAACGTTAGTAAACCTTAGACCCTGAATAAAGGAACAACTGAATAGACTCTGTTTATTATTTAGTGATTGCTAGAGAAGCGTAGCTTCTCTATAGTATAGGTGTCCACGTCTGTTCACACTGCCGTAGTCATTTGAACTCTGGTGTCTGCCATTTATCCTAGGCGGATACCACACAAGTACTAGATATAACCTTTCTAGCATGGGGGCAGGGTTGTTACTCAACCTTAGGATTTTTAAAAGAACTTTATGTTAATTTAATTTTTAAATAGTATTATAATTCTCCTTCAATTTCAGGCAATTCTGTTGCCAAGAGCAGTTTCTCAAAATTTTTTGACAACAAGTGCAACAAGTATAGAAACTAGAAGTAGAGATCCAGTTTTACTTACTTCACTAGCTTCTACAATAACAGATGGCAGTACTGTTGCAGCTCAAGGCGAGAATAAACTTGATTGCAAAGAGATAACTTTATATCTGTTTAAGGTGGGTCTTGCTATAGTATTACAATACAGTAATATTCTGTTATAGGAATTATCTGATTATTATTATCTGAAGCCAAAGGTTTCCCTGAGAGCAGCTAATAATTTTTTAGATTGTTTAAAGGGACGGTGAACAAAAATTTCTCATCAAATCTTAACATCATCTCATTCACATAATCTCAAAGATAGGGCAAAACAGGCTCTTGTTTCCTTAAATAATGGCTTATTCCGCCGATTTTTACTATATCCAAGATTAGGGAAAGAATTTCCGGAGTATATAAATGTGCAGTTAAATGTCTTTTTTTCCTTCTATAGCTAAAACTAATCTTTTGGACATAGTTCGTTTTTCCTAACGGTTAAGTCTACTTTTAACATAGTCCTTGCTTTAAACCAAACTGTAATTGCTTTGAAATTGATAGAATAAGCAATATTTTTTTATTTAATATCAAATACAATAACAAAGCAAAAGACAGATTTTCTTATTAGTATCCAAGTAACGTCAGTTGGCCCATCTCTCGCCAACCTTTAATTACAAATTTGTATATAATACAGGTGCAATATTTCTTTATAAACAGTCTGATAAAAGTGTAATCTAAATGTGGGTTATTTATTGTCCGGCACAATATAAAATATTATCATTTCAAATAACCTATGAGATTCAACCCTTTGTAGACAGTGAGGTATTTGTTTGTCAATAATACGAATTTAAAATCAATCTTTATTACCTAATTACTATGTTATTAAAACATAAATTGGCAATTTTATGTTATAAAATAAATCCTTAACAGTAATTAAATCATGTAAACTATGTATGACAAGTTAAATATCCCTAGAAACATTTTGATAAATAAAAACGTTCAGATTTTCCCTGTTTTTCCATTTTTCCCTCTTGAAATGCTGTAAAATCCAGGAATAAATCATCGATATTTTTGTTAATAGAACGTTTTTGGTTGATCAGTATAGTGAAAGGTGCTTAGAAAATGTTAAGATTTGATAATATGATGAGAAATATGTACATTCACAGTCCCTTTAAGTCTAGTGCAGTTCATGGTAAAATGATTCTAAATGTGATTACCTCTAAAAACCAGGAATATTTTACTGTGAACTGCACTAGAACCAATTTTTCATTACAGGAAAGATTTATTATATCTTTTATAAAAGCCTATATCAACTTTTGGGTATATCAATTTGGACAATACTAAAGATTGGAGGCCAAGCCATTTTATTAAAAAAAAACCAATTTGCCAAAGCTGAGGGAACAAAGATTTAAAGATATTGTTAAAATGGTCATGGATGTTATTGTGTTAATTAAAAAAATATTTCTAGGTATTGTATAGGAAAGATCCAAAATTACTTGTGCATTTTTCTAATCTTAATCTTGAATCTAAATTTTTTTTTCATTTAGAGATGGATGAATTAGGCAGTGGAACTGAAAAGGATGGTAACACAGGTTGTACAGGTCCTGGAGATGATACTAAAAAGGTTTGTATTTTGTATTTTATGGTGCTAAAATTTCTGGTATTAGTCTTGTTTTACACAAAGATATTTTGTGATTTTAAAGGGACTGTGAACGTAAATTTTTCTCATCTTAATATCAAATCTTAACATTATCTCATTCATAATATCTCACAGATAGAGCAAAACGCGCTTTTGTTTGCTTAAAAAACGGCTTTTTCCGACGATTTTTATAAGGTACGGGGAAAGGAAGAAATTTTCCGTATTATATAAAATGTGCATTAAATTGCTTTTTTCTCCCATTATAGCTAAAATTAAACTTTTTCACATAGTTCTAGATTTTTCCTAACAGTTAAGCTGACTTTTAACATAATCCTTGCTTTAATCCAATGTATAGTTACTTAGAAATTGATAAAATAAGCAATATTTTTTTATTGAAAACCAAATACAATAACAAAGCCAGAAACAGGTTTTTTATTAGTATCCAATTAACTTTAAATGGCCCATCTCTCGCCCACCTTTAATTACAAATTTGTAAATAATGAAGACGCAATATTTCTTTATAAACAGTCTGATAAAAGTGTAAACTAATTCTCCAAAGTGGGTTATTTATTGTTCAACACAATAAAAAAGGATATTATTATTTTATATAACCTATGAGATTCAACCCTTTGTAGACAGTGAGGTATTTTTTTTGTCAATAATACGAATTTAAAATATGTCTTTATTACCTAATTACTACGTTATAAAAAAACGAATTGGCATTTTTATAGCATAAAATAAATCCTTAACAGTAAGTAAATTGTTTCAACTATATATGACAAGTTAAATATCCCTACAAACATTATAAGAAACAAAAACGTTCAGATTTTCCCTGTTTTTTTCCTTTTTCCCTCTCAAAATACCATAAAATCAAGGCATTATTTCTGGATATTTTTGTGAATAGGACATTTTTGGTTGATCAGTGTAGTGAAATGTGCTTAGTAAATGTTAAGATTTGATAATCAGATGAGAAATTTTTACGTTCACACTCCCTTTAAAATCATTCAGATAGGCTACTATAATATTCCAGAATTGGGATCTACTGCAGTTCATGGTAAAATATTGCTGGTAATGAATGCTTCCTGTTTCCTAGCAATGTTAGAAGATTCCTGGATCTAGCATAGCAAGAAATATTTCTGTAGCTACCAATGTTTAACTTTTCTGGTTACCAGCAATTTATGCATACTCCTGGCCACTGCCATGTTTGAAATATTCCTGTTAAAAAGCAATATTTCCCTTTTTAATTCACATTTCCCTTTTATTACACTTACCCCACAATTAGAGGTTGATAAGATTCACACAACTCAAAATTGGCTATTTTGGCATGTTTGTCTGATGTGGTGAGGGGAGGGGGGGGGAGGGTAGTGGTGTTTCTCAGTACTAATTGAGGGAGTTAGGAAAAGCTATAAGATCCGCTCTGCAACAATTCACATTAAATTAAAAACCTTACACTGATCAAATTGTTAAGATAACAAATTTAAATAAAATTTACATATAATTTGTGGCATACCATTTTAATACCTTTAAAGATAACCCGTCTTTGGGCACCACAAGTATATGCAGTATTGATAAAAAATTTGTTATCTTAAGAGAATAAAGAGGTGAAATAAAAAGAGTAATGGTAGAATCCAAAATGTACCCAAAAATGTATAATGCATCTTTAATCTCTTAAAATTTAAGACTATTCACATGGACGGGTAAACTTTTATTAACTTTTAAACAGCACTGTAACATAATTTCATACTACTATTTGGACTTAATTTTTTTATGACAGTGCCAACCCTCTGGGTGTCGGAAATAATAGATAGAAAAACATTAAATGCTACTTAAAAGAAAATTCATTTGTTTATTTTTTTTTGTGAGCTGTACTTATTCCAAAGCCCTCTTTCAAGGACCTTGTATGCATATTTATTAAAAAACTATTGAAAATATAATTTGATGTGTTAGCACCGGAGCTCGCAAAGAACTGCTACTTCTTCCAAACGGTGATTGTGTTGAGGGGCACCCCTGCCCTGTGTGTGTAGGAGTGGTAAAGGTTGGTGTTGAGGTAGACACTCTGCACAGTGTATATAAGAGAGGGGGGGGGGGGTATAGATATTTACAAAAGCTAGCATATATTATCCACAAAACTACAGCATAGTAGAGTACAGTAATTCTTAATGTTTAAAGTATGGTTTTATGTTGTTACAATAGCATAATATGGTAGATATATATGTTTTGAGGATGGAACAAAATATAAATAATGAATTAGAGAGAGGGGGGGGGGGAACTGAGACAAATATCATAAAAATTTCCTTACTTCCCAAAAAAAAATAAACCATGAAACCTGGCCGCGGCACTTTTTTTTATAATTAGGTTAGTTTAGGTTATAGGGGCTAGTATTAAGCTTTGGCATTCTCTAGGCGTTCAAGTTCGTTGGTTTTTCTGTTTGATTTCAAAGCCTCACTTAGAAATAATTTAATTTATTAATACGATTAAAATTACAAATTTATCTCCCCCACTTTTCAATATATTATAAAAACAAAAAGTGGCGCCTAAATTTTGGCGCGGAAATGGATATTAAGATAGAAACAGTTAAATTTATAGGTAAAGATCCAACTACCCCTATATCCTTCTCCCACCTCTATTAACCCATTAGTGCCGAACCGGGCATTAAAACCCGGTTCCGAAAAATGGAAAAAAAACGGTTTCCGGCTTCATAATTGCATCATTCTCAGTATGAATCCCTATCTACTACCCTGGCTTTCATTTCCCCCTGGAGCAGGCAGTTTAGCTTACTTCCGTTTGCTGGTAACAAAATTTGAAAATCATGATAATTCAAAATACCCCTTCTAACTTTTTTGTTTTTATAGTAAAGTCGCTGATTTTTTTCGTGAAATCTAATGTTTATTGACAAGTACATCTATTTGTGAATTCGTTTTATCCAAATTATTATTTTTTATATGATTTTTTTATCGTTTTTTTACGCCCTATTATGACCCGGTTCGGCTTGGCCATAAATACCCAACAGTTTTAAAACCAGGCTCGGTTTCGGTTTTTGTTACCCGGTTTTAACTTTTCAACCAATAAAAATAACAGTTTACATCATTAGTAAGGGTTTGAGCCACCCTAATAACCCTAGTAATCTCTATAGGTGTCACCCAATAGTTTTATGCTCGTTTTCTGATATGTAACACCCAAATTTTATATGTTCTTTTTTTGTAGTGTGTGTCTTTTAATACTTCGAGCAACAGGTTTTTTTACCCGAAAACGGCAGCACCTATAACCGAAACACTAAATTTGAAATAAATTGCTTCGTATATTACTTGTAGCTCTATAGATTACATGAGGTTGTGTAGTTTTCAATTACGGATTGTATCAAAGTTCTAAAAAGTGTTCATCTCACTTTGGGCGTTCAAAAATTAAATTTTTGATTTTTGGTAGAAAAAACTGGGTTTTTACTACAAAACCGGGTTTTAATGCCTGTGGAAACCGCCCAAAACGGGTCATAATGCCTGGTTGGTATTTATGGCCAGGCCGAACCTGGTTTTTTTGCAACTTTCCTGTGCATGCCACTAGAGCAAAACAAAAATAAAAGTGGCGCTCGGCACTAATGGGTTAATAAGGTAATTGAAGCAACTGTCCCTTATTAATCATTGCTGTTTACCCCCTAGGAAAATGTGATAAGGGGTATGGGGTAAAAAACTCCTGCAAGCCAGTAATCTTCTCTCATTGCTGGTAACCTGGAAAATTTGCAGATTGCCAGCTAACAGGAACATAGGATTTAGGGGAATATGTGTGCTGCTGGATCCAGGAATCTTGTAATATTGCCAGGAACCAGGAAGCATTCGTTACCAGCAATATTTTACCATGAACTACAGTAGATCCCAGAATTGTAATAGATATCATGAAGTATCCATCAACTCTTATTATACCCATCCAAAATAAAATAAAAATTATGGGGGGGGGGGCCAGGGGTGAGGGAAAATACCCTTTTACCTCCTTTTTGACTTTCTTGCTTTAATAGCCACAAGACATTCAAATTTATAGAAAATCTTTTACCATTTTTCTGCTTCTTGCTGGCAAATGTCAAAAACCATCTCTAACTTCTACATTGAAAATAACTTTAGATATTGGTCTATAAGAAATAAAAAATCTTAAAATTGAAGGTTGCTAAATTAATGAGTAAAATAAGTGAACATGTCATTAACCATGATTGTGTCATAGTCAGCCATTTTTTATCAAACAGAAACAGTCAGGTTAACATATTATACATTAAGGATGAAAATGAGATGGAGTCTACAGATCCTTCCATTTGTACTTGTGGATTTCAACTTGGGTTTTTTCCTTTATCATCACAAGATTCTCAAACATCAAATTTGGCTGAAGAATTAAGTAAAATGAGTATAAACTTTCATGGACCTGCAGGAGACAATCAGAGACTTTTAGCTAAAGAAAAGATTGAAGAGATAAAACAGAAAGTTGCTGATTATTATTTCGATCCAGACTGTAAGGTTATAGCTATTCCAAATCATTTTGTAACACCCAAGAAACCAACTGTGTTAGGAAAAGTGGGGAAGGAACAGCAAGATGCTCAGATTCTGGATAAATATCTTGAAGAATGTTTACATCATGAGCTTGTCAATGCAGCAAGAAATTCAAATCTAGAAACCTTTATAATCAACAGCTTTCAATCAGGTGATTGTATCCAACAAATAGTTAAGAAGGGAAAAGATACTAGAGGCAAGGATAATTATGCAGAATTTAATCAATATGAGAAAAGAGTGAAGGATATCCTTGGCATGGAAGATGTTGAGGAGGATAAATTGATGTCTTGTATTGAGGAACATAAGAAGTGGAGGGAAAATCCTTTGCTATTTAAAGGACCTGATAACTGGTTGTTTAAACAGGAATATTAATATTTCATATGAATAATTAAGAAATTTTCCTTTT
The DNA here is from genome assembly GCF_053477335.1 of Acartia tonsa. Taxonomy (NCBI): domain Eukaryota; kingdom Metazoa; phylum Arthropoda; class Copepoda; order Calanoida; family Acartiidae; genus Acartia; species Acartia tonsa. The sequence goes on from NC_137272.1 coordinate 46,479,008, forward strand.
GAGATGTCTATAACATACCTTTATGAAACTTTCTAAAAAAATCTTTCTTGTCTTTTTATCATTGTTCTTTTTTATTCAATCACAATATTAGTTATTATTTCAAGAACCAAAAATTTAAAAATATGTGAAATATTAGCTTAATTTATTTTAGGTGTTAAAAAGTCAGGTAGACAGAAAACGTTTCAATAATGAATCAAAGCAACAGGAAAAAGTTGTAGAGAACAATCAATCTGATTTCCAGAATATTATAACTGACAGCTCTAACCAAGATCAGTGTTCTTCTAGTCCAAGTCCTAAAAGAAAAAAGTTGTCTAAAGACAAAAATGACAAGAACAAAGAATATCATTATACAATTGAAAATACATTCCTGTACAAGATTCCTGATGATAAATTAAGAAACTTTTACAAATATCAGTTTTATAATTTTAGCCTTCAAGAAAAAAAGACTGAATGGGACACTATCATGATAATTCCTAAGCATAATGTTATTATCAATATAGAGGTTAAACTTGGACCTAAAGAGCAAGGAGATAAACTCAAACTACTTAAAGATGCTTCAGATCAAACAAAACAGCACTTTTCTTTCATGCAGAAATTATTTGGAGGAATGCTTTCCAATGATTGGATGTTTGTTAGGGCTGCGTGTGTTCCTTATTTGACTATTCATGAAGGAACCACAGTTCCCTGTGTCAACTGTCAGCAATTTATTATACCAGATGTTGATGATGCAACACCTTGGTTGAAGCAGATAATTGATCACAAGCTTGTTACATCTGATTATGATCAGACAGTATATGAGGATCTAGTTGCTGAACTGATATTCCACATTTCTATAAAAGAGTCAAGTAGATTTAATCAATTAATATCTGACCCATTAACCATTAGCAAAGAAGTTGAGAAAGCATTGACAGGAAAGTCTGATGGAATATCAATAGATAGTAATGTTCCTGTGTACATGCTCAACAATGAACAACTGCAAGCAGTAAACTCACCAGCCAAGTTCCTTATCATAGATGGTGACTATGGTACAGGAAAAACATATGTCTTGAAAGAAAGAGCAAAAAAGTGGGCCACTGTTAATCATCAAGATATAATATTTTACATTGGTTTAACAGCAATAACATATTACAATGAAGAAGAGAGTTGTACATCCCCAAAATCTGTTATGGATGAAATGGCTAAAGTGGAGTTTAAATCTTATCCTAATGTAAGAGTTATTACAATTAAAGATCTTATTGATATATCTATATTGTCAGTTAAATTGTCAGTTAAATATACTGAAGAAATTATGTATTCAATAAATCAATTCTTTAGAGATAATCTTTGTGATCACCTATTCATTGATGAAACGATGATTGGAAGTTATGAATTTCCTGGCTCTGTGAAAACAATTTGCATGACTATGAAAGTAGACAACAGATTTATGAAAGAGAGATTAGAGTGGATAGAAACAATGAAAAAGAATCAAAATGCTCTATGTTTTAATCTTACAAAAAACATGCGAAATAGCCAACTAATACACAAGTTTTCTGAAGCTTTTAATTCACAAACTTTTTCAAAACTTCCTGACAATAATGTCATTGGTAGCCATATTCATTACTATCATAATATTCATAATATATCACCTGGCTTAATAGCCATTGCTGCAGTAGAAAAATATTTCTCACTTCAACCTAAGGAAGGTGTAGTTGTATTTACAAATCTAAATAATGACTTAATGTTTGATTTGTTAAACAAACATTTTTCCTCAACTAGACAAGTTGTGTCAGACTTCAAAGCATATATGAACAAACCTGAAGGAATATTAGTAACAAGTTTCTGGAAATTCCAGGGTGCTCAAGCTAGGAATATTATCATAATTGATGAATATGGAGAAGAAGGATATGATAATTACTGGATAAGAAATATGATACTTAGAGCAATGTCATTTGTGATTCTTATTTCAAGACAGAAAGTTCCTGAAGGAAACAAATTTGGAGTAATTGTAGATGAAAATTTACATGAATATATTAATACTGACAGATACGCTATAGATTGTCATCACTATCACAACAAAGATATACATGATATTAGTGCCATTACTATGGCAATATTAGATAAGTACAAACTATTGGACCAGAATGAGGGTATTGTGATTGTAACTTACACAAGAATATCTAAGAATATAATTAGAAAGGCAAATACAAAGAAGTTTCTTAGTTTAACTAGAGAAGAAAGAAAGAAACAAGTTGGGGAGAAAATTGATTTAGAAAACAAAGAGCTTTATAAAGAGTTGAAGAGAAATATTTCTGGAAAATATGATGAAATATCTTGGAGCTACTATGATGAGGGTAAAATTAAAGATCTAGTAAACAAGCCAAGACATATTAATTATATCAATATCAACGATTTATCAGAATTTTATTTCAATGAAGCAATGAATATTATTGTATTTGCTGATGAAAATGTTGATCATAAACATGAATTTGCAGCTTGGGGAGATAAGTTTACTTTAATTTATTCAGATAATGAGACAAGCATAAAAGTTAATTGGAGTAAGAATGTCAGAAATATATGTGAAGCACTTAGCAGAGATATAATCTGGGAAGCACAACCAAAGTTTGCAATAGTTGTTCATGATGGTAAAATAGATACATTTTGTAAACCTAAAGAAGCTCTCAATCAAATTAAGGATGATAACCTACATGAATACATAACTAAAGAAAACACAAACCCATTGAAGGAGGAAGAACATACACCTAAAGAAGTGGAACAATCTTCCAAATCAATAAGAAATCGCAAAAAGTGTTGTATTCTTTAAGATCATATATATTCCAGAAAAAAAAGTACAAAATGTAATTTTTTAATGATATTGCATAATATAATATGTAAATTAGCGAAAAAAAAAATAGTTGAAAAAAAAATTTTTTTTCTATATTTATTACTTTCAGTACTCTATAATTTATTTTGTTTGCAAGCGGTCGTGATTGATAAAGATTTAAATGGCTTCTTGTCAACAGAATGTCTTTTAATTCTACTTATAACACTAGATTTTATATTTGGTGGGTTAGATTGAATAGATTTGAATAGAAGGTTGTGCGTTTTTTTACATGCATATTTGACATAATTTATATTACCACTGACAATCCATAGGTAGATTCTTTATATAAAGGGTGTGCAAAAAAAATGCGGACCTTTTTAAAATTTAGATTGCGTGGCTTGTGTTTATAGTAGAAAAACGTTATGCATACCATTATAACCATTATGAAGTCTATTTTTTTGAAATATAAAAAACGATTCTCATGCTACGTATAGTTTAGGAGCTATGTGATAAAATGTCCCAACTGGCCTAAAACTTGACTTGCGAGTAAATCATTAAAGATTAAATTAAAGGTTATGCAAAAAAAATTCGGACCTTTTTAAAATTTAGATTGCGCGGCTTGTGTTAATAGTAGAAAAACGTTATGCATACTATTAGAACCGCTATGAAGTCTATTTTTTGGAAATATAAAAACGATTCCTGTGCTACGTATAATTTATGAGCTATGTGATAGAATGTCCCCACTGAATTAAAACTTGACTTGTGAGTAAATAATTAAAGATAAAATTTTTCCACTATTTTTACATTTATCAATACAGCTCCTAAACTAAAAATAGCACAAAAATGGTACTTATATTTCCAAAAAATAGAGCTTATGACGGTTCTAACGATATACATAGCATTTTTCTACTATTCACACAAGCCGAGCAGTTTGAATTTTAAAAATGTCCGTATTTTTCCACACAATTTTTTTATCTTTAATGATTTACTCTCAAGTCAAGTTTTAAGTTAGTTGGGACATTCTTCTACGTAGTTCCTAAACTATAAGTAGCACAGTAATGGTTCTTATATTTCCACAAAATAGACTTCATAGCGGTTTAATGGTATACATAACGTTTTTCTACTATTAACACAAGCCGCGCAATTTGAATTTAAAAAATGTACATATTTTTTTATATACTTTAATCTTTTATGATTTACTCGCAAGTCAAGTTTTAAGGCAGTTGGGACATTTTACCACATCGCTCCTAAACTATACGTAGCACAGGAATCGTTTTTATATTTCCAAAAAATAGACTTCATAACGGTTCTAATGGTATGCATAACGTTTTTCTACTATTAACACAAGCCGCGCAATATAAATTTTAAAAAGGTCCGCATTTTTTTTGCACACCCTTTAGTTCTTTAGCTTTTAATAAAATCTTACTACTCTATGTTATACCAGCGGCTACGCCCCTAGAGGCCACTAGAGGCACTTGAGGAGGGGGGAAGGTGAATTGGATAACTTATTTTTTTAATTTAGATTTAAAAATTAATTATAAACCTTCCCAGGACCGTTAAGAAGCTACCCAGTAAAGGAGAATCATAGCGGTTCAGCGATTAGCGAGATCCTTTGGTACAAACATCCTGCATTTTAGGATAGCGCCCCTAGTAACTAGGAGCTCTTAAAAAGGTAAGGGAAAGCAGAAAAAAAGCTTGATACCATCAAGAGTGGGTTAATTTAAAAACTAAATAGGATTAAACCATCCAGTGAAGAGAGAACTCAATTGGTTCAGTGGTAAATTAAAATCTTAAGCTACAGACAATAAAAACTATATTACTTTATATAATAGAATGAGACACAAGGACAATTAGTTAAATATATTTATAGGGAGCGCAGCAATAACAATATATAAATATATACAGGGTGTTTAAAGAGAAAGGTTTTTTAAAATCTTTATTTAGCATAGAAAAAAAAAATTACATAAAATGCTTTTAATATTTAGAAAATGTATGTTCTGGGACATTTATGTTTCAAATATTTAAAAATGATTTTTTTCAACAAATTATGCCTTAAAAACCGGTTTTCCAAAGGCCTTATTTTTTCAGATTTACGGATTTAAAGGTTGTGCAAAAAATGTGCACAACGTTATGCATACCGTTAGAATCATCATAAGTTGTCAATAAACAAGGAAAATGACTCAATAAGTAATTTCTGTATTTATTTAAGATTGAACAAGTTTTTAAAACTTTATTTTAGCAGCTGCTGAATTGCTGGCAGCACAGTGTCTGTTCGCACACCTTAAGTATGTGATATGTTTAGAAATTTTGTATAATCAATTATTAATTTTACTATCCGCAGAAAAATCTTATAATTCGATACAATAAATAACTATTAATTATATTTTAAAAATATCCACACAACCTTTGTAAAAATCGAAGATTTTCTATAATTCAGTACGTAACAGATAGCTCTTTTTGTTATTTTAGGCAAGTTAGAATTGTCCTATCGATTTCAAACTTTGCATGATGATTCCTATATGAGTAAGGTACAAGTTAGAAAGCGAAGCAACTCTATAATCGTTACCAGAATGTCTATACCTCCATTTTAAACATGCTGCTTTTAAATTTTTTTAACAACAAATTTTTATGTAATATGATAATCTGTTTTTTTTAGTTCTGTTTTTTATTACAACAAGGTATATTATTATAAGCGAAGCATCTCTATAAACAAGTCCTAACAATGTAAGTATGTCCTTAAACAGTATTCTGTATATAAGAAGTTTTGCAACAAATTTACGTATAGTTTTGTCAAAAATTTTATATTTATATTTTGCATATTCAGTCCTGACACTCTACAAGAGTTATTTATGTCTGACTTACCGTTTCAGAGCTTCGCTTCATGGATGCTGTCATCCTTATTATATCTAAAAATGTATTAAATAGCCTAAATCCTGCCCCAGACAAAAGATAAAAAGAACTGTAAACAGTGGATTTATTGTTCAGACGTTGAGGACTATGTTTAATTTTGATTGGTTGTTTCATTCAGTTGAATGTCCAACCAATAATTGTAATCTACAGAAGCGGTGGTTTAGTTTATCATAATTGGGGATGTACATCAATTTAGCGGCTATTGTCTTATCCCTTTGAATCCCTGAGTAAAATTATACATTTTCATAAGTAGCGCAGCAAAAGCAAAACTCAACAGAAAAAAGGGGGGTTAGGTGTGTGTAAAATTTCCGAAAATTCTCTAACATATAATTGTTCACATTATAAAAAATTTGATAGGAGAACCCACCCCCCCCCCCCCCTCCCCACGCACACACAACTAAAGGCTTCACTGAGCTATCCGTCGTAAGGTCACAATCTAGTTTTGAGATAGCTACGCTTTTGACAAACAAGGATGACAACATCCAAGTAGCGCGGAGCGGAGCACAAAAATCATGGTTTGACAAACAGCAGTTATAAAGCAGATGTTCAGTAGTAAAATAATAAAGGTATAGAAATTATAAATTTTGTACACTTTCGTAGCATGACAGACAGACAGACAGACAGACAGATAGACAGATAGACAGACAGAGGGACCAAGTAAATTATATATTGGAGGATTATGAATAATAAAAGAAATCTTCACACAAAAATTCAACCTTCAATCTTGAATAGCAGCCATGTAATTCATGTTTCCCCTATTTCTAACAGACGGACAATTTTCGATTTATAGAGAAGCTTTGCTACTAGTAAAACCCTTCATTGCATTGCAGGGATCTAAAGGGATAAGACAATGATGATACCTAATATTACACCTTCTGTAGATTACAATTAGTGGTTAAAAGGTTTGAACACTCATCTAAATGAACCAAAACATAAAATTTACCCAAAGTTGTTAAGCCAACGAAAGGTTGTTATAAAACTTTGGGGACTAGTGTAATGAACATCCCAATGTCACTCTCTCTCTGTCTTCATTAGCACACATATATCTATCTATATAGTTGTTATGCATCGCATTATATTATAGACAGCTTACCGCGGATTTTAAATAAAAATTATAAGATTTAAAGAAGTTTTTTTTATCTCCGAGGGGCCGCAGATACTGGATGACAAAACTGGAAAAATTGTTTTACTTTTATTTTAACATTTGTGGGAAATGTTGTCTAATAAGGTGTTATACATGAGTTTTCAGTAAGGCTAAAAACCAGTCCTAATCCAGCGGATTTGTATCGGTTTGGAAGCAATACTAGAAAAATTCTACAACATAAACAAATGCACCAGGAAAGAAAGGGAGGGGACAATGAAAGTAAAAATAATCTGCTGTCATTTCCTCCCCCCCCCCTTTCCCGTCATATTAATAAGCTACTAAAGGCTGAATTTTATAATAATCCGAGGGATGATTATTTTACCACCCATTGTTATATCTTTTTATCCCTGGGCCTACCAGGGATCTAAAAGGATAAGACAATGGCCGATATTTTGATGTACATCCCAATTTATTATACACCCCTTCTGTAGAAAAAATTAGTGGTTGAAACGTTTGAACACTCAAATTAATAGATCAACCAATCAAAATTCACAAAAGTCCCCAAAGTCTCTCTGGGGACCAACACTAAGTAAAATTACAATTATTTTCAAAAGAGCGAAGCTATTTTATAATTAGGGTTTGTACGAAAGTACGCAACAACGTCAGTAAGAAAGTTACCTGAGAGTGATTCTGTTTTTTAGGCGATTTTCAAGCTGTCCGACTGGGAAATTTTTCTGTGGCGATTTTTATTTAAAGGTCACGTGGGTGGTGACTTCCCACAAAATAGATTTAAACCTACATAGAACCTATGAGAAGCTACACTGAAAAGGAGAACTGTATAAGCTATTAGCGAGATCCTTCAGTACACACAGACAGACGGACATTCTGTTACTTTTTATATAAGGATTGCAGGTTGGCTTTATCCACATAGATTTTTTTCTATCTATCCTCCTATCTGTGCTGTGCCCGCACCTAGAATAAATGTATAATGCAACAAATATTTCATTTCAGGTTGATATAAACCACTGTCCCCCCCCCCCCTCCCA